>NC_073395.1:35140702-35444702 GCF_028641065.1 Leucoraja erinaceus | reverse complement strand
AGAGATATCAAACCAGAACCCCCTTTTCAAAAAACCAAGGAAATAACACAACCACCGGTAACCATGGAGGTAGGTGGGTGTGGTTCTTCTGTAAAAAAGGGACCCACGACGGTGGGGGAGGGGAATTTGCAACACTACAGTTATGTATGGTGTAAAATCACTCCCATGATCATATAATCTCAGCAGGGACTCTGCAGGGTTATCTGATTAATTTAACCATCCCAAAACAGGGGTACAACATGGATCCAGAATGGCATTTTATTAACTATAAACCAAACAATCTAAACCCACATGGTGCTACAAATTTTGTACACACAAGCCACCTGTGTGATTGAGCATACTTTTCATGGAAAATTAGAATTTTGGCAAACATATTATTAAAAATCAAATAGATGGGGGTTGCAGGATTATCATTGACCTTTCAACCCTAAACACATTCGTTCAATATGTTCATTTTAAGATGGATACTCTTATTACTGATAAAGAATTGGTGTCAGCTGGGTTTTCTATATGGCAGGCATTGACTCAAAAGATACATACTATACAGTACCCATCAGAGGGGATCACAGACGGTGTTTGCAATTTAACTGGATGGGGGGGGGGAACTTTGGCAATATAGAGCTTACCAAAGGGGCAAACATCAGCCCCAATATTATTTACTAAAATTCTAAAACCAGCTTGGCATTGTTACGTAAACAAAGCCATAGGGTGATGTATTTCCCCCGTTCTGCCCCATCAATGGGGTACTAGGGAAAAAATTCAACAAGACTCGGCATCTGGGATTCTCATAGTACCCGACTGGCCTACTCAATCATGGTATTCGGTCATACAGGGGATGGTGTTAGAACCATGTTCCCTCATGAACATAGCCAAATTTATTAATTCATCCAGTGACTGGGGGCAGTCATCCATGCTATAAGACTATGGATTTGTTGATTTGTAGAGTCTGAAAGACCCACTACACGGCATGGGGCTGTCAGACAGGACGATGAATCTCATCTCATCTGCACAAAGACTGTCAACACGGAAGCAGTACCTTGGACACATCACGAAATGGGGCATATACTGCTTGGACAACAACCTCGACCAAAAGGCCAAGAACATTCTGGCCGTATTGGAATTTTAACAAGCCTCCATTATGATAATCGATGGAGCTACAGTGCCATCAATAGTGCCAGAAGTGCACTCTCCAATTACCTATCACAAGGAACGGAGCGGCACACGGTGGGAACACACCCCCTGGTAACAAAACTCATGAGGGGCATATTCAATGGTAATCCCCCTAAAACCAGGTACTCCAAAATCTGGGAGGTGGGTGTCGTTCTAAACATGCTGAGGAGCTGGTCGCCCATAACAGCATTGTCACTTCAGTAACGGACCATGAAGATGGTTATGCTCATGGCGTTAGTTACCGCACAACGAGTCCAGCCATTAAGCAAACTGAGCCTGGACTCCCTGATCATCTCACCCGAGAAACTGGTGTTTGTCATACAGGATTTAATAAAAGAAAACAGACCAGGTTCATCGGGTCAAGTGTTTGAATTTATGGTATACCCATATGACGAACGACTGTGTATAGCAAGACACATCCAACTATACATAGAATATACTAAGAGCATTCGAGGTCAGAGAATGGCGTTGTTAATCTCTTACAAGAAACCGCACAAAAGGGTCACGACCCAAACTATATCAAGGTGGCTCAAATATGTCCTAAAGATGGCAGGAATAGACACTAATGTTTTTTAACTCTCATTCCACCAGGGCTGCAGCAACATCCGCAGCAAAAATTCTAGAGGTACCCACAGACCAAATCCTCAGAATGGCAGGATGGTCATCCGAAAGGATTTTCCAAAGGTTTTATAATAAACCAGTTTTTTTGGAGCCATCATCGTGTTCGGAAACCATTTTACGTTCAACAATATAATTTGCCCGAATTTATATATTTTTTCGTTATACCACACAACTCTTTGTATAAGTGTGTTTTAAAATAACTAATGATGCTCTCTCCCAATACCCAAGGCAGTTGTGAAGCATGGACTCGTTCCACGGCATGAGGTCACAGAGCTTTGAAATCTTCACGTAGTCACTCACGTGACTCCGAAGTAAAATAGTAAGATTAAACGAGAACTTACCAGTTTGAAGTTTGATCTGTATTTTATGAGGAGGAACGTTGAGGGAATACGTGCCCTCCGCTCCCACCCTCTTATGATCATATCAAAAACTGGTATCTCTTTGATAATCTTACTATGTTAGGTCATTATAGGTTTCTGTGACCTCACACCGCTGCTTTGAAGAATGACACGCATGCAAACTATTACGAACTAGGCCCTTTGGCCCCACAATGTCTGTGCCGTACATGATGCCAAATTAAACTAACCATATCTGCCTGCTTATGATCCATGACCCTCCATTCTTTGCTTGTTTTCATGCTTGTCTAAATGTTTGTTAAATGTTACTATCAGGTCTGCTTCCACCACTGCCCCAGGCAGCACAATTCAGGCACCCCTTGCCCCACATCTTTGAATATTCCCCCTCTCACCTTAAAGCTATACCCTTTAGTATTTGACATCTCTACCCTAGCAAAAAGTGAGATAAAAAAAAACAGGACAAGCCGAGGCCGACAACAAATGACCTCAGGCAATGAGATTCCCTGATAGGCTGACAGGTTAACAGGTTAGAGACAGTGTGGGACCAAGAAGGATATTTTGTTGTGAACCATGGAATGGGTTAACAGACATTTAGTGGAGGAAAGGGATGGGGGGGGGGGGGGGGGTAAGAGGGAGGGTTGGGGAGGAAGATGTTTGGAGAACTTACCCAAAATTGAAAAATTCAACGTTCATACCACTGCGCTGTAAACCACCCCGGCCAAATATGAGATGCTTTACCTCCAATATTCGAGTGGCCTCACTCCAGCAATGGAGGAGGCTCAGCACAAAAAGCTGAGTATTGGATTGGTTGGAGGAGTTAAAGTGCTTGGCACCCAGGAGATGCAGTAGCCCTTGGCACACCAAGCGCGAGTGTTCAGCCAAACGGTCGCTGAATTTGCAACAAGGTATCCCTCTTACGCTCACAGTCTCTAGCCAACAATTGGACTATCAGGGAACCTCCTTGCCCGCAGTCATCTGTTGCCGACCCCGATTTGTCCTGTTTTTTTTTTTTTCTTGCGTCCAGTTTCTCTCCCCCACTCAATCAGCTTGAAGAAGCGCTTGACCCGACACTTCCCCTATCCATTTTCTCCAGAGATGCTGCCCGACCCGCTGAGCTTCTCCAGCAGTTTATGCCTATCTTTAGCATCAACCAGCATTTGTAGAACCTTTTTATTATATTTAGCTCATTTACCTTAATCTTCTGTAGCTCTTCTTCTGCTGCTGTCAGTGGGACGGGACCCTTTTGCAAAACAAGATGCTTTGTGTAACCACTGAAGGAAACATCCTCCTACAAACACAGAAGTGGAAAATAGAAAAACTGACCCATCAAAATACACTTTATCCTCACGTTATTCAACGTTCTGTTCCTATCACCACTCCCCATTATCCCAGCAACCTCTTCCCATACCCAAGGTTTGCTCATCCTTCCTTAGATAAGAAGGCAATCCTGTTTTGGCCCTGCAGATAATAAAACATTCAACTCAGTAATTCCCCGTTATTTGATGTGGCTCTATTTGCTTCTAACAATCCAGTCCTCGAACTATATTAAGAGCCAATGATGGACAAAAAGGTTGAAATTTACAAGGAGCACGGTTTGGGAAAGGCCACATAGAAAGATGGGGGTCATTTTAATTGAAGCATCAGTAAATCAGGAGTCAATTGAAGTCAGTGTATCTAGAATGATAAGCAAACAGAATTTGACATGAAATGATCAGTAAACAATGAGCTGATCTTTATAGTTCAGCTGATACTTATAGAGGAAAGAGGAATAGCTAAGCAGGGCTCGAAATTAACGGTTGCCCTGGTGCCAATGGCCACCTAAAGTCCTGCCGGGCAACCTAAAAGCTGTGCCATTTTGCCCGGCTTGGCAAGCACCCGGGACACTTGCTGTTCAACTCTGAACGGGCCACCCCTCTCTATCTCTCTCTCTGTCACTCTCTGTCTCTGCCCGCCATCCGTGTCTGGGCCGCCGGGTCTCCGCTCTCCGCTCGCTGTTCCTCATCCGCCGGCCGCCTTGCACATGCGCACTGCTCCGGCCAGCACATCATCGGTCGCCCTGCACATGTGCACTGCCACGGCAACTGGTTGGCGCCGGGTACTTTCTCCCTCCCTTTGCATTATGGGAGATCTGGCCACCATTGCTGTCCGGTTACTGCCTCGCCGCGACCGCTGAAAACCAACGCAGAATCACTCCCTGGAGCTGAAGTAACTCTCTGGAGTAATTCGTGCTTCTTGGTTTCCTGGTCCTCCAAACATATTCTAAATGGAATTTAAACTGGAAGTGTTGGAGGGTCCACAACCAAACTTCAAACTCTGAACAATAACAGCCTATTGCATTTTACCTGTTTATTTATTGTATATATATATATGGTCTATGGTATATAGACACACTGAACTTTTATCTCCTGTTCTGTTCTGTATTATGTTTACATATCCTGTTGTGCTGCAGCAAGCAAGAATTTCATTGTCCTATCTGGGACACATGACAATAAAACTCTCTTGACTCTTGACTTGGACATAAGCAAAAAAGGATTTTTGGGGAAAAAAGAACTACCTTAAATTTAGTTGCGTCTAGTTGGGTAACTATGGTAGGGTGAAGACTATTCCTTGCTTTAATTGTGCGGGCGAACTCCATGGAGTAGCCAGCATCTCTGGATAGAAGAAATTTGGTGACGTTTCGGGTAGAGACCTTTAGACTCCCTCTGGTTTTAGTGTTTTAGTTTAATTTAAAGATACAGGGTGGAAATAGGCATATATATATATATATATAATGTATATATATATATATATAATAATGTGTGTGTATAATGTAGTAGAGCTAATAGGACTTGATTTTTCAAGCCCTGTAATAAGTCAGCACTCTTGCTATTTGCAGTGGGATTGGAGTGGTGGAAGGTAGGGTAGGTACGTCATCGGGTTCATCAGGTGGGCACCCTCCTTCTTTGACATTTCATTGATAAGCCTACAACATTTCCAGAGGGCTCAACGGTGATACCTGGCGTCCCAGTTGCACCCCCCTCAGTTCCATACCCTCCTGTCTTCATCTTGCAGCCCAATTGTTGTCTCTCCTTTAGATCCAAATCCAATTGCTGCTTTTTTCTGCAGAATTTGATAATGACTTGATTGCTTGTTGGAGGGAGCGACCCCTCACCCCCATTTTCTTTAATAGCCTGGTCATAGGTGTATCAACAAATCCCCTGCATCCCAATTCGACAGGGAAAATCTTGATCTTCTAGCCATTCTGGGAAGCTTCAGTTGCCAGTTCAGAGTATTTGGTCTTTTTCCTCTCATAAGCTTTAACACCATCTTCCCATGGAACTGTCAGTTCCACAACGTATGCCAACGTGGCTGTTGTAGACCACAGGACCATGTCTGGCCGGAGTGTTGTAGCCACAATGTAGGTATGTTACAAAACCTACCTGAATCGTGGCTGAGAATCTGCCCCACCCCGTGTGCGCGATTTTGGCGCTGTTTAGAGGGGGCGGGTTTAAAACACGATTTTTACTAGGCTGTTGCAATCGAAAATGTTCAGCTTAGTAAATCATTAACGGAAAATCGCTGAAAGACCCTGTCGCAAAAGATATTATTAGTTTTTATGGCCTTGTATAATAGTTATAGTAGTTTAAAAATCACTCTCTAAACCAGCGACCTCTCGCAGCCCCAGGGTTTTATAAAGCAAACAATTAAAGGTATGTACCTTATTTTTACATTAAAAGGGGCTTCTTAAGAACCCTGTATATAAAGTTTTCTATAGCGAGTAGCTCATTTTGGGCTCTTTATATCCCGCAGTATTTTTCTGGGCATTTGAGGGCACAAATCCAACGCAATGTGAACGTTCTAAACCAGCGCATTCACAGGAACCCACTAGAAAGCCGATTTAAATTGACTTTAATTTACAGCAATTGAACACTAAATTCCTTCCATTTGGCCTATAAATTGATGTAAATGAGATTTAAAAATCATGTTTTATTGTGAATTATTTGTGAATATTATTTGGACACTTAGGCTATTTAAAAATGTTAATCATTTATTAAGAAATGGATAGATGTTTAGATCTAGTAATTGAAGTTTGAAATTAGCTACAATTGGGTAACTAACTAATTATATGCTTTAATTTCAGGTCACCCAAGTAAGATTATTTTATATTTGTTTCAGAATGGTTCAATCTATGATAACTGAAAATTTCATTCAGTTCTCTTAATTTTTAAGAAGGTTATGGGCTTTTGACTGTCCATGATCACAGCTTTTTTGTTATGTCCATAGAAAATCAATAGGGAACAAGATGCTAATTTCCGAGTATGAAAATGGCCATAACCTTTTTATTACTTGAGATATGAAAGTGAATTAGGTGTCAAATTAAACTTATCTTTATGCTTTATCTGATGGGATAAATTGCAGACTTGATTTTTTTTATCTCAAAATTTTGTAACATTGCTACACAATGTCGGGAAAACACAAGCCTTTTTTCTAAGTCCACTTCCATTTTCCAATCCCGAGCAGGCTGCAGAATGCTTGCATCCATTGATGTTATCTGGAGCTCTGGAGGTTGGCCTGCTGGTACAAATGTTGTGAAGTGGACAATGTTGGTGGGGAAGCATTTGTGGTCGTTCGTCTCTGTTCAAGGACTGATGCCAGCTGTCTGAGAACTTGGTTATGCCGCCAAGTGTAACCCCCTTGGTCGAGGCTCATAGTGCATCCTGTTAAAATGTGCCTTAGTGATGCAGGTGCTTGGCAAAGGGAGCAAACGGGGTCTTCTCCAAACCACTGCTTCAGGTTCTGGTGTGATGGTAGAACAACATAAGTGGCTCTGATGACAAAACTTAGCCGAGATCCTTCCGTGAGCTTTGCATCATGTCATCGACACAAACTCTTCACTGGCCTTTCTGAAACAGTTGGAACAGGTATTCCGTCAATATGAAATCTGTGATCCTTGACTTGACCTTTGACAATGGAGATGCTTCTGCACTTGCTGGGTTTAATCTTCATCCTTGCCCATGTGATGTTTTGATGAAGTTTTTCCAGAAGTCTCTTGGTGCAGGGGATAGTTGTTGTTAGTGTTGTTATATTGTCCATATTGGCTCTTATCGGTGGCAATCGCTGACCACACTGAAGCCATTTTCCTCCCACAACCCATTTTGATGCCCTGATAATGAGCTCCATTGCCACAGTGAAGGTCAATGGGAAGATGGTGCACCCCGCCATGATGCTTACTTCCAGTGGTTGCCACGCTGTGGTAAAGTCCGATGTTGTGAGACAAAATTGCAGATCCTGGAAGTAGTTTTTTACTAGATTTGTTATTATTGCAGGCAACTGAAAGAATTCAAAAGCAATCCACAGTAGCGAATGAGGAACTGATCCATAGGCGTTGGCCAGATCGAGGAACAAGACATGCAGATTATTTCGTTCTTTCTTAGCAGTCTGGATTTAATGCCATATAATGCTGGTATGTTCAAGGCATCCCGAGAAGCCTGCTATGCCAGCCTTTTGGATTGACTTATCAATGAAATGGTTTTGTTTCAGATACTTTGTAAGTCTTTTCACCACCACACTGAAATTTTTGTTAGTTTTGAATATTTTGCCTCTAGTTCCAGGGGCTCATGTTCCCTTTAATGGGCAACAATTAATTAGACTTGGAGCACACTCTGACTTGGTAAAGCCAAACGATGGATGTGGATTAATTGCACACAGTTCATTTTACTAGTGATGCAACATCAATGCAAATAAAGTGATTTGAGCACATTAGGAACTGACATCAAATATCACCCTGAGATCGTCACTGATATCCTGAGATAGAGTAAGGACTGGTAGCAAAACAAAAACGAACCACAGATTAAAAAGTAGATTCATACCGTTACAGTCCCAAATAATTCATCTTTGATGTGGCTATTCCCAAATTCCTTCTTCAAAGTTGTTCTTGTTGCTGCATATAACATTTTTTGTCGAACCTGCAGAAAAGATATAGGAAAATAAAACTTCACAAACCTTCTATGAACACAGATTCAGCTTTTTTAAACAAATACCATCAATGACAATTACGTAGCTCTAGGCTGCATGAAAAACATTCACCCACTTTGAAAAAGTCTACTTAGATTAAGTAAACATGTCATGACATTTGCAAATGCAATGTGGATATAAACATAGTGCCTCTGAATGTAATGAACTGGGAGTATTATCAAACAAGACTTGACACTCAGGCACAGTGAGTGGAAAGTAACTAAACAGGAAATGCATGGATGCCCCGAATTAGAATAGTGCCGAAATCTACAAATCATCTTATTTATTAATACTATATCTAATTTATATTTATTTTAGAAAATATTTCATAATTTTTTCAACTGGTATGTCAGAGCTACATGACAAACATTCAAAATATATATTCTGCTTTACAAAAAATCTACCATAAGAACAATGCTAAGTATGTTGCATTATTGGGAGCAATACTACGTTAATTAATATTGATAAGAAGCACTGATAAACCACATTAGGAAACTGAACATCGGAAATTTAAAAAACATGCATTAAAGATAGTCTTGAAAACCTTTTAAAATAATCTCACATTTATGTATTTACACTGTTAAGATGCTTTATTTAAAAAAAATATATAAATTAGAAAAATAAATCAAGCTATTTGGTAATGGTACAAATGATCAGATAACACACATTCAAAGAATACTTGCATCTAAACTTCAATGGGTGTTAGTCCAAAGCATTAACTCTTTTTCGTTCCACAGATTCTGTTTAACCCACTGATTCTAGCAATTTCCATTGTTTTTAAATAGCCTTGAAACATCTAACTGATGTTCAGTATCATTTACTCCAAATTCTACACAATAATAATCTACAAAATAATTCCATAATGCATTAAGATGAAATCTCTAACACTAAGTTAATGCTATATGCAGGCAACATTTTCTGTAGTGACCAGAACATATGGGTAGAACCTCAAATGTTGCAGAAGCAGGTATTTAGCCAGGATCATAGAAAATGGTTTCCTTTATGCACATTGTACATAAAATCTTTAATTTGTTATTTTTTGCTAACTGTAAGCTGTAGAAATTCTTCCCATTGGGAAAATGGATCAAATAATTGTGGTGTGATTCACATTTGTACATCCGAATCTAACCATCAGATCCGCATGCTTGATATTCAGTTCTGTAATCACCAATCAATGCAATAGAAATTAATCTTAATGGTGCAACTAGTGACCTACACTTCTCACTGGCAGTAGAATAAGAAGCAAACTCCGGTGTATATCGATCAAAGGGCAATTACAGTCCCTGTAGACCAAGGAGGATTTTCAGAATTGATTGATGTCAATCCTTGCAGCATCTCCAGTTTGCATCTATAACATGTTTTGTTTTAGATAAAATGGAGAGGGAGAGTCTGGAATGTTAACCAGAATTTATAAGCTTTGTGATTACTTAGATGCCTGCTATAATATTCCAGTTAAAAATTGCTTTGCTACTTTTTAATGTTATCAATATTCCTCTGTAAGATATCCCAAGGCTGGGTGTTAAACCCTTATGAAGATATTTAACTTCAAGATTCATAAAACAGCAATGATGATTCACCCACTTAAATCATGTGAGGACAATGCACTGTATTAATTCAGTTAGATCAATTACCTAAATACAATTAATTAATTGCAAATTCCCACAGATGCCAGCATTTTGACCTGTTGATGCAATTTATGAAGCTTGTGATATCACAGCATAAGCAAGCTACTGGAGAGTGTTGCCATTTAATGAACGGAAGCTGCCTTGATGAGAGTGGGACATGAGAATGCACCCATAAAGGAAAGAGCTGAGAGCTGGTGAAGGTACTGGCCATCAGAAGCCCATCGCTTGTGCAAAATGGTGGCAGAACTAGGAGACAACAGCCACGTCCTTCTGGAAGGAGGCATTTGCAAAGACCTTGGGTAAAACCATGAAAATCTGGACTTTAGAGCAGCTGGAAATGTAGGAAAATGCCCATCTTACTCTATCCGTTCCCGCAGAGATTTGTAACACCAGCCTGGAAATGATCCAAAGGTCAAAATGCCAAAGGGCCATGAACTCCATGGACAAGGTGGACAAGAGATTTGTGAGGCTGCATTGAAGACACATTAGATCCTTCAATATCAGTTCCAAGCTAAACGAGTTTAGAATAGAATGAGAACGTTGTTTATTCAATGGGAACTTTGTTTATTCAATGGCAACTTGAACGTCCAGGAGCAGAAAAGAATGCTGAAAGTTGCGACCACTGTCCAGTCCATCAATGGCTCTGACCTCCCCACCATCGAAGGGATCTATCGCAGTCGCTGCCTCAAAAAGACTGCAAACATCATCAAAGACCCACACTATCCTGGTCACACACTCATCTCTCCGTTGCCATCGGGAAGAAGGTACAGGACCCTGAAATCTGTAACATCCAGGTTCAGGAACAGCTCCTTCCCCACAGCCATCGGGCTATTAAACACAACATCAAATAAGCTCTGAGCAATAACAGTCTATTATTACTATTGCACTTTATCGAATATTTATTGTGTATATATGGTCTGTAGGGGGCGCTGCTCTGGCAGCAGCCTGTCAGCAGCGCGTCAGTTTTTTCAACCTTTTTTTATTTTTTAGTATGTTTTAAAGTATGTATTTAATGTTCCTTCGTGTGTTTTGTGTGGGGGGTGGTGTGGGGGGGTAAGGGGGAAACCGCTTTGGTCGCCTCCTCCATGGAGAGGCGAGTTTTTTCAGGTCGCCTCCCCCGTGGCCTAACATCAAGGATCGGCGCGGCCTTTCCCGGAGACGCGCCCGGGGGCTTCAGCGGCGGGCGCAGCGTGGACTCTCGTTGTGGAGCGGGTGAGCCCTCGCTGGGGCTCGCTGGAGGGGAGCGCTCCGTTTCGCTGGCCCGGGGCTGCCGGCAGCCTGAAGCCGCGGTCTGCAGAGTTCCAGCTGCCGCGGCGTCTACAGCCCGGGATCCCTCGTGGGGGACCCGGGGGAAGAAGAAGCCATCACTGCCGGCCCGCGGCCAACTTCTACCGTGGGGCCGGCATGGACTCACCATCACCCCTGGAGGGGAGCTTCGACCGCCGGCCCTGCAGTGTACGGTGCTTCTGGCTGCGGCGGAGTCTTTAAATCTCGACCGATCGGCCCTACACCATCTTATAGCCGCGGTCTCCGGTGAGGAAGAGCCGATCCTGGACTGACTCTGGACTCTGGTCCTGTCCACGGGGGGGAAATGGAGGAGGACTGGCCAAATTTTGTGCCTTCCACCACAGTGATGAATGTTGTGGTGGATGTTTGTGTTACAGTTTTATTGTGGTTGTGTGTTCTTTATTATTGTACTGCTGCTGACAACCCAAATTTCCACCGACCCTGGTTGTGTGGCAATAAATTATATCTATCTATCTATTGGCCTATAGACAGACTGGACTTTTATCTCCCGTTCTATATTCTGTTGTTCTGCAGCAAGTAAGAATTTCATTGTCCTATCTGGGACACATGACAATAAAACTCTCTTGACTTAAGATGGAATTTAAGTGTCATGTGTATGCTGTACACACCAAAGATTAATTTTATATGCTGCACTATTATTGACACCATTTGGGATGAGATTCACACTGGACAAGAGGTGATGGGGAAGGGAAAATCCTGCTGTAAAGTAGAAAGTTAAATTTCACAATGACTGCTGAGATTTCAACCACTGAGCATCATTGTTTTACGATGGGTGTTTGGTTTGGTTGTGAAAACTACACTGTAGAATCCCTCTACCCCTCTCTAATAGACACACAATTCACTACGTTGATTCAAAGTAACATACAGCCAAGAGTGCCTATAAACTACATCCTAATAAACTACAACACCTTCCTGTTAAATTGGAAAGACGGAACCTTCTTGAAATGCTATTCGGTCCCAAGGCCTTTTCTTGCAAAGCTTGTTATATTTAAATCACATTTTCATTTATCTTCATATGACAGCCAAATTCTTACTGGTGAAAGGTCAGGTGACCAGGCAATAAAGAGCCACTGAAATCCCTGAACATTCATGGTGTCCAATCGGTACAAGATATAGGCAGGCTGCTGTTCTTCTAACAGAGGAAGAATACACAGATCATATTCTTGGTCCCATCTGCTAACAGACTCCCTGGATGCACCAACCTTGAGTTGTTCTGTAACAAATAATTAACATTAGCAAGGAAAATTAGAAGAAAAAAAAATCAGAAATGCAAAACCCAATCCTGTAACTTGCCTACATTTTATTTTAATGCTAAACTATTGTCAAGTCATAGAA
Organism: Leucoraja erinaceus; assembly: GCF_028641065.1. NCBI lineage: Eukaryota > Metazoa > Chordata > Chondrichthyes > Rajiformes > Rajidae > Leucoraja > Leucoraja erinaceus. Next base: position 35,432,293 of record NC_073395.1, on the reverse strand, counting down.
ACATAGAAACATAGAAATTAGGTGCAGGAGTAGGCCATTCGGCCCTTCGAGCCTGCACCGCCATTCAATATGATCATGGCTGATCATCCAACTCAGTATCCCGTACCTGCCTTCTCTCCATACCCTCTGATCCCCTTAGCCACAAGGGCCACATCTAACTCCCTCTTAAATATAGCCAATGAACTGGCCTCGACTACCCTCTGTGGCAGAGAGTTCCAGGGATTCACCACTCTCTGTGTGAAAAAAGTTCTTCTCATCTCGGTTTTAAAGGATTTCCCCCTTATCCTTAAGTTGTGACCCCTTGTCCTGGACTTCCCCAACATCGGGAGCAATCTTCCTGCATCTAGCCTGTCCAACCCCATAAGAATTTTGTAAGTTTCTAAAAGAGTGATATAGTGTGGAAACAAGCCCTTCGGCCCAACTTGCCCATACTGGCCAACATGTCCCAGCTACACGAGTCCCACCTGCCTGCGTTTAGTCCATATCCTCCAAACTTATCCTATCCATGTACCTGTCCAAATGTCTCTTAAACGTTCCAATAGTACCTGCCTCCACAACCTCCTCTGGCAGCTCGTTCCATACACCCACCACCCTTTGTGTGAAAAAGTTACCGCTCAGATTCCTATTAAATTGTTACCCCTTCACTTTAGACCTTTGTCCTCTGGTCCTCGATTCCCTCACTCTGGGCAATAGATCTATGCATCTACCCGATCTATTCCTCTCATGATTTTATACACCTCTATAAGATCATCCCTCATCCTCCTGTGCTCCAAGGAATAGAGACCCAGCCTACCCAACCTCTCCCTATAGCTCAGATCCGCTAGTCCTGTCAACATCCTTATAAACCTTCTCTGAACCCTTTCAAACTACAATATCTTTCCTATAAAATAGGTGCCCAGAACTGAACACAATACTCCAAATGCGGTCTCACCAACGTCTTAGTCAACTGTAACATGACCTCCCAACTTCTATACTCAATACTCTGATGAAGGCCAAAGTGCCAAAAGACCTTTTGACCATCTTATCTACCTGCGACTCGACCTTCAAGGAACCAAGCACCTGCACTCCTAGATCCCTCTGCTCGACAACATTCCATTGATTAAAACAGCATTGATGGGTAGAAATGCTGTTTGTTAGAGTTACATAAAGATTGTGAACTTCAAATGGAAGATTCACAGAACAGCACTGAAACGCTCAATTCTGACAGTTCCTTATTGATGTGTTGCAAATTCTCAGCAAAAGAATTCAGAGATGACAGCAGGAGGAAAAGCCACATTTACTAACGAAAGAGGACATCTCCGACGCAACAAGGATAGAGTTCCCTTGGTCCTCACCTTGCACCCCACCAGCCTCCGCATCCAACACATCATCCTCCAACATTTCCATCATCTCCACTGTGATCCCACCAGTAGTCACATATTCCCATTCCCACCTCTTTCTGCCCTCTAGAGGCCATTTCCTCCACAACTCCTTGGTTCACTCATCCCTTCCCACCCAAACCATCCCCTGCCCAGGTACTTTGGCCTGCAGCCATATAAGTTGTAACACTCTCCCTATCTGTCCTCCCACACCACCATCCAGGGACCCCAGCAGTCCTTCCAAATGAGGCAGAAGTTCACATGGACCTCGTCGAACCTCATCCACTGCATCCGGTGTTCCCGATGTGGCCGCCTGTACATCGGTGAGACCACATGCGGATTTAGTGATTGTTTCACTGAACACTTACGCTTGGTCTGCCAAGGCCCACAGGATCTCACGATTACTATCCATTTTAACTCCTCTTCCCGTTCCCATACTGAACTTTCCTTCGTAGACCTCCTCCATTGCCAGAGTGAGGCCACACAAAACTAGAGAAACAATACCTTGTACTCCTCTTTGGTAGCTGAATGGTATGAATTCTCCAATTTTCAGTATCCCCTAGCTTCACAATTTGTATCGCTTTAATCATTTCTGTATCATATCTTCTTGCATTTGTGACGCGAGTCAAAAGATATACAAATTGAGAGAGCACAATTTATCCCTCTAATTATTTTTAAGACCGTATTGGACTTCAATAAACGTGAGCAGGCAGTATCTTCAATCAGTGTAGTGGAGTCATAAATCTTACATTTGAAGACAATTAATTTGGCTTGCATAATATAATTTTGTTTTCGTATTATAAGATTTGATGTTTTATAAGGAGCATACTAAAAGGTTTGACTGTTTAAGATGTGACATAAAAGACAATTCTGTGGTGATTCTCGCTAAGTGCAGATTCCAGCTCCTGAACAACCTACCGTTTTCAATCACAATTTTCAGGACACAGAATTCTCCATTCCTGGCCCTGGCAAAGATATTCTTTAGTTCTTTGGAAACTGTGGAAAAAAACAGAATAGAATATTTCTGCCAAAAAGTGGTTAGTTGTGTTTAAGAAATGTCTTTTAAGATTATGGATTCTATACATTTAAATACAGTAATTACTTAAAGTGTTTACCCCTATTAGGTATAGTTCACTAAAATTATAAAACTAAATAACAATTATAAAACGATGAATTATTGACAATACAGATAATTGCAAGTGATTTGCTCAGATGGTCACCAAACGATATTACTGAGTGAGTCCCTGCATGAGTCTTTTCTTTTTAAATTGAACACCCACTGCTCCAGTTCAATACAGACTAATTGCTTAAATTCCAGTGATATTTCCATTTTTAGATGGTAAACACCATTTTCTGTTTCAACGATTATTAGTGTGTGGGGGGTGGGGGGGGGGGGGGGAGCTCAAAATTCTTTCCCCTGGAGACCCGACCCTTTTCTTTGACGTCTCCGTCTTTCTTCTTTTAGGAAAATAGAGCTGCGGAATAACCTTTCTTCAGCCAGCGCTGCTGTCCAGTTCCTATACAGCATACATATACCGGGAGCCCGGGCGGGTCCCTGGTTACTTAAATTCCATCTTAATGAAGATATGGATGGTCCAATCCCTTTTGGAATTTAGCACTTTGTGCGCCCGCCGGGGGTCGAAACAAGAGCCCGCCGGGGTTACACCAACAGCTTGGCCTCATCAATATGGATCGGGACATTTCCGCCGTGGGGGCTTTGACTCTTCTTTGACTCTGAATAGCGGTAAGCACAGTTTCTTCACTACAGACTACACATTTCAAACCAATGACCCCAACCTTAAATGATTAATGCAGATTGAGTACAAGAGGCAGGAAATCATGATGCAGCTATGTCAGACTTTGGTGAGGCTGCATTTGGAGTATTGTGTGCATTTCTGGTCACCACATTGCAGGAAAAATGTGGCACCTTTGGAAAGGGTGCAGAGGAGGTTTACCAGAATGATGCCTGGATTAGGGGTATTAGCTACAGGGAAAGGTTGGACAGACTTGAATGGTTTTCACTAGAGTGTCGGAGTTTGAGGGGAGGCCTGATACGAATATAAAAACTATGTGAACATATAGGGTAGGCAGTCAGTACTATTGCCCGAGATGGAAATATCAAATATTAGAGGGCATAGCTTTAAGATGAGAGGGGCCAATTTTTTTAAAAAGTGATGTGCGGGTTATTTTTTTTTATACAGAGGGTGGTGATTGCCTGGAACACATTGCCGGGGTGGTGGTGAAGATAGATGCAATTGTGACATTTAAGAGACATTTGCATCGGCTGAGAATGGAGGGATATGAATTAATTGCAAGCAGATAAGAGTTGGTCTTGGCATCACTTTTGGCACATTGTTTCTGAGCTGTTATTCTATATCCTTAAAAGTTATTGCTAACATAAAGACAAATAATGTAGACTGTAAACCAATAAAAACTAAATGAATATAAAAAAGACTACAGATAATAGATATCTGAGATGGCTGAAAATACTCAGTAAGTCATTCAGCAGGACATGAAATTTCAGAACATGACTATCACCTGGAAGATTATTCTGAAAGATCAATATAGCCTTTTCTTATTTTTTTGAATGATTTACATTAACAAAAAGCAAATTATTAACAATCTGATCAGTTACAGCAGTAAATATGAAATTGCATCTGTAAAATATCACAATGTTACATTTGTTCTGTTAAAATAGCCCAAGGCTGGGAACTCCAGCGTAAGTGTGTGTGGACTCCTAGGTCATGGTTCCAGGGCCGGCCTTAGGGGGTGTCGGGCCCAATTGGGAACAATTATGGTGAGCCCCAGGTTCCCAGTCAAGGTCTGTCAGCCCTGTTATTTAGAATATATTATGAAATTGTACGCTGAGGTGCTATGGATTATACACTGTCTGAATCTCTCCTGCTCCCATTTGACTGTCAGTACCTCCGCTGGCTTCCAACCTTTACCGTGGCTGTTAATTACCATAAACTGCATTATGTGATTGGACACAATGCCCTTGGAGACAGCGACTGATTGGACGGGAGGAGACCTATTTGTTGATTGGACGGGAATTTTAAGGCAAGCTGGTTGGTGATTGGACGCAACCCCCGTAGAGACAGCGATTAATTGGCCATCAAATAATCAGGCACAAAAAAATTGACAAATAGGAAAACAAAAAACGCTGGTCTGGGCGAACTCAGTGGACTATCTCGCTCCAAACTAAACAGTATAACATGCAGGTACATTCATTTAAAATAAAAGTCAGTGATTATTTCACATGATTTCTCACTGTGTAAAGCTCAGTATCTAACCAATTTCTGTTTAACACGTTTGGTCTGCCGTGAGCATTTTTCTCTCCCAAAACAGTTCATATCTAGCAATACGATCAACAAACCAGTCAGCGGTTGGACGCAGTCATGCGATTAGCAAGCGATTGATAAGATTTGATGGGGCACCCTGAGCTTTTTTGCATCAGTAATAGGGTTAAGTTATTGAATTTTGTCGTTTCTCATACGTTCTCATATTCTATGAGTATTGTGTTTACACGCCTGTTATGCTGTTGCAAATAAGAATTTCATTGTTCTGTTGTGGGTGCACATGACAATTATACATTCTTGACTCAGATTCAGATTCAGATTCAGATTCAATTTTAATTGTCATTGTCAGTGTACAGTACAGAGACAACGAAATGCATTTAGCATCTCCCTGGAAGAGCGACATAGCACATGATTTGAATAAATAATAATGTGTCTGGGGGGGGGGTGGTGATTGGCAGTCACCGAGGTACGTTGTTGAGTAGAGTGACAGCCGCCGGGAAGAAGCTGTTCCTCGACCTGCTGGTTCGGCAACGGAGAGACCTTTAGCGCCTCCCGGATGGTAGGAGGGTAAACAGTCCATGGTTGGGGTGAGAGCAGTCCTTGGCGATGCTGAGCGCCCTCCGCAGACAGCGCTTGCTTTGGACAGACTCAATGGAGGGGAGCGAGGAACCGGTGATGCGTTGGGCAATTTTCACCACCCTCTGCAATGCCTTCCGGTCGGAGACAGAGCAGTTGCCATACCATACTGTGATGCAGTTGGTAAGGATGCTCTCGATGGTGCAGCGGTAGAAGTTCACCAGGATCTGAGGAGACAGATGGACCTTCTTCAGTCTCCTCAGGAAGAAGAGACGCTGATGAGCCTTCTTGATCAGAGTAGAGGTATTGTGGGTCCAAGAGAGGTCATCGGAGATGTTGACTCTCAGGAACCTGAAGCTAGAAACACGTTCCACCTCCGTCCCGTTAATGTGGATGGGGGTGTGCATGCCGCCTCTGGACTTCCTGAAGTCTACAATGAGCTCCTTGGCCTTCTTGGAGTTAAGGGCCAGGTTGTTGTCAGCGCACCATGCTGCTAAGTGCTGGACCTCCTCCCTGTAGGCCAACTCATCGTTGTTGCTGATGAGGCCAATCGACTCGATTCTTCACTCATGCATTTGTGCAATAGAAAACAGATAACCATTGCACTCTGCGCCAAGTTAAAAAGAGTCAGCAGTAAATACTAAAGACACAATTAATAAAATCTCTTTATATGCAGATGATGTATTAATACATATTACAAAGCCAGAAATTAGCATTCCAAATTTACTAAATCTAATAACTCAATTTGGTCAATTTTCTGGATATAGAATTAATTGGAATAAAAGCGAAATCATGCCAATAACAGAACTTAATTTACACACACTACAACAATCCCCTTTTAAAATAGTGAAGGAAAAATTTAAATATTTAGGAATTTATGTAACTAAGACATATACTTCTTTATTTAAATTTAACTTTCCACCTTTACTGAATAAACTACATAAGAATATGCAGTATTGGAAAACACTTCCCATTTCAATGTTTGGTAGAATTAATGCTATAAAAATGATCTTTTTACCACAGTTACTTTACCTATTCCAATCAATATATCTCCCAAGGTCGATTCTATTGTTACAAGCTTCATCTGGGATAATAAGAATCATAGAATAAGCAAAAAACATGTATGTAAATCAAAGACAAGTGGAGGTTTAGCCTTACCAAATTTTCTGTTTATATTTTGGGCAGTCCAAATTAAAAACATGAATTTCTGGCTGGAAGAAATGGATCAGCAACCAGAACCAAAAAACCTAAAGGGAAAACCCTATAATACATAGTGGCATATGAATCTGGAAACAATTAAAAAGGGCTTTAAAATTGAATAATATATCACTCTGTTTCCCCATTGTAAACAATCCTTTATTTAAACCATCCACATTGGATAAAGGTTTTACACAATGGAAAAATTGTGGAATTAAAAATATGCTACATCTTTATAGGAAAGGCACTTTTCTCTCATTTCAGGAGTTACAACAGATCTACTGTTTACATTCAAATAACTTTTTCAGATATCTACAACTTAGAGATCATGTTAAATCTAATACACAAGATTATAGGACTAGGGAACCAGAAATCCTTGATGAATGTTTGAACAAACATACTAATACAGAAAAATTAATAGCATATATTTATAACATCCTCTTAGATACCGAGTTTCCATCGATGGAATTATATAGACACACATGGGAAAATGAATTAGGCCAACGTATAACAAAAGATATTTGGGATGAAAGTTCACAATATATACATCAATGCTCGTTAAATGCCAGACATGCTTTAATACAATTTAAAGTATTACACAGATTACATTACTCTAAAACAAAACTAAATAGAATTTTCCCACATATCTTTCCTATCTGTGATAAATGTCAGCATCTAGAGGCTAACCTAGCACATACTTTTGTAAACTGTATAAAAATCAAAAATTTCTGGATTGATATTTTTAGAATAATTTCTGAAGTTATCAATACTAAATTAGATCCCGTTTCAAAACTAATAATACTTGGCATATCAGAACAAAGTCTAACACTCACAAAAAGCCATGGAAATGTCGGAGACCCTACACCTGGAAAGAATCAGATTTGTCTTAATGGACAAACAAGAACTTTTTGTTAGAATATGATCTCCATTCATTGACTATTTGAAGGGGTAGATTGGTGCAGCACGGGAACCTTACTGAAGCTTGAACTCAGGATTAGATGAAAAGTTATACTTTATAATCCACGAACCTATCTCCAAAGATGTATTATTAGTAAATCTTTACATTCTTTTTTTTATCTTGACATTAGTGTTTTTTTTCCCCTCTTTCTCTCTTACTTCGTCTTTAAAAAATAACTAGAAGCGGAATCAACCCACAATTGATAATATTAATAATGTAGTATTGATATACATGACATTTTTATAATATGTGTTTGCTTCTAATAAAGAAATAAATAAATAAAATTTTAAAAAGTCAGCAGTTAGTCAGGAAGTGACTATTTGCCTCCAAAGAGCAACCCTTTGTTAGGTGGCTTCACTAAATGGTGTGACTCAATATTCCTCTAGCGGTTTGTTTTTTTTGCTCAAGATCTGCACATCTGCAGTCGCTTGCGATTTAATACTATGTTCTGCTGCGATATAACTAATTGATGGCCCATGCTGAAGCACACGCAGCATTAAAATGATAATATGACATTTAGCAAGAATATTGAACAATACAGTAACACGTAGCTTAGAGGACACTGGGGTTTAATTTTACAAATGCCCATTTTCACGAAGCAAGTCACTTTTGACAACGATACTAGTTTTTAAGAGGGCAGACTTTGCACTGACCACTTGAAAATAAATCAGTGGTTAACAGGCAATGTATGACCCACCAAAGCAGCAGGCACCAAGGGAGGAAGGTGGGGGAGAGGGAGATGAATGTGGACGGACAGGGGGTGAAACAAAAAGATAAAGAGCTGGTTTTAGTCCAACAGCAGCACAAAACTTGAAACAGCTGGTCACAGGGCGAAGAGGCTGAAGTGCTTCAGGCTGCTGTTGGACTGAAACCAGCGCTTTATCTTTTTGTTTCACAGAATCACTTCAAGCCTGGACGCTGCATTATAAGTATAACATGAACAGTGATGGAAATGGGTTTTAGGAACTAGGGTTAGTTGGGAAGGGGGAGGGTAGATGCTATAAGCCCCCCGTGAGAAATTTTGTTTCTCTGAAATTGAAGATAGACATAAAGCTGGAGTGACTCAACAGGACAGGCAGCGTGGCGACTCTGGAGGGAAGACCCTTCTTACAGACTCTCGTCGGTGAGAGTACTTGTGATTGGCTGAAGAAGGGTCTCAACCAGAAACGCAACCCTCTCCCCAGAGCTCATGCCTGTCCCGCTGAGCCACCTTCAACTTCAGAGCCAAACAAAAAACACAGAGTGCTGGAGGAACTCAGCGGGCAAGGCGGCTGCCTCATCCACTGAGTTTCTCCAGCATTTTTGTGTACCGCAAAACGTCAATGATTCCGGGAATGCCGAGGCGACAGGGTGAGAGAGAGGGAGTGAGAGAGCTAGAGAGAGATGAGATGGGGAGCGGAAGAGAGAGAGCACGAGAGAGAGAGGGAGGGAGAGAGCGAAAGACAGAGAGACACAACATGGGCGGTAGGTGAATGACTAACCTGCACACCAAGGAGAAGCCCCTTCTCGCGGTCCGGAGCCCTCAATCATGATGGTGAGTTTTAAGAAATTCTCAATGTGTCATCAATGCATCGATCTACATTCCTCAGTAAATGTAATTGTGTTTTGAACAAGTATTAATGACGCCGCATGAATTTTATTCAAAGGAACGCAGCGTCATTAATACTTGTTCAAAACACAATTACATTTACTGAGGAATGTGGATCGATGTATTGATGACATATTGTATAACTACTTGTTAACTACTGGCTGTTAGCAAGTGCTAACAGTAGTAGTTAACAAATTGTTTGTGTCTGATGGCCGTGCAACGGTTGTTATCCATGATCGTATTTTTTAAAAATCCGGATGGCGAATGTTTTTTTAAAAAAGCTTTATTTAACAAAGTGAATTTGTATTTCTGTACGAAATAAGGAACATTAGTGCGAGGCCCCCCTAAGGCGCGGGGCCCAATTGAAAGCAATCGGTCCAATCGGCTTAAGGCCGGCCCTGCATGGTTCTATTCCTCAAGACCCACTATACTGCCCAGACTTGTTTTAGTCTTTATCCACAAGGACAAATAGCAGACTTCTTGTTTGAAGGGGTGGTCTGAAGATAATTTTGAATATTCCATGATGCATTTTCAATCTCATTAGTTTTAATGACCTCGTACACAAATAAACTGGACTAAAATATCTATTTTATCTTGGTAATTCTGAAGCAAAGAAATTGTTCTGAGATATACAGCTCTTGAGTACATACAAACACTTTCTGTTGGATTTGGCACAAAAGATCAGCAAAAAAAATCTTTCCAGTTACCATAGTAACCAGTGGCAATACTTTGAAACGCAGTCCAATAATCTCTGTTGTTCATTGAGAGAATCAATCACCACATTTAGAGGTACAAGTCAAACTTTGCTTTAGGTGTCAGCAAAGCAGCAGGTACAGAAGATCACCCTTTCTTTAGGCAACTTGTAAACAATCCCCACAAAACCCACTGAGAAACAACCAAAGAATGCACTCAGGTCCCATTGCATTCAAAGCTTTCATCACGTAGCAGAATGGCTCGTTAACATGCTCACACATTGTCAAACTGTGCCAGGAGACATCAGGAAACTTTCTAGGAAACATAAAAACATTATTGTATCGTTCCTAGGAGATTGATTAGAATGGTCGGCATAATAAAGTTGCAATGAGAAATTAACTGGTTTAAAATTTTCTAACCACAGTTAGAATTACAAACTGCATAAAATGCAATGGAAAGAGAGAGATATAATTTGGAAGCCTAACAAGTGTATAAAGGAGATATAAGGAAATTCAGATATTAGAATGAGTAAAAAGCAAAGTGCTGGAGTAACTCAATGTATACTCATTTATGCCACCCTCCTGCCCCACCTTTCGTTTTCCCCCTCCCCCCCCCCCTCCTTTCTCCCCCCCCCCCCCCCCCCCCCCCCCCCCCCCCCCCCCCCCACCCGTCCTTTCCCACTTATATCCAACCCTCTGGCTTTAAATTTCATTCCTAATTCACTTCTTATCTTACACTCTTTTGCTTCTTCGTCACTCTTTTTATCTCTAGCCTTTACCCTACCATTTGCCGATCAAATCTCTCCTCACCTATATCGACCCATCACTTGCCTGGCCATAGGAAGGGGAATTAAAATAATTATCAGCAATAAGAAATTCAGCAGGCCTTTGCAGACCGAGCGCAAGTGTTTGGCAAATCGGTCACCTCGCTGGATGGAGGCGAGGGAGGTGGTATTGCGACAGGTGTTACGTCTCCAGCGGCTTTGCCGACTAAACCTGGGGAGGAAGCAGTTAGGGTAGGAAAGGATGGGAGCTCCAAGCAGTTACAGAGGGATTGGTTTCTAGTGAAAGCAAAAAAGGGATGGGGACAGGAAGATGTGACTGGTGGTGGGATCATGATGCAGTTGGTGGAGATGTCAGAAAATTATGTGTTTGATGCAGAGGTTGTGGCGTGAAAGGCTATGACCAGGGGAACTTGATCCTTGCTCTGAAAGGGGTGGGGGGGGGGGGGTGGGGGTGGGAAGCGAACACAGAATTGTGAGACTCAGTAGTGACATGGATGATGGACCCAACCCCAACAGCAAGAGAGAAACCATGTTTACTAGATGACATCTCAGATGTCCTGGAGTGAAAGCCACATCTTGGGGGCAGATACAGCAAAGAAGGATAAATTGATGGTGTTATTGCAAGGTTGGGAGAAAGTATAGTCCAGATGACTGTGTAGACCAACAAATATATGTTTGTCTATAATAACTCACGGAGAGCCACAGGAATTATATCACAAAGGAATAGATATAGAAAATGGAGCAGAGCATCCCACGGAATGATAAGTTGCAAAAAGTGGACGCAATTTAAAATTATCAGAGAACTTAGAACAGGAGGTTGAAAAAATGTAATAGTCACAGGAGCCAATGGAGTATTAAATTCACAAATTATTGGTGAAACAGCCCAGGTCATAATTCAACAATTACAAAGCCTACAAGATTTGAGGATAAGAAAATTAGATCAGGGGTATCCAAACAATGGAGGTAAAATATAATCCGATCTGTCATTAATTCCAAAATCCCCCCAATACGGAACCCTACTGGATAATTCAAATTAATTCAGGCACTAACATGTGAAATCCCAGAAGGCTACAGTGGAAAATAATAATTGAAAATAAAAGTGTACCAAGTCAGGGATGACAACAATGTTCCTTTATTACCCAGCGCAGGTGCAGCAGGTACGTCATAGCTGGTATGATTTACCCACAACATTACCAAAACAGGCTTGAACAAGGCATGATGATAAATGATTTTTGTTATGAACATATGCTCACATTTTAAACTACGTCAATGTTGTTTTCCTAATAATCACGATGATAGTTGCAATTCATAATCTACCCATAATTACATTGTTCATATGCTGCATCCGGATTTTGAGAACATCACATGCAAGATCTTCCAGTATGTGCACAGTAACATCAATCTGAATATCTCATACACGAAAGGAGAGGACAGGTTAAGATTCAGTCATGATACTGGCCACGTAAATAATTGATTGTGAGTCTCTGTTACATCCCACATATAAATTGTTGCTGTATTGGTGGGGCGATTCAACTAATCATATTATTGCAAGACCAAAATGTCTCCAAAGAAGGAAATAATGCCTATAGTATAAGATAGGGCAAGATCTTTGAATAATCTGGAAATAGAATTGACACTAACAACTACCAGATTAAATTTCAACTGAAATAACAACATTTGATATACCGGTAATTATATTTTCTCCATTACTGACACTGAATGTAATAAATAAGTGAAGTGGGTGAAATATTAGAAACCATTCATGACCATTCATGACCAGTTTTATATAGTTGTAGTGAGGACCTAACAGCATTGTGTAAAACTTTGGGAAAACAATTCCTAACTCCGAGACCAAAGACCAAACAGAAATATTGAAAAAGCTGGAAACTTGAAACAAAGAATATCGGAAACATTCCACAGACCAGACTCATATGGAGAAAAGAGACAAGTTAACATCCTAGACAAGTTTCTCGAAGAGCTCCAATCCTGGGTCTGCAGCCAAAATATTGTGCCCCTTACTTTGAAGGGTTAACTTGTGTTTTACAATTACAAGTATATCGCATCCCAAGGCCAACTGCACCCTGATTACAACTTTAGACAGACACAAGAAGCTGGAATAACTCAGTGGGTCAGGCAGCATCTCTGACAAGAAAGAATGGGTGACGTTTCGTGTCGAGACCCTTCTTCGGACATAACCATGATTAGAACTAATGGATTATCATTTGAAATCCATCAATATTGTACTGCAGGAATATATAGAACTCAAATAAATGGCCAGGTGATCTATTTTCTTGTCATTGGCCATGGGAAAAATGAGACACAAGGAACTACTGATACTGAAATCTTGATTATTGGTCTGAAGAAGGGTCCTGACCTAAAATGTTGCCCATTCATTCCCTCCACAGGTACTGCCTGACCCACTAAAGTTACTCCAGCACTTTGTGTTTAGCCCATGGGAGAAATGTTAGCCAGGTTGCTAGGAGCTCGCCTCTCATTCCACTTTAGTTTATATCTTACGCAAATGAAAACACTTTTGAGAATGCAGGGGCAATGTGTGTTCTTGAACACAACACAGAGACTGGAGTATTATCAACCGAGACAAAGACACAACTAAAAAGCACAAATAAAGTAAACAATTGTAAACAGAACAACCAAGCTCCATTCTTTGCAACTAAATATTTTAAAAATACAAAGAAATATAAAATGCAGAATAATTCAGCTTGTCAGACAGCATCTCTAGAGAACATGGATAAGTGATGTTTCGAGTCGGGATCCTTCTTCAGACATGGCAACTGGATTTCCCTTATTTTCACCTGCAGTGAGCCAGGGCCAGACTGTTTTGTGGTTATATTTAAAGGGCCAAATATATTAATAGTAACTAGTGAAATATTACCAAACTGAAGCTTGTGTCTGATGCAACTGCTTATTTTTCTTGTTCAATCCTGGGATACAGATACAACTGCCAATGCCAGCTTTTGTTGCTAGTTACTAATCACCAGAGGAAAGTGGTAGAGATTCACTGACTTGAACCATTGAACTCTGCGCAAAGATGGGACTGGAACAGTTTTGTACCTCTGATAGCTCCGGGAACAGCAGCTTGTATTCTACCTGGTTAGCTTACCACCCAATGGCAGGAGTAGTAAATTCTCAAATTTTAGGCAATCTCCTGCTTATCCCAGCTCTCCACTAACCATGACCCCACACCTCCCTATTTCTCCCCCCTTCCCTCCCCATTGCCCAACCTAGACTCCCACCTATTTCTTCCCACTACTTTCCTCCCTCCAGCTTTGCAATTTACATCTCTTCAATTCTGTCTCACACCTTTTTACTGTGGCCTTTGTTTCAAACAAATTCTCCTACCCCCACCCATCAGTCTGAAGAAGGGTCTTGACCCGAAATGTTGTTTGTTATCCAGAGGAGCTACCTGACCCACTGAGTTACTCCACCACTTTGTGTCCTACCTGTTCAATGGTGTTCTTTAATATATCCCGCTCTTCTCACGGTCCACCTGGCTACATTTTGTTCACAGATCAACCCTAAACATTTGTTTTCTCTGCAACCTCTTCATTCAGGTGCCTTCCATTGTGCTCCTAATGAATCCAGTTTTACTTTACTGCCGTTAACATTCCCTCCCATCTCCACGATAACTAATGTTCTCATATAATTCCAACATAGAAACATAGAAATTAGGTGCAGGAGTAGGCCATTCGGCTCTTCGAGCCTGCACCGCCATTCAATATGATCATGGCTGATCATCCAACTCAGTATCCCGTACTTCTCTCCATACCCCCTGATCCCCTTAGCCACAAGGGCCACATCTAACTCCCTCTTAAATATAGCCAATGAACTGGCCTCAACTACCCTCTGTGGCAGAGAGTTCCAGAGATTCACCGCTCTCTGTGTGAAAAAAGTTCTTCTCATCTCGGTTTTTAAAGGATTTCCCCTTATCCTTAAGCTGTGACCCCTTGTCCTGGACTTCCCCAACATCGGGAACAATCTTCCTGCATCTAGCCTGTCCAGCCCCTTAAGAATGTTATACTTTTCTATAAGATCCCATCTCAATCTCCTAAATTCTAGAGAGTATAAACCAAGTCTATCCAGTCTTTCTTCATAAGACAGTCCAGACATCCCAGGAATCAGTCTGGTGAACCTTCTCTGCACTCCCTCTATGGCAATAATGTCCTTCCTCAGATTTGGAGACCAAAACTGTACGCAATACTCCAGGTGTGGTCTCACCAAGACCCTGTACAACTGCAGTAGAACCTCCCTGCTCCTATACTCAAATCCTTTTGCAATGAAAGCTAACATACCATTCGCTTTCTTTACTGCCTGCTGCACCTGCATGCCTACCTTCAATGACTGGTGTACCATGACACCCAGGTCTCGCTGCATCATACTATGACTTCCTTTCAAAGCTTCCATTACCAACCATTTACGAGGATGATGCCAGTACTAGAGGGTGTGAGCTATAAGGAGAGGTTGAGTAGGCTGGGTCTCTATTCCATGGACCTTAGGAGGATGAGGGGAGATCTTATGGAGGTATACAAAATCACGGGAGGAATAGATTGGGTAGATGCACAGAGTCTTTTGCCCAGATTAAGGGAATCGAGGACCAGAGGACATAGGTTCATGGTGAAGGGGAAAAGATTTAATAGGAATCCGAGGAGTAACTTTTTCACACAATGTGTATGGGTGTATGGAACAAGCTGCCAGAGGAGGTAGTTGAGGCTGGGACTATCCCATTATTTAAGAAACAGTTAGACAGGTACATGGATAGGACAGGTTTGGAGGGTTATGGACCAAGCGCAGGCAAGTGGGACTAGTGTAGCTGGGATATGGTTGGCCGGTGTGGGCGAGTTGGGCCGAATGGCCTCTTTCCACACTGTATTACTCTATGACTCTATAACCCATCTCACTCTCCCCCTTTTCCCAATGCCCTTCTCAGAACAACAACAAAAACACTTTCAACACCCCCGATAAAAATAACTAGTCCATCTTCAGCTATTCCATCCTGTCCAATGTTCTACATTTGTTAACACCTTCTGCATTTGACCTCACTCGGACTTCTAACTCACACTTTAGTATTTTCCCCATCTTTTGTGTTCCAAGTATTGCCCTTTCTCACTCTGAACTTCTTTAGGACTTCAACCACTTAAAGCATCCCCTCAATTTGTATCTTATGTCCAGCATTTGAAAATGACAGAAACACCTGTAACAAAAATAATACTAAAACTCCATTAGTAACTTTAACACTCGGTTAGAACATTCCAGAGGTTGTTTTCCAATGCCAGGTTTGGTTGTGATGGCTCCAGCTGGTGAGCTCCCAGTGCATTTTTTAAAACCATGACCACAAAATATATAGTTAATAAGTTTTGTTGGCAATTACTCAAACATACCATAAAGTTGATTCTGCAGAATCTTGAGTAAAAAAAAAAACAAATTGCTGGGGGAACTCAGTGAGTCAGACAGCATGTGTGGATGGATTCAGGCAGTATTGAAGGACTCAACCCAAAACATCATTCCACCACTTCCTCTCCAGATGCTGCCTGACCCACTGAGTTTTTTCCAACACTTTGTTATTTGCATCTGATTTGTCCGGTTCAGTAAAGTAAAATAATTATTTTTGTATACAATGATACAAAAATATCATTATCTGTCAAGAAGAATGCATCATATATTGGCATTAGAAGGACCTTGGTGTCGTTTCATCCAGAAAGTCCTTCTCAATATATTGTCCATTCCAAGTCATCAATGTTTGTGCACTAACACGACTTAATAATGTGATATTTTTGTTAGACTCATTAAGGCAAAGCACACCTGTTTAAATCACTTCGCGTCCTCTGCGGATAGTCATCAAAACATTATTTGAAAGCTACTTAATAAGGATTAGGTTCTTAAAAGGGACGAGATTAATAGTTTTCCACCTGACTGTGGCCACAAATGTAAAAAGCAACAGATTTGAGGCCGGTGAGTTTTCACTTTGAAGCGATCCAGACAGAGCAGCGAGGTTTTTTGTTTGATACAGTACCTGGAATGCCGGTCTGATGACACATACTGCCCTGCTGCCGAGGATGCCGGCAGGTCGGTGCTCCCTTATTCCAGGTGCATTGGTTTCCTGCGGCACTAGTGCAATGTCTGTTGTTCGCGAGCTCCAGTCCCGACGTTCCCGGGGAGGGTTCGATCCGCTCCCGGGGAGGGTTCTATCTGTCCCTGGCTCGCGCAACCACTAAATCCGGGATGGTTTCATCGCTCTCTGGCTCAGTCTCTCCGCCCCGGGAGCTTTCCTTGGTCGCGTGACAGCAGCGCCGCTGCTCGCACTCCGCCCCACATACTCTGAGCTGCAGTGCTCGGCATTTACGATGCACGGCAGCAGCACATTTCCCGTCACCTGAGCGAGGTTCATAATAATGCACTATTATTGTTTGTTTTTGACTATCATTATATAACTTTTTGTTGCTTATTATGGTGTTTACAGCATAATTCTGTTGTGCTGCTGCAAGTAAGAACGTAATTGTTCCTTTTCGGGACATGACATTAAAACGCTCCTGCCTCTCCTGACTCAACACTATATGAAGTAGATGGAGCAGCAAAAGTAGAGCTAAAAACGTTTATCTAGTGTAGTTTAACAGCCCATTATGACGAGATTGCAAAATCATTATTTCCAATCGAATCTGTATATTCTGTAAATCCAACAATACAGTATTATATTTTCACTATATGAAACTTATGGAGACACAAGGAACTGCAAATGTTGGAATCTTGAGCAAAACACAAAATGCTGAAGTAACTCAGTGGGTTAGATAGTATCTGTGGGGGAATTGATAGCTGTTTTCCTTATACATTGCCCTTAAATATCAGACTCATTAAACAACAGTTTACTTGGCACAACTAACGGTTTAGCTTCCCTCCAAAATATTCCTGTTTTGAATGGTAAATGAACGCTGCAGTGGGAATTACTTACAGATTTGGCGGGGGGAATTCAGGGCGCGGTAGGATGGGGAAAAGGCAGGAGGGTGAGGTAGCCAGGTGTAGAGATCAAATGGGCATTTATGAAAACCAAGCATTGGCCCAGCAAGATGGAGATGCAAGAGACTGGAGATGATGCGGGTCTGGAGCAAAAAGTAATCCACCGGAACTCAGCGAATCTGGCGGCATCTGTGGAGGCAAAGGGATAGTGGACGTTTTGGCTGCCGTGCTTCTATCCATTAGTAATTTCCATCCACTACCTCATCTTCCAAAATTTGTGTTGTATCGAACAACGACGATTATTCTTCGTGTGACAACACTCGTTCAATATCTGAAATATAAACAGAAAATGCAGGAAGTACTCACCAGATCAAGCAGCAGCTTTGGAAGGAGAAACATGGGCTATTATTCTCAAATGTTAATGTTTAGTTTCCGACATTTGCAGGGTGTAGGAGGCTAGGGCATAGGATTTGTGTGGACTTCAGTGCCTCTGGTCTTGTCAATATCTGGTGGCAGGTGCATCTAATAAAATGCAACGATGATTATGTACACTATTATCACACCTCTACTAAAATTAATCTATAATTTGGTGCTAGTCTGGGTGCCATTGGAGTCCATTGGCATCATTCTGGTTTTAGCCACACCACCGTTTGATATCATAAGCAGATTTTGAACATTGACTGTATTCTAAGTCTAATTTTATATATACACAAATATACAAAAAAAAAACAAGTCTTGGAAGGTCACCATTGTTGACCATCCTCTAGTCTGAAGAGGAACCATTTACATATTGCTTTACATTTACTCAAGATAGAAACACAACCTGACATTTACCCTTTAATCCCATTAATTTCAAATATTGTTAACCTGATTTTGTGATATTTGCTAAATGCACTTAAAATCCACAAAGACAAATAGGACAGACAAAGGGGAATCAGTGGATGTAGTTCACTTGGGTTTTCAGAAGGCCTTTGGCAAAGTGCCACACATGAGGTTGCTAAAACAAGATGAGAACCAAATAGAAGGTAGGTACTAGCATGGATAAAAGGTTGGCTGAATGGCAGAAAGCAGAGTGGAAATAAAAGGGCTTTTTCTGTTTGGCTGCCAGTGACTAGTGGTGTTCCGCATTGGTTTCTGTTGAGTCCGCTACTTTTCACATTGTATATTCATGATTTGAATGATGGAATTGAAGGCTTTGTGGCCAGGGTTTGTGGATGATATGAAGATAGGCGGACTGGCACGTGGTGTAGAGGAAGCATGGAGTCTGCAGAAGGACTTTGGACAGGTTTGGTGGCAAAGAAGTGGCAATGGAATACAGTGTAGCAAAGTGTGTGGTCATACACTTTGGTAGTAGGAATAAAGGCATAGACTATTTTCTAAATGGGGAGAGCATTCAGAAATGGGAGCTGCAAAGAGACTTGGAGTGCTGATACAGGATTCCCACAAAGTTAATTTGCAGGCTGAATCAGTAGTAAGGAAGGCAAATGCAATGTTAGCATTCATTTCAAGAGAACTAGGATATAAAAACAGGAATGTAATGCTTGAGGTTTACAAGGCACTGGTAAGACCACATTTGGAGTATTGTGAGAAATGTTGAAACCCATTTCTGAGGAAGGATGTGCTGAGTGGAATGGCTCTGAGCCTGTACTCACTGGAGTTTAGAAGGATGAGGGGAAAATTTCATAAAATTTACAGTACAATGAAAGGCCTGGATTGATCGGATGTGGAGAGGTTGTTTCCACTAGTGAGAGTCTAGGACCAGAGGTCACAGCCAGAGAATAAAAGTACGTCCCTTTAAAAAAAGATGAGGAGAAATATCTTTCGCCAGATGGTGGTGAACCTGTGGAATTCATTGCCATAGACGGCAGTGGAGGCCAAAGTACTGGGTGTGCTTAAAGCGGAGATTGACAGGTACTTGATTAATAAGGGTGTCAAAGGTTACAGGGCGAAGGCAGGAGAATTGAGTTGACTGGGAAAGATAGATCAGCCATGATTGCATGGTGTAGACTCGATGGGGATGAATTGCCTAATTTCTGCTCCTATGATTTATGAACATAAAATTTGTTAATAATCTTCCCCTGCCAGATTTATAGGTGTGGTGGTTTGCTCCATGTTTCTTCTTCATCAAAGGCAGTCTATATTCTCCCTAATCAGCTTTATAAAATTAATCCCATCGCGTGTGATAATCGTACAGAATTTGCTCACCAGATGGTGAAGAGATTTACTCACCTGATCATTTTGTTGTTGAGTTTATGGGATTTAGCACCATTAAATGTTGTCTTGTTGTAAACTAAGGACTGTGAATAGGTATTTATTCATAAGCATTAAATATAATTACTTTAGCATCTTGTTCCCCTCCCGATGGTAAATTTCTTCATGATAGTTGGGAAAACCAGTAGTCTTGTTCTGCTATGATTTTAGTCATTACCCCACATAATTCTTCTCATGCTGGCTCCAGCTTCCAAATGAGAATTTGCATTTCCAATGATCTGAAACCTAATTTGATATATGGAAATTAGATGCATTTAAAAACAAGTAGGCCCATCCTTACTCAATAACCTATCTATGTAACAGCTTATTTCAGGAAACATGGATTTAAAATGCTAGGTATCTATTGCAAGAGATTATGTTATCTATTATTAAGCAGATTTATCCCTAAACTATTTAGACATAAACAGTTAAGAATGGTTTTGAAGAGCCCAGTCTGTTGCAGGAAGGCTGGAAATGATTTGCGAGGAGTTAAATAAATCAGAATATTTGAAAAGTGCATGTTGCACGTGAGAAGTCACAGCTTATCACGGCAAATGCACAGAATTGTACAATGACTGATGTTTTTCTTAGTGATCCGCTGAACATTTACAATTATTCATCCAACTATAATGAAGTTTAGAGACACAAGGAACTGCAAATGCTAGTTTGCAAGAACAAACACGTGCTGAAGTAATACAATGGGTCAAGCAGCATCTCTGGAGAACATCGGTCGGTGACATTTCGGGTCCCATAATGTGGAAGAGTACCATTTCATTAGTTTAACCTTAAGCCATTGGAGTTGATCCGCCTGTAGGCAATGTCTGAATATTCTCAACTTCACATCAACCTGATCCACTCTGTATCTAAAATAGAAGATAGACACAAAATGCTGGAGTAACTCAACAGGTCAGACAGCACATCTGGAGAAAAGGAATGTGACAAGTCGGGTCGACATTCTTCTTCTGAAACATCACCTATTCCTTTTCTCCAGAGATGCTGTCTGACCCGCTGAGTTACTCCAGCATTTTGTGTCTATCTTTGGCTTAAACCAGCATCTGCAGGTCCTTCCTACCACTCTGTATCTAGTTTACCAGCAGAGCTGTGGTAAGAATATAGGAATGGGATAAAGTTATTAGCCTACTGTTCCTATTCATAGTTAAAGAAAGAAATATGATCAATTAAATTTATTGATCAATGCAAATGAAACCTTACTAGTGGAGTTGCTGCCTCCTGGTGATGCCTGTTTCATATTTGCACAATTTTCTGTGGGATGCACTGCATCCTTCAGTGCTAGTTTTTTCCCCACAGCCCAACGATGTGCAAGGCAGTAAATTATTTGGCTACTATGACTTGCCCAGAGTGAGTAGCAAAATCAGGATAATGTAATCCAGAGCAAAATTGGGTACTTATCAATTGACTGCCTTGGTGGGCTTGAGAGTCTGCTTCTGTGCTGCAGGACTTTAACATCTTAGGTGAATTGTGTGCTTGATGATAGGAATATTATTGAGGGGGTAGTAAGTTGCTTTTATTACAGCAGCACAAATTATGGAGAAACAGATTTAACTGATGTACTGTCAAAATGTTATTGTTTACCTAAATTGCTGAGTTTCCCTTTCCAAAGATGTTGCCCGACCTGCTGGAATTTCCAGCATTTTTTTAATTTAAACGCCAAATTGACTGATTGTACCAGATGTTATGAATCAAATTCATGAACATGTGTGAGAATTCAGTATCATTATCACCAGAGCAGAATTTCTATTTAAATGCCTGCTCCAAGATTGTTCCCTGTGCTCACTTAATGGATGTGATAAAAATAAATGCCAAATGCCAGGCAGTGGGAACTGCTTAATCCAGTTACATTTAATAGCAACTACTTTGCTTTAAAAGCCCATTCTTCATGAAATGTGCTTCTCAGTTTGGTTGTCTGTTTGATCCCTCATACATGGAAAACTTGGAAAATTGTGAAATATAAACAGTGACAGGTCAGGCAACTTCCGTGGGGATATCAGCAGTGATGATGTCTCAAATACTATCCTAATCATACTTATTTCACCACTTAAATGCAAGAATATTTTTCCTTTCCTATTATGCAAATAGCTATTTAGATATTGCTAGTTGTGCAGTTATAAAATGTAACTCTTAAATGCAAAAGTTTTTCAATATCTTCTCAAATTGATCAGAAATTGCAAGTCAAGAAAAACTCAAGTCACTTTGTAGGAATATAATATTTTAGACATTGTAAACATCACAGGCTTGAAGCCTACATTTTCATTTAAGCATATCACAGTTAAAGTATGCAATACATTACAAACGGTCATCTTCACATAATAGCTTCCATTTTACACAAAATTGCAGTTTTCTCCATTGGGTTTATCAGTTTAGTAGCACACAGCATTGAAAAAAACATTTCAAATGTTCACAAACAGCTTTATTAAAGCTGTAAAGTTAGGAAATATGATTCTGTTTGGTCAGTACAGAACCAATAGTGCTTGTGGAAGATGATGGACTGGTAATAAGAAATAAATTCAATTGTTTTAATGAAGTATCTAAACTTCTCCTATTTCATGGAGAGTAAATTTGTTTGCAATTTTCTCTGATGTTGGTTTACAATTAATCAATTTAGTAGATTTAAAGAGCATTCGAAGATAATTACTGGCTCGATAGATAGAATGCAATATTTTTCCAGAGATTAAAGAATGGACAGTACAAACCAAGTAAACAGATGGGACAAAACAATCTTGGATTTTTGCCCCTTAATAAAGGTATCATTAATACTCTTCAAAATAGACTGCACTGTGGAACTGCATAAAGCATTAGTTAGGCCACAGCCAGAATACCACGTATGGCTGTGTCCACCAGATCATAGGACATATTTGCTAGACTTGGTTTGAGGGGGGGGGGGGGGGGGGGGGGGGGGAGAATAAGAGTTCATAGAAGAGACTGGCTAGGTTGTTTTATTTGGAATAAAAGTGAAGGGTAGTTGATTTTAATGGAGCTGATTAAATTTTATGAGGCCTGGGCAAGAAGCAATTTCCGTTGACAAAGCAGAAGATAATAGCAAAGTGTCATATATTTAGTATATTAGCAGGACTAGAAGCAGGAATTGAGAAAAAATAATGAGTCCTGAAACTCTCTACCCGGAGGCAGAAATTCATTTTGGAAAAGTACCTGTTTGAGTACTCAGAAAGATCTCTCACCAGGTGAGAGACAGAGCTTTGAATTGGGACTAAACTAAATGGCACTAATTTTGTTTGGCATTGACATTATGGGCCTAATGGCGAACTGTTCCATAAATTTCTATGATTATAAAAACGTCCTGCAGCGTCCAGTTTATTTAGACTATCAGTAAAGATCATTTCTAAAATTGGGTAACAATGGAAATCAATGATGGCACATGAAAATTGACAAATTTCATTGAAAAGTGGACTCTTTCTGTGATTCAAAAATATGCTATTTAATTGCTAATCTCTCCACTTTATCTATGATGTAATAATACTAACCAAGTACCTAAAATCAGATCTACAGTGCATTCAGGAAGTATTCAGCCCGCCTCACTTTTTTCTACATTTTGTTACGTTACACACTTGTTTTAAAACTGATTAAAAAGAAATAACTGAAATATCACATTTATAGTATTCAGACCCTTTGCTATAACACTCAAAATTAATCTTAGGTTCATCCTGTTTCCATTGATTATCCTTGAGATGTTTCTACAACTTGATTGGAGTCCACCAGTGGTAAATTAAATTGATTGGACATGATTTGGAAAGGCACACACCTGTCTATATAAGGACCCACAGTTGATAGTGCATGTCAAAGCGAAAACCAAGCCATGAAGACAAAGGAATTGTCCGTAGACTTCCGTGACAGCATTGTGTCGAGACACAGATCTGGAGAAGGGTATAAAAAATTTCTGCAGCATTGCAGGTCCCGAAGAACACACAGGCCTCCGTCATTCTTAAATGGAAGAACTTTGGAACCACCAGGACTCTTCATAGAGCTGGCCGCCCGGCCAAACTGAGCAATTGGGGGAGAAGGGGCTTGGTCAGGGAGGTGACCAAGAACCCGATGGTCACTCTGACAGAGCTCCAGTGTTCCTCTGTGGAGATGGGAGAAACTTCCAGAAGGACAATTATATCTGTAGCATTCCACCAAGCAGGCCTTTATGGTAGAGTGGCCAGACGGAAATCACTTCTCAGTAAAAGGCACACGACAGCCCGCTTGGAGTTTGCAGAAAGACACCTAAAGGA
The DNA here is from genome assembly GCF_028641065.1 of Leucoraja erinaceus. Taxonomy (NCBI): domain Eukaryota; kingdom Metazoa; phylum Chordata; class Chondrichthyes; order Rajiformes; family Rajidae; genus Leucoraja; species Leucoraja erinaceus. The sequence goes on along the minus strand of NC_073395.1, from coordinate 35,408,374 downwards.
CTCTCAGATCATGAGAAACACGATTTTCTGGGCTGATGAAACCAAGATTGAACTCTTTGGCCTGAATGCCAAGCGTCACGTCTGGAGGAAACCAGGCACCGCTCATCACCTGGCCAATACTAGACCTACGGTGAGGCATGGTGATGGGGATGTTTTTCAGCGGCAGGAACTGGGAGACTAGTCAGGATCAAGGGAAAGATGAACAGAGCAAAGTACAGAGAGATCCTTGATGAAAACCTGCTCCAGAACATTCTAGTCCTCAGACTGGGGCGGAGGTTCACCTTCCAACATGACAACAACCCCAAGCACACAGCCAAGACAGCGCAGGAGTGGCTTCGTGACAAGTCCGAATGTACTTGAGTGACCCAGCCAGAGCCCAAACTTGAACCCGATCGAACATCTCTGGAGAGACCTGAAAATAGCTGTGCATCAACACTCCCCATCCAACCTGACAGCTTGAGAGGATCTGCAGAGAAAAATGGGAGAAACTATCCAAATACAGGTGTGCCAAGCTTGTAGTGTCATACCCAAGAAGACTTGAAGCTGTAATCACTGCCAAAGGTGCCTCACAAAGTACTGAGCAAAGGGTCTGATACTTACGTAAATGTGATATTTCAGTTATTTCTTTGCAAACATTTCTAAACACGTGTTTTCACTTGTTTATTATGGGCTATTGTGTGTAGATTGGTGATTAAAAAAATACATTTAATCCATTTTAGAATAAGGCTGTAACGTAACAAAATGGGAAAAATTGAAGAGGTCTGAATACTTTCGGAATGCACTGTAGATAACTAGCAGCACATTATAAACATTATATGCACTAGAAGTAGTTTCTTATGGTCTTTGTGTCAACTTGCTCTTTTCTTCTTCCTGCTCACCAAGTTTGAAATGGGTGTAAAATAAAATGCCAAACAATGTACACAGAATTCCTAGACCTTGATTAATTGAAAGAGGGTCTTTAAACAAAATGTATCCTCCAAGGAGGGTGATACAGAACTTGAAATGTCCAAACATATTATATCTGAAGTTTAAGTCAAGGAACAAAACAATGTTGTGCAACAATTATTCTATTGTATAAGAAACAAACGTACATGCTAATGGAAGGTCCTTATGCATTTTATCAAAATTATTGCAAGGGACATTTGCAGATGAATTTACATAATCGTTTGCCACAGGCGTGGTACCAGAAGACAGGAGGGAGGCCATTTAAAGGGAGCAAGGACAAGCTAGAGCGCTACAGGAAATTAGACAAAATGCTGGAGTAACTCAGCGAGACAGGCAGAGAGAAGGAATGGGCGACGTTTCGGGTCAATACCCTTCTTCAGACGATGCTGCCTGTCCTGCGGAGTTACTCCAGCATTCTGTGTCTTCCTTCGATTTAAACCAGGATCTGCAGTTCTTTCCTACACGCTACAGGAAATTAACAGTCCTTCCATAAGCTAGGGTTTTGTCCAACTCGCCTCTACCCCATTGACGGCATTGTCTTTGGAAATGATGCACAATAATATTCAATTATTTCAATCACACACGTAATTGTCACTTTGTCACATCTACCCTGGCACAGTGAAATGTGCTACATGCTGGGAACTATATCCTGCACTCTGTATCTTCCCCTTTGCTCTATCTATTGTACTTAATATAGGTATGTTGCAAAACGTACCTGAAGCGTCGCTGAAAATCTATCCCAGCCCGTGTGCGCGATTTTGGCGCCGTTTAGAGCGGGGCGGGTTTAAAAAGCGATTTTCCCTAGGCTGTTCAAATCGAGGTTTTTCAGCCTAGTTAATTATTAATGCAAAATCGCTGGAAGATTCCCTCGCTTGAGCTATTATTAGTTTTAAGGGCTTTATTTACTTGTTATAGTAGGTTAAAAATTAACCTCTAAACCCACGACCGCCGACAACGGGCCAGATCTCATACAGGGACAACAGAAGGTAGGCTGTTTATTTTTACATTAAAAAGGGTTTCTTAAGATCCCTTTATACAAAGTTTAAAGTTGCGAGTAGCTCATTTTGGGCCCATTATATCCCGCAGTATTTTTCAGGGCATTTGGGGGCACAAATCAACCGCAATGTGAACGTTCTAAACCAGCGCGTTCACAGGATCCCACTAGAAAGCTGATTTAAATGGACTTTAATTTACAGCAATTAAACACTAAATTCCTTCCATTTGGCCTATAAATTAATGTAAATGAGATTTAAAAATCATGTTTTATTGTGAATTGTTTGTGAATATTATTTGGACACTTAGGCTATTTAAAAATGTTAATCATTTATTAAGTAATGGATAGATGTTTAGATCTAGTAATTGAAGTTTGGAATTAGCTACAATTAGGTAACTAACTAATTATATGCTTTAATTTCAGGTCATCCAAGTAAGATTATTTTATATTTGTTTCAGAATGCTTCAATCTATGATAACTGAAAATTTCATTCCGTTCTCTTAATTTTTAAGAAAGTTATGGGCTTTTGACTGTCCACGATCACAGCTTTTTTGTTATGTCCATAGAAATTCAATAGGGAACAAGATGCTAATTTCCGAGTATGAAAATGGCCATAACATTTTAAATACTTGAGATATGAAAGTGAATTAGGTGTCAAATTAAACTTATTTTTATGCTTAATCTGATGGGATAAATTGCAGACTTGATTTTTTAAATCTCAAAATTTTGTAACATTGCTACTTAATACTGGCTTGACTGTATTTATGTATGGTATACCTGATCCATCAGATAGCATGCAAAGCAAAGCTTTTCACTGTACATGCTGGAATATTTTGGATGCAATTCTTGAATGATTCTGGATAAGGCATATTCAATCATCCTATGCTTACTGGAGGCTATGTACTTCTGACTCAAAGGGAAATACAGTAACTTACAAACTCATTTATAGGAAAATGGAATTGGTAAAAGCCTAATGCAGGTCACGGAATTCAAATTTGTAGGGAGAAAGAAAACTTATGTGGACTTTAGACCTTAGAACATTTGTTGACACTCACATCAACCCAAATTTTATTTAAATCGAAATAATTCATGTAAAAAAGTAAAAACTGCAAAACGTATAGTTTCAGCAACACAGTGAATGACTATGACTTGGCAATAATACAGAAGGATACGTAACAGGCGAGGTATTTCCAATGATCCAGTAAATGGACAAATTCACCAAAAAGGCAATTATTCCAGAAAACACTACCATCACCTGCAAAATAAAAAAGTTTACATTTATTTATCATGTTTTATTACATATTAGTGGCGCAGAAAATGCAATTTTTACTATATTCCAAATAAATATAATTTAAACTCCGAGTGTTCTTGTCCTATTTTTTAAAGCACAAGTTATAAATGAAAGCAGAACTGTTTGCTGCTGGGCAATCAGATAAACTGAAACCCATCCCATTTGCAATATCTATCTATTATATAAAAGTCTGTGGCTGCCGCCTGCCGTCCGTCCGTCCGACTGCTGGCTGGCTGCCTTTCTTCCTTTTGATTCGCTGCTCCTTCCTATCAGCTTCCAACACACTTCAAAACAAAGTTGCAAGACAGGAACACTCTGAACTTTTCACCTCAATGGGATATCACAGCAAGTGCTTCAATAGGAGGGGGAGGGCAGGCAGGGGAGGTGAAATCGGAATTTTTTTAAAATCCACTGCTGAGGGAGGCAGGGGAGTGCTGCAATCTTACATTTGGGAACGGGTTCAGTTCCGTTGGAGGAGACGGGTGCATGGTGGAATATTGGGTTGGGGGATCACACCATTGGGGGAGCAGACCCAACGGGTCTGCACTTGGCCTAGTATATTTATAAAACTAAAGCTCCCCGCATCTTCAGTACATTGTAGTAATGATTCAGGCCAAGAACTGAATTTACAATCCCTGGATGTGATCGTCCCTGGTTTACAAATTGAATGGTTTTGCAGTCAATACTGTGCTCCCATGGCTTCCTTAGCACTTTGAAAGTCTATCATTCTCCTCCTCTGAGAGGATATATCATATGCACCTGGCTTAAAACTAGTTTGAGCTGGGCTCTTGGTCATTATTTTACTTTGAGCTAATTTTAGTCAATATGCAAAATGCACTCAACTAGCTATCTGGCATGCCAGCAAACATTCATATTATTACTCAGGCATTCTGATGGGATGAGTATTTCCTCTCAACTTGAATATGGAATATGAATATAATAAAAACTGTCGGAATGCAAAGTCCAACATTTAAAACTAAATTGTTAGTTTCATTCACCAAGGTCAAAAGAGTAGAGGAGAAATTAAAAATATCACATTGTTGCAACAAGATGTTCTTATGAAGTATGTGGTTAAAAAAACATGAAGCTTAAAGGGCCTGTCCCAATTAGGCGATTTTTTAGGCGACTGTCACAGTCGTAGCAGGTCGCTGAAAAAGCGGCGACTGGACCCCCCCCCCCCCCCACGACAATGTCTACGACAACCAAACACCTAATCGACGTCAAGCTACCGGCGACCCAATCGTCACGACTTAGGACGTCCACCTACGACCACACCATTGATTACCTACGACCACACAAACAACATCCTACGACAACCGAAGTCAACCTACATCAACCCGCGACAAGCAACGACCCTGTCGGCGACAACTGAAGACAATTCAGTCGCCGGTACCTGTCGCTGGTTGACGTAGGTAGTCGCCCATGAAATTCACTGAAGTCAGCACCCCTCGACAACCTGCGTCATCCTGGCGACAACCTACGACAGCACCTACGAAAGGAGAAGCCAAGCTACGTCAAGCCCACAGTCGCCAAAAAGTTTTGAACGTTTCAAAATCCAGCGGCAACCAGAAAAACATCACGACTCTTTACGTGACTTGAGAAGACTACTCACGACCCTGCGAAAACAGCCAAGTCGCCTGTAGTCGCCGAAAAAAATCGCCCAAGTGGGACAGGCCCTTTATTTCTTTGTAGGGCAGCGAATACAGAAGGGACTTGTGTTCAGTGGGTCCTCAAAGTATTCTTTACTTAAGCAGTAATAGTTCTTTGATTAACAGTGCATTAAATGACGTTTGTAATCTGTACATCACTTTTGTACTACTTCAAATACATTGGAGACCACTTTAATTTCAATTAGATTTAGCAGTTTTAAATATTCTGGTCTTTCACGCTTGACAAAGAAAATCTTAAATTTCAGTACTCCAGATATTTTTTTAAATTGCACAAATAATGATACCAAATATTGAAGCAATCTTACCAATGCTGTAGTGGACCAATTTCCAAAAATTCCCCCGTCTCCAATCACTGGTTCAAAAAAGGGAACAACAAACATAAGAATGGCAGAGGACATCGGAGCCTGGTAATATAGGAGCTGCATAGAGTTCACTTGTAGTTCATGTTGTTTGGCTCCTACCCACTAAAAAGCCAAAAAGAAACACTATTGTGCACATTAGTAAATAACCATCATCAAGTTGTTCATCTGAGCCTGATAAATAATAATACCAATAATACTAATTCCCAGATCCAGCAATCTATGCATTTACATTTACAAGTTTTGCAATCACATTTACAAGAAGTGTCAGGTGAGAATTAACTCTCACAATCTATTCAAATGAACAGATAATGGAAAACCTCGGCTCAATGAAGCAGCACCACGTTAGGAAGCTATCTCTTTAATTTCACATTGGAAAATAATGTCACCACGCCGATTTAGTTTGTTTTGTTTGCCTTAATTATGCAGACATTAAAAAGTTCCACAGCAATATCAATACACTTGTGGCCTGAAGGAAAGAATGGTTGGCACAAACTAAAAGTGTTTATTTCCAGAACAGCAACACTATTATGTATATTTTTACTGTGTCAGTTTGACATATAATACATCGGCTTTCTGGAAAGATAAGGTTTCACAGCAGGATAACTAATCGGTTAACACTTTGGAATTCTTTCATGTCCAGCCTCAGTTAACTCAACACTGATCAGAAACTAAATTATGGATCTTACTGGCATTTGTGGCACATTCGTTTTTTCGAATTCAGAGAAAAATAATATTCCCATGGAAGGAATTCTTTTACAACAATGGGCAAAATGCACACCTGCTAAGGGGCCTCAAGGGAAATAAAGCACCATACTGATTTCAGTAGCACTTGACATTGGCGTTGACTTCTTACTGCTATGCCAAAACACTTTCTGAAACACCACATATCCAAAACAGAAACAATTCACAAATAAAAATTAAAATAAATTGTTCCTTGGCATTAAAAACGAAATTACCAGGATTTGGAAAGCCTTATGGAACTTGCAAAATTAAGTCTTTGTGAAACCTACTTATAACAATTCTAAATATATAAAGCAGTCACCCAAAATTGAAGATCGTAGACGTACCTACTATTAAAAATTGCATTTGTGTGACACTCGTGATATCAGTCCATGTTACTTTGCAGACAATTGAATCATTATGACAATTGAAATGCAAGAAATGCAGAACTGCAAAATTCCGCAAACAACAAAGTGATAATGTCCAGATAACATTAGCCAAGAGATAAAGTTAGCTAAAAATTGACCGGGATCCCAGTGATAACTTCCAAGCTTCTCTTTGAAATAGTGGTGGGATCATTTATGTCCATCTAAGTTAAGACAGGGTCTAATATGTTGCATTATAGACATGCAACTATAAGAATTGCATAATAGATTTTTATTCATTAAACCAAGTTTTATCAGATAGATGGATGGTGTTCAGAAACAGTGTTGTACTCTTTCAGTACACTGAGGTATGTCCTAGGTAGTTCAAGTCTCTGAAGTAGGGCTTGAGCCCACAGCCTTTAAGATTTGAGACTACTATCAACTGAGCCACAGATAACACTTGTTAAGTATCTGGGAAACCATCCTTTGAAAATAATTAAAGAATTGCAAAAGAGAAAGTAAATTGCTCAAATCACTCAAGATATTTAATATTACATTTAAAATTTACTTACTTGAATAATCTTGTAAAATCATGGTAAACTAATTTGTTAAATAGAGTTAAATAATTTTTTGAAGAAACACTTGGATGAAAAATTGGTCTTATCTTTGAAACTGCCTTCAAGTTTTTATCATCATCCTACTGTTCTCTCAAAAACATTGATTCTTCAGAATCTCGAAATTTATATTGTGAGCAAGGAGCATTTCATTACAAAACTATAAAGAAAGTATCAGAACTACTAACCACTTGATACAGAGAAGTAACCAAAATACCAAGAGTTGCAAATAGTATTCCCAGAAAATTAAATTGCACGTCAAAGTAAGAGTTCAGAACTACACCCAACGTAATAGGGATCTGTAATAAATAGGAGATGATTAGATCAGAATATCTACAACTTTACAGCGAGTACTAACTATGGCATCTCCTAGGGAGATGGTCTAAAAACGATGAGCTAAACATTTTTAGATGGAATTTACATTTCGAAAAGCAACAATTGTAACTTTCAGGATATTTAATGTAAAAGTCTATTCATTAACTTGTTTACGAAATATTGTGAAAAAACAAATTTCAAGAGTTCTTCCAGTAATTTTACTGATGATGACACATCTAAAAGGCAAGCTCTGTAAAAGTGTTGATTCAAGCACAAGATTATTTTCACAATAAACTCTTCATGGAAAGCACAGTGCTAGTTATTCATTCTCCGTTATTTCCCCCATGTATTAAACGCATAGTCATGAACATTTACTTATATTCACTTCTAATGGGCGGGCTTTAAACTTTCCATAACTGCACATTAGAACATTCAGTGCTACAGTATGCATAATCATTTATGGTATTCGAGGTAGAAAAGCAGAGTACAGATACTGGAAATCTGATATTAAAACAGAAAACGATAGAAAAACTCGGCAAGTCGGGCATACATCTGTTGAGAGTGGAATTTGTAGTTAAGTTTTGAAGTAAAATATTTGGTCAAGCTTACATAAAATCGTAGATTCGTATTGCATGGAAACAGGCCATTCAGCCCAACTTGTCCATGCCGACCAGAGGGCACCTGTACTAACCCTTCTGCATCATGGGGGCACTGTTTCCAGTGCTTCCTTCAAACTCACCAGGTCTACCAGAAAAAAAAATTATACTACGGTGCAACATTTAAGCAAATGAATTAACCATGCATTGAGGTATTATTAGGAGTGAAGTCCAACAGATATAAAAAATCTTCTAGTCGGACACCAAAGCCCCGAGGAGCTGGATTATTAGAGTTTGACGGTATTCCTCCGATTAAATGCCTGAAGATGTTTCAAAAAGGTTGAGGGGTTTCCCACAACTAATTTTGTTCAATGGGACGGGAAACAGGCCATTCAGCCCAACATGTCTGCGCCAGTCTGTTAACGGTCATCCATCCGTTCAGGGTTATATGGATAACTCTCCATTCACCAACAATTAAACTTGAGCTGGCAATTGCTAGTCTTATTCCTGTTCTGCATTACTTGTGAGTATGATTTCAGTCTAACTGATTCCGTCTGCCTGCATATAGTTTGTATTCTATTGCCTGCCTGTTTATTTGTCTAAATGCCTTTTAAACATAGCTATCGCATCTGGTTCTATCACCTCCACTGGTGTTCCAGGCACCTATCAGCTGGTGTAAAAAGACGGCGCACAAATCTCTTTTAAACTTTTCCCCTCTACCACATATCTACACCCTCTAGTATTTGACATTTCCACTCTGAGAAACATAGAAAATAGGTGCAGGAGTAGGCCATTCAGCCCTTCGAGCCTGCACCGCCATTCAATATGATGATGGCTGATCATCCAAATCAATATCCCATACCTGCCTTCTCTCCATACCCCCTGATCCCTTTAGCCACAAGGGCCACATCAAACTCCCTCTTAAATCTAGCCAATGAACTGGCCTCAGCTACCTTCTGTGGCAGAGAATTCCACAGATTCACCACTCTCTGTGTAAAAAATGATTCTCTCATCTCGGTCCTAAAAGACACCCCTCTTATCCTTAAACTGTGTCCCCTTGTTCTGGACTTCCCCAACATCAGGAATAATCTTCCTGCATCTAGCCTGTCCAACCCCTTAAGAATTTTGTGCGTTTCTATAAGACCCCCCCTCATTCTTCTAAATTCTAGCGTGTACAAGCCGAGTCTCTCCAGTCTTTCTTCATATGAAAGTCCTGCCATCCCAGGAATCAGTCTGGTGAACCTTCTCTGTACTCCCTCTCTATGGCAAGAATGTCTTTCCTCAGATTAGGAGACCAAAACTGTACGCAATACTCCAGGTGTGGTCTCACCAAGACCCTGTACAACTGCAGTAGAACCTCCCTGCTCTTATACTCAAATAATTTTGCTATGAATACTAACATACCATTCCAGAAAAAGATTGTGTCTGCCTATATTGTATGTGCTTTTCATAATTGGTGAACAAATTCATTTGTGGAGGCTGGAACTGCAGATGCTGATTTAAACTGAAGATGGACACAAAATGTTGGAGTAACTCAGCGGAACAGGCAGCATCTCTGAACCCCCGTTTTGGGTCGAGACCCTTCTTCAGAATGTATCTGCTCTGTTTATCTGCATAGCAACAGTTTCATTTGTAATTTTTGTAAACATGTTATAGCTTTGTGATATGCTATCCAGACATGGGATTCTGTTTTAGCAAAAGGGGAGCAAGAGGAAGAATCTGTTTTAGCAAACTGGCAAAAATAAATTCAGGTGGTAAATCTTTGATATAAAATAAAGATTGAGAATGTTAAAGCCTGAAAACCCAAGAAACTTGTCAAAAAGCAGCTGACAAACACACACAAATAATGTTAGGGAAAATAACATTGATTGGTTAAAGATGAGAATAGAGGGAAATGATTTTCTAAGGAAACAATTAATCTCAAATGAGCTCAAGAACTCAACTGTAAAGGTAACAAAATGCTTTTTAGCAGATTGTTTGGCTATTCATTGATATTTTACACAAATATCTGGAAAAGGGCCTTACAACGATGAAATAAATTGACCATAAAATAAATGTTCCCTACAACAATATCAGACTGAACACTTTACATTAATTCTAAATACAGTACTCACGACCGTTTGCCGTTTTGTCCTACGGTTACTGTTTCTAAAATCCAAGTGGCTTGTCACATTGTAAATCGGTACAAATAGTTTCAACCTGTCAGAAATAGTAACCGAAGATAGACACAAAAAGTTGAAGTCACTCAGCGGGTCAGACAGCATCTCTGAAGAAAAGGAATATTTGAGGTTTCGGGTCGAAACTCTACTTCAGGCTTTTTGCGTCTATCTTCGGTTTTAACCAGCAGTTCCTTCCCATAGATAAAAGTAAGTATCTCCGTCCAAAGAATCAAATTCGCAGACTTCGTTTTAATACTTGTCAAAACTTCAGGTGAGTGCCTGGGGAACATTTGCTAATTCTTCTAAAATGCCCAGTTTTTATAAGACAGTGAACAATGCGAGAGTATCAGACAGGCAGAATAAGTTTACCTTGTGTCCTCCTTACCAGTGTCAGCTTTATCTTGGTGGAGAAAGTTTTCTTGTAGTAGAAGGTCTGGATGCCAATGATGACCGGCGTGGTCATGGCCTTTGCCAGCTGGTAGGTGCCGATGGTGTTGTTCTGCAGGGACAGGTTGGTGAAGACAACGAAGCCGCAGAAGCTGAGCGCCAGCAGCAGGACCCTGCTGGGCCGCAGGCTCTTGGGGCAGAAGAGGCCGAGCGCCTGGCAGAGCCACAGCCCCAGGGCGGTCATGACAAAGTGCACCAGGGTCAGGCTCATGTTGGGGAAGCCGTACTGCACGTAGATCCACTTGTTCACCAGGACGATGCAGATGGACGAGGCCAGGTTGACCAGCAGCCCGAGCACCAGGCGCCCGCTGCCGCGCAGCTTCAGCGCCTCCGAGACGGCCATGACCCGGCCCGAGGCCGAGGCCTAGACCTCGCCCGCCGCCCGGCCCTCCCTCGCAACGGGAAAACTCAGCCCCGCTCCCCGCTACCTCCACGGCATTGCCAACCCACGCCGGCCCTCGATTACTGGCAAACACCGAGTGGAGGGCGGGCGGGGCGTCCCTCCTCCTCAGCCCGCACCTCCCTCGCCCCCGCCCCATCCCATTGCCCCGCCTTGTCCACAGGCTACATTTTATCCTGCAAAGTAAAGCGATCTCTGTGCCTTTAAGGGTTCAACAGTGGTTTATTTGTCACATATGCAACTGCACAGTGAAATTCGTTTTGCATATATATATATTACACTTGCAGGCGCCTCATTTTTGGCACCGTTACGTTATTCAAAGTGCAGTCGGCTCACACGCTCGATGTACTGGAGCAGTTCCCACAAACCGACATCCCCCTCCTCTCCTAGTCCGACTATCTTTGCGTTGAGGGGTGGGTGGGGGTTCCTCCTGCAGAGATGCAACACCTGTACTTATACCCAAAGGTCCTATAGCGGAGCTCTGCTATAAGATCTTTGCTTATACCTCTTCCCCTGTAGCCGCCGGAGGCATTACCCCGGTTCACCTTTCTACTTGCTCTTGCTCCTCTCGTCTGGCGTCTCCAGCTCCCTCACGGTTACGCCCAAAGATTATAGAGAGCTCCTCTAGGATCTTTGGTTACGCCGTCCGATGAGCCTTTGAGAAAGTCTAAGAAAGCTCGGCATTTATCACTTTTCAGCCTGTCTCCCAATTTTTAACCCCTACACCTCCTCCCTCACATCCAGTCAGAGACACCACCAGTCCTTCCAGGTGAGACAGAAATCCAGAGAATGGAGCAGCTGGGCTTGTACACTCTGGAGTTTAGAAGGATGAGAGGAAATCTCATTGAAACATATACGATCGTTAAGGGTTTGGACACACTAGAGGCAGGAAACATGTTCCCGATGTTGGGGGAGTCCAGAACCAGGGGCCACAGTTTAAGAATAAGGGCTAAGCCATTTAGAACGGAGACGAGGAAACACCTTTTCTCACAGAGAGTGATGTCGTGGAATTCTCTGCCTCAGAGGGCGGTGGAGGCAGTTTCTCTGGATGCTTTCAAGAGAGAGCTAGATAGGGTTCTTCAAAATAGCGGAGTCGGGGGATATGGGGAGAAAGCAGGAACGGGTTACTGATTGGGGACGATCGGCCATGATCACGTTGAATGGCGGTGCTGGCTCGACTGCACCTATTGTCTCACGCTCCTCCTCAACCACTGCATTCGGTGCTCCAGATTGCCAAGACAAGGTGTAGACTGGGTTTATTTCACCAAAAACTTGCGTTCAGTCCGCCAAAGCATGGTTGCTAATCATTTTAACTACACATTCCTGTACTGACCTTTGTCTTGGGCCTCCTTCATTGTCAGAGTGAGACCATATGCACCCTGGAGGAACAATGGTGGAGGCCCAGGAGAGAAAGGCAGTATGGAAATAAGAAGGGTAGTTGAAATATTTCGCAATCAGGAGATCTCATAAGCCTCAGCAGACCTGAAGTAAGTGTTCAGCAAAATAGTCGCAAGTCGACATCTGGTCTTACCGCTGTATGGCAGCCCACATCAGGAGGTTGCAGTAGCTAAGGTTAAGAGTAGGTACATGTGAATCTCCGTCACACCTAAAAGGACTGTCGGGGTCCCCGTCTGGAGTAAAGGGAGGAGGTATAAGCACAGGTGTTACATAGAAACATAGACATAGAAATCAGGAGCAGTAGGCCATTCGGCCCTTCGAGCCTGCACCGCCATTTAATATGATCATGGCTGATCATCCAACTCAGTATCCCGTACCTGCCTTCTCTCCATACCCTCTGATCCCCTTAGCCACAAGGGCCACATCTAACTCCCTCTTAAATATAGCCAATGAACTGGCCTCGACTACCCTCTGTGGCAGAGAGTTCCAGAGATTCTCTGTGTGAAAAAGGTTCTTCTCATCTTGGTTTTAAAGGATTTCCCCCTTATCCTTAAGCTGTGACCCCTTGTCCTGGACTTCCCCCAACATCGGGAGCAATCTTCCTGCCAACCCCTTAAGAATTGCCTGTCCAACCCCTTAAGAATTTTGTAAGTTTCTATAAGATCCCCTCTCAATCTCCTAAATTCTAGAGAGTATAAACCAAGTCTATCCAGTCTTTCTTCATAAGACAGTCCTGACATCCCAGGAATCAGTCTGGTGAACCTTCTCTGCACTCCCTCTATGGCAATAATGTCCTTCCTCACATTTGGAGACCAAAACTGTACCCATCTCCTGCGGTTGCTGGGGAAAGTGCCGGAGGAAGCAGTGATTTGAGTGGGAAGGGATTAGTGAACCAAGTTCTTGCGGTAGGAGAAGTAAGGCAGAAAGGGTTGGAGATGGGAAGATGTCATTAGTGGTGGAATCCCTTAGGAGTTGGTGGAAATGTTGGAGGATAATGGGTTGGATGCGGAGGTTGGTGGGGTGAAAAATGAGGACCAGGGGAACATTGTCCTTGTTACGTCGAGGGGGGGGGGGAGGAGCGAGGGGCGGAACTACCGGACACAAAGGAGACACATGTGGGCTCCATCTATGATAGAAGGGAGGAACCCACGTTCCCTGAAAAAAAATTAGGATATCTTGGGAACAGATGCACCAGAGACGAAGAAATTGAATTGGATTGAGAGTAGGGAATAGCATCTTTGCAAGAGGGAAAAACTGTAGTCCAGATTAGGTTTGTAATAAGTGTGCATCAATAGTCCCTCTGCTGTGATGGAGACAGAGATCAAGAAAGAGATTTGAGGGCAGGGCGGACGTTAGTGGTGAAGTTAATAAAGTACACGAGCTGCACGGGTGGAGGAGGTAGCCTTAATCTAGACATTGATGTAGTGGAGAAAGAGCTGAGGGATAGGGCCGGTGTACAGTGCAGGGCACGGGAGAACTGTTGTGAGAAGCAGTGGATGGTACTTGAAAGCGTCGTGCGGTTCCATTCTATTAGTGGACACGGCGAGTGGCACAGTGCCGCTGACCGGGGTTCAATCCTGACTACAGGTGCTATCTGTACAGAGTATGAACGTTCTCCCTGTACGTGCTTCAGTTTCTCCCCACATCCCAAAGACGGATAGATTTGTGGGTTAATTGGTTTCTGTAAAATTGTAAATTGTCCCTAGTGTGTAGGATAGTGTTAGTGAAAAGGGTGATCACTGGAGGGCAGAGACCCGGTGGGCTGAAGTTTCCATGCTGTATATCTAGTCTACTCTGAGAGTATGCTCTTAAGAGATTCTAACCACAACATGCTAATTGTATGATTGAAAAATACAAGATCAGCCTTTTGTTTGACCAATCCATGGGATAACACTCTTAAATTATTTGTAAGGAAGATTTTGAGATGTTAAGTGATCTGGGAATGAATTCTAGTTGTTACCCGAATGTAGTAGTGAAGCTCAGATTTATTTTAGATCCTGCACTGGTACAGAATCTGAGAACACACCTACTGATTAGAGTGAGGAATGTAGGGCAAAAGTTTAAGGTAAATTACTTTAATTAATAGGCTTTTACCTAATGGTATTAATAAATATTAACATTTAATTTCTTATTCAATTTCATTTGTTTGAATTGAATCCAGTAACTAATTAACTATAGTATTCAACAAATAAGATGATCTAGAGAATGCACATAATATTTTTTAAACTACATAAATCAAAATGGCTAAACACAAAATATTTCCACTTTATTGATTTATAATTACAAACCAGAACCAGTGCATTTTAGTAAAATGCTAAAAAAAATTTACAAAAGTGTAAATAAATCCAATGTTGGCCATTTCCAGTGAAACAAAGTTCAACTTTAAATGGAGAAGCAAGGGTGGTGGATGAGAAATTGTGAAATCTGAACAGAAATTGGCAAATTTTGGATTCCTATTTTAAAGGAATCGTATCTTCTCAGCAATTTCAGATATCCTCTAGGACTGTAATTCATATCCGAGAGGTCCGAGATTCTGATCCAACAGCATGAGTGATGACTCTCTCAACAATCGCAAAAACTTAGCCATTTCCTCCTTAGCAAACACCTGTTGTAAGGAAATACAAATTACATCATCATTACAGAAGAACTTCACTCAATATTTAATTATCAATTAGATGAATCTGGCTGACATTTCTGATTGGGAACACAAGCATGTAGTTACTGAAACGTGCAAGCAGTCCAAGATTTCCAGGCTTACACTGGCCTTATCCCCAAACTCTCTCTCCATTACATTGATGACGACTGCATAGGTGCTACCTCCTGCACCCATGCAGAGCTCATGGGCTTCATCAACTTCACCACCAATTTTCATCCTGCACTCAAATTTACTTGGACCATCTCTGACACCTCCCTCCACTTTCTGAATCACAATCTCCCTCACAAGAAATGGACTATTAACTGACATCTATTACAAACCCACTGACTCCCACAACTATCTCGACTACACTTCTTCCCACCCTGCTTCCTGCAAAGACTCTATCCCCTACTCCCAGTTCCTCCGTCCACACCACATATGCGCCCAAGATGAGGTGTTCCATAATAGAACATCCGAGATATCCTCATTCTTTAGGGAATGGGGGTTCCCCTCTCACATCATAGATGAGGCCCTCACTTGTGTCTCCTCGGTACCCCACAGCTCTGCCCTTACTCTCCCTCCCCCTAGTCGCAACAGAGACAGAGTCCCCCTTGTTCTTACCTTCCACCCCATCAGCCGTCGCATACAACACATAATCCTCTGACACATACAATATCCACCACCAACAACGGGATCCCACCACTAGCCACATTTTCCCATCTCCCCCCCTTTCCGCAGAGACCATTCCCTCCGCAACTCCCTGGTTAACATCCCTTCCCACCCAAACCATCCCCTCTCCAGGTACCTTCCCCAGCAACCGCAGAAGATGCAACACCTGTCGCTATATCTCCTCCCTCGACTCTGTCCAGGTTACCCGACAGTCCTTTCAGGTTAGGTGGAGGTTCACTTGCACCTCCTCCAACCTCATCTACTGTATCCGTTATTCAAGTCTGGGCGATTGTTTCGCGGAACACCTTCGCTCAGCCCGCGTGAACCAACCTGATCTCCCGATTGCCGAACACTATAATTCTCTTTCCCATTCCTACACACTTTCAGACTTCAGAGAAGAAGGGTCTCTACCCGAACATCACCCATTCCTTCTCTCCAGAGATGCTGCCTGTCCCGCTGAGTTACTCCAGCATTTTGTGTCTACCTGCACAGACCTTCCTGTCCTCGGTCTCCTCCATTGTCAGAGTAAGGCTAAACGCACCTCGTAACAGCACCTCGTATTATACTTGCGCTGCTTACAGCCCAGTGGTATGAATATTGATTTCTCTCACTTTAGGTAGCCCCGGAATACCCTCTCTCTCTATCCGTCCCCCACCCAAGTCGCACTAGCTTTTCAATTTCACCCGACTAACAGCTTACAATGGCCTGTTTCCTTTAATATCGTTACTTTTTTGCATATCTTTAATTCATTATTCTTTATCTCTCCACATCACCGTCTATATCTTTCGTCTCCCTTATCCCTAACCAGTCTGAAGAAGGGGCTCGACACGAAACGTCACTCATTCCTTTTATCCAGAGATGCTGCCTGTCCCGCTGAGTTACTCCAGCTTTTTGTGTCTATCCTAGATTTCTGTAGGCCTAAAGCAGCCAGCGAAGCTCAGTCTTACTTTAGATCCTGAACTGTCACAGAATCTGAGAACACATCCATTGATTCCAGGGGAGATTGTGGGGCAAAGATTTAAGGGGCCAGAGGAGAAGGTAAATCACGTCAATTAGCCTTATTGTATTAGTAAATATTAACATCCAATTCTTTTTAGCAAATTTCAATATTTAATTGACTGGATGTCCAACACAATATTTTTTTTTTACAGCTGACAAAGCGTCACCCACAGTCTTGCTAGCAGTTAAAGCTGGAAGGAGCTTTCTGTGATTGGCATTCTCACTGCATCACACATGACCCTATACATGCTGAGTGCAAGCAGGGTATGGGACGAAGTGCCCGCAGAATGAGATAGTTGGCACTGGGAGAGCACAAATGCAGGCATGGGTAGGTGCGACCCACTGTACCTACCATCAAAGTGTGCAACACCGCCCCCATCTGTTATGGGGTAGACTGACTCCCCCCCCCCCCCCCCCCCCCCCCAAATCTTTGCACATCCCCAATCCTGGACTTTACACTGGTCACTTTAATTTAATGTTTTGTGTATCTTGTTGTGTTTTACGACTGGTGGCGGACCAATTCACCTCCTGGGATAGGTTCTATTGTATGGTATCGTGTGTGGTGGGGGTGGGGTGGGAAAGAGACTAAGGATAGTGGTGGGAAGGCTAGTGAGGTTTGCCAGTTCAGGAAAATCCAGCCTAATAAAATTATTATGAAAATATGTTTTTGATATTCATCTCCCTAACCAGAAGAACCTACCGTGGCATATCCTTTAAAAGTGACAGATTACTTATATATTACACGATTATGTTTTACCTTTTTAGCAGAAACGTTGCACTCATTAAAACAGCATGTCTTATTGCAATAATCATTCTTTTAATATTGGGTGAAATATATCAAGGAGATTTTAGGACTTCTAAACCCAATTTAATACAGGTCCTGGGAAGGTAAATTTAATCTATTAACAGAGAACCTTTTATGTTGATTGGAATAATGTTTTCAAAAATATCACGATTAGCTGTCAGACGTACAAAGTCTATTTCTCAAGTGAATCGTGCTTTACTAAATTACTAAAAGCTGACAAGATTTTAAATGGATCTCAAATCTGCTTGCTTACTTGATAAATTTTGTGTTGTTCGGATGAAATCACATCAGCCAGCTTTAAACATTGTTGGTATTGCTTAGTGCTGTGCAACACAGTATGAAGCAGGAAGCACATAGCTGGTAGGCAGAGCTGACGTAACAATTTCAACTGGTGCTTGCGCTCGACATCTTCTTCACCATTCTGGATCATAAGAATTATATGTTAACTATAGGAATTGTGTTAACATTGCTGTAGACAAAATATGCATCACTTGTAACTTAAGGTGAAATTAAGCTAATTAACTGCAACATTTTCAAAGCCTGTTATCATAGTAAATTAATAAAACTAAAAACACAAACAAACAATGGATCAACTTGCAGTTTATTTAACGTCTTGCAACAAAATACTTTCAGGAGCCAATTGTGAAGTTTTTAGGAAATTGTAATTTTACATTGTGATGGCCAATGCATTAAAATGTTAAAAATATTTTATATGAAAATACTGCTTTTACTAAATTTTCTTTCTGGATATATTTTGGATGACAGCTCTTCAACAATGGCCTCCTCAAACCTGTTATGCCATCTAACAGGCTTTATTTGTTATCCGAGTTGGAATTTCATGAACCTAATGAGTGTGCTGCACTTATTACTACTGCACCAATTTGAGCCAAGGATTGGACTAGACTGAAATTCAAATAGTCAAAACAAAATATTGGAAATACACAGGTCCGGCAGCATTTATGGGGGAGTTGATGGTAAGAGATGGCACGATTCAAGGGTTTATCTTTCATCGGAACTAAGGAAACTTAGAAATCAAATATGTTACAAATTAAAGGGAAAGGCAAGCATTGGAGTGAACAACAGGTATGTCTGGTACAGAGCAGACCAAGAGAGACCAATTATGTGAGCTGAGGGGGATGCAAGCATATTAATTGCAGCTGGGGATAATGGCAATTTGATTTGAAGGGATGGCTTGTTATGATTAGATGGGTCTCATGTCAGGTTGTCAAGAACTGATATAAATGTGTAGGAAGGAACAGCAGATGCTGGTTTAAACCGAAGAGAGACACAAAAAGCTGGAGTAACTCAGGCAG
The DNA here is from genome assembly GCF_028641065.1 of Leucoraja erinaceus. Lineage (NCBI taxonomy): Eukaryota > Metazoa > Chordata > Chondrichthyes > Rajiformes > Rajidae > Leucoraja > Leucoraja erinaceus. Next base: position 35,389,677 of record NC_073395.1, on the reverse strand, counting down.
CATCTCTGAAGAGAAGGAATGGGTGACATTTCGGGTTGAGACCCTACTTCAGACCAGCATTTGGGGTCTAAGAACTGAAATAGATGTGTGTAGATTGGCCAAAAGAATGGTCATCCATGACCAGAGGAGCCGTGGGTTACAATTACTGGGGAATGACAATGACTACAATGAAATAATTCCATGACAAAAAAATAATGAAAGACCTTCAACAGTGAACAAATAATTCCTTGATGAAAAAATATTGAAAAACCTTCAACAACGAACTCAAATTATTTCTTGTCAAAAAAAGTATTGAAAGAAATTCAACAATGAATATATTTTATTTTTACCTCTCTTATGTCAACCAACCATCCTCCATTTACAAAAAGTAAGACATTATAGATATTTTCTTTTACATCATTGGTCAGTTCTTCTAAGTTGTCACTCCATCTTTTATAATCAATCTATTGAGGGATTTAAAAAAATCATTGGAGAAACACAAATGGAAAAAATAAAACGGCAACAGCTAAAATGTTTACGGATATTTTTAACCTGGAACTTTTTCTGCTTGTGCTCATGAGCCACCGTCTCTGTGAAACTTGCATTTTCAGTAAGAGTGGGTTCTGGTGGTGCAGATTGCATCACTTTAAACCACTCATTAAATTTTTCGTGTGCTTCCTGGAAGAGATCATAATTTATAAAATTACAATGGCAAGGTGCAGAAAAGCGAGAATACTAAGAAATCATACAATGCAAAAAACACATTTGCACAGTAAAATTTGACAGTATGTTTTCACAAGAGTACTCCAGCTTAAATAATTAAAAAATAATAAAAAATTAAGTTAATGGATAAATTAGAAAAATATATAAATAAGGGTGAAAATCTCCAAGTTATGTTTACACCACTTGGCTGAAATTAATTGTCTATATGAATTCTGTTAACGGTCAGCCATCCGTTCAGGGTTATATGGATAACTCTCCATTCACCAACAATTAAACTTGCTAGTCTTATTTCCGTTCTGCATTACTTATGGATATGATTTCACCGCGAGGAATGCAGCATTTTGGAATCGTACCAGATAAGCCCTTATACACAAGTGTTCCCGGACAGCATTTTCATCCTCTGCTGGAGGCATGGATTCCATTCCATAATCATCCCAGTTTGCATACACCTCAGCGATAGAATCCTGTGGGATTTTGCTGAACACTTCTTTAGCTGCTTCATATTTCTTAGAAGCTAGAAAACAAAATTACACTTCTTATATAATAGACTACACTCACCCATTACATGGTTATATTTTATTACAAATTTATCTTTTGGAATGTCACAAATAAAAATTAATACCAGGTGCTGGAAATCTGAAATAAAACAGAAAATGCTTGAAACACTAAGCAGGTTAGATAGCATCAGTGGAAAAAAAAGTTAACGTTTAAGATCTGGGACCCTTCAAGAGAACGAACTTGAGACATTAATTCTTTCCCTTTCCACAGAAGCTGCATGCCTTGCTGTTTTCCTATCTTTTTGGAATATCATTGGAAGCCTCTGGCACAGAAGGCAGTGGAGGCCAATTTTTCATTTTTTGATGGTTTCAAGAGAGTTAAATTTAGCTCTTAAGGCCAAAGGAATCAAGGGATATGGGGAAAAAGCAGGAAATGGGTACTGATTTTAGATGTTCAGCCATGATCATATTGATGGCTCAAAGGGCTGAATGGCCTACTCCTGCACTTATTTTTTCTATGTTTCTATTTTGATGATGCTTTTATGTTTTTAATTCCAAATATTAAATGTCACATGGAAAAGCTCTTCAGTTGCCAAAATAAATACATACAATATTTATTTAATAATATCAGAAACACTGAGCATTACCAGAAACAAATTTGAGACATTCCAAACTAAATCCAAGTTACAAAACATATATCCTTAGAACTCTAACGACCTAAAATTAAAATTGTGTGAAAAATAAATGATTGCGAATTGTATCTATAATAAAGCATAGAAGGCATGACAAAAATAGGACTGAACAGGTGTAATTATGGTAAATTGTTGGCATTGTTTTACGTCTAGGGACACAAAATTCCACAAAGTACAATGCATAAAAACATACTAAAATAGACACAAAATGCTGGAATCTCAGAAGCATCTCTGCAGAGAAGGAATGGGTGATGTTTCGGCTTGAGACCCTTCTTCAGACTGAGAGTCAGGGGAGAGGGAGGCTAGATATACGTGGATGGGGAAGGCAAGAACAGGGTACTGATTGGGGATGATCAGCCATGGTCACATTGAATGGCGGTGCTGGCTCGAAGGGCCGAATGGCCTGTTCCTGCACCTAATTGTCTATTGTCTATAAGGTGTGAAAACGACAGATCAAAGAAATGTAGAATGTATCATTGTTAGGTGAGAGGAAGAAAAAACACGCTAGGTGTTTGTCATTACCTATAACACGCTCAAGTCAGCAGAATTGAATAGGATTTCACACCAGTGAAAAAAACCATGGAGCTCCCTACGTCACTTCAATGAAGTCAGTAAGTTGTTTACTGATGTTCACAATCTATGTCTGAAGATTTGATTATTTCTAGGTTCACACCATCCATTATACAATGAACTACAAGAGAAAGGCCTTCAACATTGGAGATTAAAAAAACCCATTCCATCCCAAACTAACATTTCCATCCCAAACTAACTAGCATAATGGAATGCCTCCATTGACATGATGCTATGGTGTGCAATTGCCAGTATGCAATATGGTGTGCAATATGCTCTTGATAATACAAGTGAAAATAAACCAGGTATTAAGTTCATATTCTGATACTGATCGCCAACATTAAAACACCAGCCTCGTTTATGGATGTCTACACAGTACGAGCTTGCCATAGCTCACTTCAGACATTTCAGAGGCAGTTTAGAATCTAGAAAATGGACACTGCACAGCTTAATTCCAAGGCAAGAAAATCTACATAAACATTAATCATAAATCAAAGTGATTTATGAGATTTACACATCTACTTTTAATTTATGATGAAATAAATATAAAAAAGTTGTTTTTAAAACATGCATGCAGTAAGAAAGCCAACATACCCAAGAATTTTCTCATGATCGCATTGCTTTGTATTAGTGCTTCTGCCCTTTGCGAAGGATCAAACATCAACCACTCAATTACATTAATTTTCATTTGATCTTCCTGTAAAAGTCATAAGTTATTACCTGACCCAGACAGCAAAATGTTAAATTTGTGACTTTACTGTTCTAGTTTTTTCTCTTAATATTTATTTGTATTAATCGACACAAGTTTCAAGCATAAAGTTACATGGACTTCATGTAACTTGAAGTTTCAAGCCTTGAACTGATTATAAGCAAAGGTTTAGAATCTCCGTTGGACAATATCGAATTCTAATACAGCCATGGATTAAACTGGGGACAAATTTCTTCTGGTCAGTAACTTTGGAAAGTTATTAATGAGAATAAAACACAAAATATTGGTCCATTCTTGCCTCAAATATTTTGCTAAAATTGGATTGAAAGAATGCCAATGGCTCAAAATAAAATAAAGGGCATTTGTTTACTAAATGCCATTTGTCAAGCATATTTTAATGGAAAATAACACTCACTTTTGTCGTAGCAGTGTCCAGAGATGGTGATAGATCATGGTGAGTAAAGTCCTTGGCATCCCTTTTCCTGATATTTTCCACGACAGACTTTGTCACAGCTGCTGCATCAAGACCTGTGTAATAATTTTGACAAAATATCACAATAAGTATTCATACAAAAATATATTCACTGAGAAGTTAGCATTTAAAGCCTTTCAAACCACATGATACTAGTAGATTATAATATGTTATACGTAATTCGAAATGTTATCTATTCAGCATGTGATATGCTTTCAAAAGCATTGGCATCCAATGGTATTGGTTTAGCAAGATCATGAAACCTAAGGAATTGAGGCACGTGAGTTTTGAACAGAATCCTACTTTGAGAAATATTTCTTCCATCTGCACTGGTAGTTACAGCTATGAAATCGCAATGGGATTGTAACCCCTCCCGCTACAATGTTGCAATCGCAGGACACTGAGTCTTGCCAGCTCTAGCGAGTGCAATTGCATTTTTTTTTTATTTTAAAATGAGGTAGGGTGAATAAGGGGAAATGAGCCACCCCTGCACAATTGGGGGGCTATGGGTGAGTGGTGGAATATTAAGTTGGGGGAACGGGTGAGTGGTCGAATATTGCCTTGGGGGAACGGGTTGTGTTGGGTCCAGGCCTTCCGTGCGACCCACTTGGTCTAGTCGCTTCTAATTCTGAAAGCATTACAGGTATATTGTTTTGTACAGTATATATGATTCATATTTTTTTCAGTTTATCAAGTGAATTTTTTGTTATGCTGACAATGTTTGTTTAGAGTCAGAGGTCAAATATGATTGGTCATGTGTGACCTCACAGGGAAGTATTTTTTTCATAACTCAGCTTTATCTTACAAACTGAATTTTAAAAAGTTAGAATGTTCATATCTTCAGCGGACATGCATTATAGTTCTGTAGGTAGGAAAATAGCAATAAGGTTAATCTCTTACAAGAATTTTTCAATGTATTACTTTCTGTGATGACATCTGGTCACATATGTTACATTTTGGTTCACTTTTGGAGAATTTAGAATCAGCCTTTTTTATGACATACTTGTCACAAAAGTTTTGATATTTCTCTACATCTCAATGGATTCTCAAAGGATTTTACACCTAAAACTCACTTTTCTGCCTTTCATCTCAGGACAGCCCTACCTAATTAATTAGAGATTCATCCTGAGAATATACGAGTAACCAGACGAAGCAATGAAGTCTATTTAATTGAGCCTGAACAGAAGTTACTTTTAGCAATTTTTAATGCAATTTAATCAAAACATTTATGTCACAACAATTATATATTACAATGTTTCCTTACCAGCCTCTCTTGCAAGGTCTAGACAACGTTTCCTTTGTTCCGTCTCTGTGACAGTCTCCAAAAATGCTGAATATTGAGCTATACCCAATTGCTGCGGTAAATGTCTTACATAAAATGCTATCAAGTCTATGTACTTCATTCCAATTAGGAACTGCAAAGGAAAATATATTTTTTAAGTGATTTTTAATGTTTGTATTCTTGCAATAGACAAGAACTTATTTCTATCATATAAGGGAGCACATGAAGTTATATTATCAGGAAAGCCGAAAATAATTTGTTAAATTATGCATAATAAACACATCAACAGTCATCCAATGTGTAGCATACTCAAAAGTGGTGCTTGGAAAGAAATTAATTATCTCACCTCAATATAGCTTTTTAGAATGCTCATACAAACATCCTCCTGAAAATGATAAAATAATTAAAGTAAGATAATTTAACATGTTTACATGTCTAAGATGATCTGCATGAATTTTTAACTTATTTATACAACAAAACAAATTAATTCACTTTATTTAATTTTATCAAGTATAAAAGTTTTAACGGAAAGCAAGGATAAAGAATACAGAGAGGGAAATAGAACCCTGAATATCGCTCAGGTTTGCTCCAGTATTAAAAAACAAATTGTATTTATGAACATAATGGCATTAGCTCCTTCGTTCTCAAGAAGCAGAAATGGATGTTACAAAAAAAAAAATGGTGATGCCTTTCAAAAAGCATTTCTTCAGGAAGGAGAGTTCAATAATTAATCAAGAAAATTAATCAAGAAAATTAGATCTTAAATGAAATCCAAGTTTACTGAATTTAAAATTCAAAGGAACTGAAATTTTAATTTCTGATTTCACATTAAATTTCAATTTCCTTTGCATTAAGAGACTTCTCAAACATTGCAATATTAAATTGTGTTTAACAAGTGTACCTTTGTTGGTATGCCAAGATTCCATAAGAACAACACGAGATGAGTCATGAAACGTAGGAGATGAGGAGGAAGCTGGAACTTACACTTTGTAAGCCAATCCTGAAATTCATCCATCAGGCCTATTATTAACAAACAAAAGACAATTACAAAAAACTATACAACTTAGGTGATAATGTCAAATCTCACACTTCATTTTGATACAATTTACATTTATTTTTCAAAAATACTCACCATCGATATCTCCCAAGATTATGTATTTCTGAATGATGTGATAATGAGCTTTATTCTCCTCTAAGACTTGCTACAAATAAAGAAATTAGTTCAATATTCACAAATTTCTGAGCAGACTAAAATATTTGGTACCAACATTTTATGCACACTAAACATAATCCAACTCCTGACACCAATCTCCTTTTTATTAATGGATTCATTTTTGACATTGGGCATTTGCACACTATAGGGCAAAATCTTTAAACCATTTAGAAAAATGAAGAATTTGGAAATCAATATTTACTTAAAATATATTTTCCTTGATCTCTGGGAAAAATCAAAGATTTTGGGATAACTGCAGAATTGACTGGAAACATGTTTGCAATGTACCAGCCTAAACACAAACAGCTGAATGGTCTATTATGTGTCTTTGTTTCTAATCTGCAATATTAGCAACCATTTTGATTTCAAGGAAAAGCCTGGCAGTAAGCCTAACATCTGTGGTAGGAAAGTTACTGGAGAGGATTTTTAGATAAAATATATATGCATTTTAAGACAAAGGCTGATTGTTTTGTACCTGGCTGATAGTGACTTACAAATTTGATTACGTTTCTTAGAATAAATAATGAAGAAGGTTGACAGGGGCAAGGCCAGAGACATTATCTGCATGGACTTCAGCAAGGCCTTTGATAAGGTTCCATTTGGTAGGCTGCTATGGAAGGTTAGATTGCATGGGATCCAGGGAGAACTAGCTACCTGCATACACAATTGGCTTCATGGAAGGAAGCAGAGGTTGCTAGTGGAAGATTGTGTTTAAGATAGCAGACATGTGGCTACCGTTTGCTCATTGCTGTTTATATTGATGATTTAGATGAGAATGTACAAGGTATGATTAGTAAGTTTGTTGATGACACTGATACAGGTAGTGTTGTAGACTCTGAATATCCTTATCAAAAATTACAACAAGATCTTGATCAACTGGGCTAGTGGGCTGAGGAATGGCAATGGAGCTTAATGCAGATAAGTAAGAGATGCTGCATTTTCAGTGCAGCCATGGCAGCAGCCAGGGCAGAGCATTTGGAGATTGAGAGTGCAGGCACATAGTTCCCTAGAAGTAGATATGACAGTAAAGACAGCTTTTAGTACATTGTCCTTCATCATTCAGGGTATTGAGTACAGAAGTTGGGACATACTGTCACAGTTGTATAAAATAATGGCGAGGCCACATTTGGAGTACTGGGTTGAGTTTTGATCATCTTACTACAGGAAGAATGTCATTAAACATGAAAGAGTACAGAGAAGATTTACGAAAATATTGCAAGGACTCTAGGGCCTGAATTACAAGGAGTGATTAGGCAAGCTCGGACTTTATTCCTTGGAATGCAAGAGACTGAAGGGTGATCTTATATAGCTGTAAAAAAAACATGAGGGGAATAGATTCGGTAAATGTCTTTTACTTATGGTAAAGTCTTTTATTTATGGTAAAGGAATCAAGAACCAGACATAGGTGAAGATGTCAAGGGAAATATTTAATAGGAACCTGAGGAGCAACATTTCCACTGCTGCTAGGTATATGGAACGAGTTGCCAAAGGAGGACGTTGAGGTAGGTATTACAACTGTATTTAAAAGAATCTTGGACTGATAGATGGATAGGAAAGATATGGAGGAATATGGGTCAAATGCAGGCAGATGGGACTAGCTCAGATGGCATCTTGGTCGGCATGGATCATGTGGGCTGAAGGGTCTGTTTCCATGCTGTATGACTATCTAAATTTCACAAGGTTTTGAACCTATTGAATTAAAAGATGGATCTTCAGAAATATTTATGGTTACATTTTGTTCCTAATATTATTTAACCAGAATATCAAAACGTTGTCATGTACATTTCTAGGGTGCCCAGATAACATTCAGCATTCTCCACACTTCCTCTTCTGCAATTCTCTTTGGTTATTTTTGGTTCTAAAGGATTGAAATAAGTGTTATTTAACTGTTTCCCCTTTTGATGGGCCTACACTTTTGATCAGGAAGAACCAAAACCCATGGCCCTCATCAAATTTATAAGGCTCGGTTACTATTCACTATAGGTCAGATTTTTAATATGCGTCAGAAGACTAGTTCTAAAATTGATATGGAAACATCTATTGTCAATAAACCACATACAAATACAACTATATTTTCTCAAATGAGTACACTCAGAGCCCCAGCTGACCAAAGGCAGTAAAAAATGAACTAAAAAAAAAAATTCAATAAAACCTCGTTTTACGGACCATGGTTATTACCAATTGTCTGCTATAATCGAATACGGTATGTTCAATACATGGAGCTCAAACAAAGGACTGCAGTTGCTGGTTAATATGCAAAAGAACACAGTGCTGGAGTTACTCAGCAGGTCAGACACCATCCATGGAGAACATGGATAGGTGACATCGGGACCTTTCTTCAGACTATTTAGTCTGCTGAGTTACTCCAGTACTTTGCGGCATTGCATCTTAAACAGTTAGCACGGCTGTCGTTGCGGTTCATGTTGTAGCCCATGGGGATGGCACTTTCTTCAGGCTGCCGTATACAAAGATACCGTGGGGCTCCCTCCCTCCCACCTGCTGCCTTTTCTTCTTGTCAGCCCGTTGTTTTAACCGCTCCGGGCTGGACTGCGACCTCAGAAAGGTTTGCAAGGATACATGCCAAACATGGGCAAATGGTGCTAATTTAGATGGGGCATATTAGTTGACATGGACAAATCTGGCCGAAGAGCCTGTTTCCATGCTGTATGACTCTATGACAACATAATGCAGTCCCAACAAGTCAAATCAAAACTTCTTTCCAATTAAATTCAAAATTCAATCTCATCTATGAATCCTTATGAACTATGTTCTACTCTATTTTAACAAGCTCAAGTTTCACATCCTCTAGATCGCAATTTACAACTGAAATCCTCTAGTAATCCTCAAATATCACCATTCCTTTCTCTTTCATTGAAAACCTCTAGAAATTGTGCCATAATTTAACGAGGCCATGGCTGATCTATATCCCAATTTAATATCCCACAATATTCAGTTAACAAAAATCTGTGTCAGATTTAAAATTAACATTGCTTTTTCCAGGAAGAGTTCAAAACCTCTATCACCCTTTATGCCCCGGAAGTGTTTCCAAATATAATTCCTGAAAGGCAAGTCTCTAATTTTTTGGATGGTGCTCCTTTGACCTAAAATTTCCATCGTTTTTTTTTTTTAAACACAATTTCCCTAATATTTACTATTCCCCTTCACACCTCAAAAAAATCCAAAAATACAAACCTGATTTTTGTAAACCCTCTCAATTTAATGAGAGCTGAGGACCCACTCCTTTAAAATATGTGTTGCATTTCTTCCGCTACAAGTACTACACCACTGATAGTACTGTCAGCCCTTTGTCCATCTTTGGTGCAATTAAATTATTTCTTTTTCTAGGCCAATGTCTTGGAATCTTGCTCCATTTTCTTGCTCCATTAGGTGACTTGGGTCACCATTTTATATAAAGACATTTAGAAAAGACAGGCTTATTTAATAGCATAAAACATTATTAATTAAAAAATAGAATTTAAGAACCCACATGCCTTATGTTTTGTCTTACCCTTTTGTCTGTTGCTTGCATTTCTTCAAATATTGCCTCTGGTGTCCAACTGAAAATGTACAAGGCAAGGTTTGTAATGAATAATGTAATGTAATCAAGAATACTGAGTGAAACCTGAAATATAGTTGCGTATTTTGTGATGTTTAGTAAAAAATTTGAAGTTTATACGTACTTCGCCTCTATGTATTCTTTAGGTAACTCTTCAAATTCACTCATAGGACTCAATGAGCGGATTTCTTGTTCCACAAGAGTGTCTACCATGACCCTGAAGTATGCCCAAACGCAGTCTTCCCAAGTATCACATACTGAAAGGAGCTAAAATTGATGACAAAATGTACTGTGAAACTGTAGGAATACAAGCAATTCAAGATTTCTGAATTTTCTGTATGGTTTTGTTTAGAGATCTGGAAAAGGAAGAGATTGCTTTGAATATATTACCTGTTTTAGGTTTCCACTTAGAGCAGCATAGATTGCTCGTTCATATCTGTTAAACTGTTCCTAGAAATTCAAATAATTCATGGTTATTCAACATTATAATATTTACAAAGCTTTGAACACCAAGGAGACTGCAGATGCAGAAATCAGGAACAAGAAACAGATTGCTAGAAGAACTTAGTGGGTTAAGCAGCATATGTGGAGACTGAGATCTATGTTGACAAAACTACCTGAAATTGATCTGCCCTCATCCTGCAACGATTTTGGCGCTTGGGGGGGCTAGTTTAAAACGCGATTTTTACTAGGCTGAACTAACACATGTTCAGCCTAGGAACGAAAAATCGCCCAGACCCGGACGCAAAAGGTATGCCAGTTTTATAGGCCTCGATAAATATGACGTCAAGACCTTAAAATTACTGTTTTATTTGCGAATCGCAGCCCCAGGGTGGGATAGAGCATACAATAAAGGTATCCCTCCATTTTTTACATTAAATGGGGCATATATATAACCCTGTAATTAAAGTTATCTATAGCGAATAGTTTTTTTCTTTTTATAAATACGCAGTATTGTCTCGGCATTCCAGGGCACTAATCAGCGCGCTGTCACATTCTACAGCGCGCACACAGAAATCATCTTCTGCGATTTAAAATGGGCAAACAGCAATGAACACTAAATTCCTTCTCTGGCTTATAAATTTTGCCCCTAGATATCAAGGTCATGTTATATGTCTATTTGTGAATATCTTTACTTCCTCTTTAAATTTTATCTATCCTTAGAAATCTGGACTCTCCAAGATCTCAAGCTTTTTTGTAATGTCATTGAAAAAAAAAACAAGATGCTAATTTCCGAGTATGAAAATGGCCAACCTCTTTAATGTAGATATAAGTGAACCCCTAATCCATGCAGCATTCGAGGAAACAACTTTTGCACCTTCTTCAAACCCTCCACTTCCTTCATGCATACGGGTTCCAGAATTGCAAATGCAGATCCTGCAACAGAAGCTGTAGGCCTACAGCACAGGAACAGGGTCCCATAAAGCTGCGAACATGGCAAGACCAACTGTCTTTTGCAATACTGGTGGGATATGCTACAATCCTATCTACTTCCTTGCATATCCTGCTGTGCAATCTAAAGGGAGCTATGGCCATTGTATCTGCCTCCAAAATACCTTTGAACCACATCACTTCTGTTGATGCCGGTCTTTGCCCTCTCAAGGTACTAAATCTATCCTATCTTTCCTCTCATTTTTATATATATTTATCAGGTCTGCTCAACATTGGGCATTCCGAAAGAACAATCCGCCACAATACGGCCTCTCACTGTTAAGAACCCCACCATGCAGCGCTCAGAGAAACCCCCCTCTTCAAACCCGCCACTTCCTTCATGATAATTTTTTCCCGTGCAATGCAAAACTGACATGTGGCCTACCAAAGTTTTTAAACAACAATTCTGTCCTTTCTACTCTATCTCTTATGCCCCTGCTGGAGGGAGGGGGAGGGACTATAAAACCAGGATCAGTGGTGTGCCTCAATTAGTCTCTGCAAGATGGAGCTCTGTCAATTAGTCTCTGTCTTGAAGTAAAAAAGCACTGCCTGCAAATGGCTGTTGGGGTTTGGGCACCTTGAAGTAAAAATACTCTCTCTCTGCTGATCCCTCTCTCTTTGAAAAATCCCTATTAACGTTTTCACCCCCCTCTCACCCTCTCTCTGCTGCCCCTGCTCTCCCCCTCTCCTCTCTACCCCCCCTTTCTCTCTCTCCCTCTCTCTCCCCCTCCCCTCTCTCTCTCCCCCCCCCCCTCTCCTCTTCTTCTCCCCCCCCCCTCTTCCCCCTCTCCTCTCCCCCCCCCCCCCCCCCCCCCCTTTCTCCCCCCTCCTCCCCCCCTCCCCCACCGTCCCTCCCCTAAACCGCACGTTGGGGGAACAGACCCAACGGGACGGCACTTAGTAAATTTCTCTAGTAAATTTTATATTTTCACCATAGATTTGATCTGTAAAAGCGCTCACACTTTCTTGGATTAAATTTCATCTGCCATTTCTCCGTTCATTTCTATAGCTTATCCATACGCTGCTGTATACTTTGGCAGCCTTCCTCAGTCTGCGACCCCAGCAATCTTGGTCTAATCTGAAAAATCAATAACCAACCCACCCATGTTTACATCCGTGTCATTTATAATTATATAACACAAGCGACAGACTCAACTGGTCACAAACCTCCATCTGAATATGGTCCTTCCACACCGAAAGGTCTGTCTTCTATCAGTAAGCAAGTTATAAATCCATATGACCAAGTCACTGTTATTTAGTCTACCATGGGGTCTTTATCCAAGTTCTTCTAGCATTCTTTCCAAGATTCGAAATTACAAAGAAAGACCATAAAACTTGAATTTCAATGTACAAAAATAGCCTGGACTCCAAATTATCTACAACATTGCTCAATCAGCGCATTTATAAGATTTAAAACGACATGTGTAGCTTACATCTTCTGCCATCCTCCAACAACAAGCCTTCCAAACACTTCTGTACGGATTTCCTTCTACACTTTCAAGCGTTGATCCTGAAATCAAACAGCAATTCATACAATAATCTGAAGCCATCAGAATAGCTAAAAGATTAAACATTTTAGAATTATCCTCACCGCCATCAAGGTTTGGATCGTGATACAGTTTCCACCCTTCAAGCGTTGCAGCTCTCCAAGCCTGACCACAACGTTCACAGAGTCGCTGAGCCTGGTAAGTGTTACATTATAAATTATTACATAGTTATTATACAACCAAACAAGGAATTTTGCATTGGGCCTGTCAAAATGAGATCAAAACAGCTGTACCTTATCTGTCATTCCAGCTCGGATGAGAGCAAAGAGATATTTCATAAATCTGGCATCATCTTCCCTATCCAAGTCAGCAAGAGGCATTTTCTGTCTTATAGGAGCATCTGGATCCTTGGAGAAAACATAAAAGTTTGGTCAGCATTTTGTTTTTGTGCACTTATCACATTTCAGTTTAGTTTAAGCTTAGAGATACAGTGCGGAAACAGGCCCTTCTGCCCACTGAGTAGTGATCACCCATGCACCAGTTCTATCGTACACTCTAGGGGCAATTTACTGAAGCAAACAAACAAGCACGTCTTTTGAATGTGGGAGGAAACTGGTGAAACCTGAAGAAAATCCATGCGGTCACTACAAACTCCGTACAGACAGCACCCGCAGTCAGGATCGAACCCGGGTTTCTGACACCGCAAGGCAGCAACATTGCCGCAACGCCCCTGGCTGTCCTTATGTGAACCAGATTAGCTTAAGAAGAAGCACAAAATACAACAGATGCTGGAAGTTTAAAATAAAATGCAGGAAATGCCAGCATGGATCAGTTCCAGTATTCCAAAAGTTTGGGATTTCAGCAGTTGTTCCAGCCAATTTAATGTAAAAAAGGGCAAGCCCCGACCCCATGAACCAATATAAGGAAAATCAGAACAAAACCTACCAGCTCAGTCACAAGTTGCCTTGAAAATCCAGAGATTCCAGATCTTTGTTGTTTCAACACATGCAGTGTATTTTCCCTACAAGATTAAAATAACATTTAGAAAACCGAATTAACAAATTGTTCTCTACATTTATCTCCTTAATGGTTCTTATATCTACACTACCATCTGTTGATTGGAGACTAGCCCGCTGATGTTATTTCCTAACCAGTAATGAGGATAATGATCTCTAAGGTAATTAACACCAACTAACTGTCCCCCACCCCCAAAGTCTGCAGATGGATATTTGATCAACTATTTTATCAGCTTAAAAATCAGCAGTTGGAATCTACCTTGAATAAGAAAAGGCATATATTTAAATAACATATATATCGAAATTGTAGAGTCTGGAAAACTGAAGCTAGTAAAATGTTGGCGAATCAATCACCATTTGGCAGAGTAGCTGCTTTAAGGTGCCAGAGGGTTCGATCCTGACTGCGGGCGTTGTCTCTATGGAGATAAGATAGTAGGGAAGGTTTAACTTACTAAAAATATTCCACTTTGTACTATCCTTCTTAGCTTATGTTCTGGAGAGAAGGAATGGGTGACGTCTTCAGTCTGAAGAAGGGTATCGACCCAAAACGTCACCCTTCCTTCTCTCCAAAGATGTTGCCTGTCCCACTGAGTTACTCCAGCATTTTATGTCTACCTTCAATTTAAACCAGCATCTGCAGTTCTTCACAGAAATGAAACAAAGATCCCAACTTGGTTCACACACTACAATAAAATTCACACACTCCAATAAAACTGTGGTTCTTACCAGTATACAGATTTTGCATAATATTCTATATTCTCTGCAAAATTTCCAGCCTCGTCGTTGGCAATACTCTCTAACCAGTCTACAACAATCTATGAAATTAAAAATAGACCATTAACATTCATAAACAAGATCAGATAAATCCTCACGTTGCTGATTATTGGACAAAGCACCCACCATGGACTTAAAAGGTGACTGGGACCAGTGACCTCAAGAGAAGCAAGCAATCAGATGTTAAGTGTGTGTTTGTTACAATCATTGAAAAAGGACATACATTGCATATGGAAGATGATACTGAAAGCTTACTTTCTCAACTAATACAAATTCATTCATATTTTAATATACTATTGTATAAATGTTCATATTATCATATTATTAATAATAATGTATCATTAATAATATATAATATTAAGATTGTTCATATTATTTTAATATACATATTAATATGTAAATATTATGTTAATAGATTATTTTGTCCACAATAATATTTAATATTTTACTAATTAGTGTCTCAAGTACTACCAGATAAGATTATAACACATTAAAAGACTTGGAGATGGTTAATTGCAAATCAGTTACACATTAAGTTTAAAATAAGCATCTACACAGTTGAACATTTACTTTTAATAAACCTTCCTTACTATGTGGCACAACCTAACAAAAAAGTTAGACTATGACACTTCCTAATCACCATTGGCAAATTGAAACAACAAGTTCACAGGTAATTTATTACAATATGCCACTGTGTAAGAGATGTGATAAATATGGAGCAACATAATCAAAGACAATGTGCTGATCTCAAATATCTTTCACTGAAGAATGCAGTGGAAGAACAAAGAAGCAACTACAGGTGCACAACCTTTTATCCGAAGATCCAAATAACGAAAACCTCCGAATAGCGGACATTTTTTCAGTCCTTGAAAAAAGGTCCTTGAAAACGTTCACCGAGGGCGGCCCGCAGAGGTGACAGCGGAACCTCCGGTCGGTCCTTGAAGAAAGGGGAACTAAATCCCCATTCATAAAAGAGAAGGCGAGGGTATATTGCGCGGGATGGTTAATAATTGACAATGTGCTGCTGTCTGCCCGCTGAGTTAAAAAGTTCCCACGGTAGACTCACGATACAGTGTATCGTGAGTCTTGCGTGGGAACTTTTTTAACTCAGCAGGCAGGGAGCAGCAGATTGTCGCTCCCTTCAGTTTCACCCCACCTATACCCCTCTGCTTCCCAGCCATGTGTGTGACCCCTTCCCTCCCCTCTCCAGCTCCCCGCCCATTGCACCGGCGTGGGAGCTTTGCACTGTCTTCACGTCGGCAATGCCAGTCACCGGAGACGTCAGGACCAACGGGACACCGACCCCCAGGCCCACTGCAAGCACGGAGATCCCAGAGACCCACAGCCAGCAGCAGCCCAGGCCCGTTCCAACTCCAGAGGAAAACTTAAAAACTATATCAAATTGTAGTCAGGACCACTGAAGCTAGTAAAATGTTGGCGAATCAATCCCATTTGGCAAGGGCTGCTTTAAGGTGCCAGAGGGTTCGATCCTGACTGCGGGCGTTGTCAATGGCAGATAGTAGGGAAGGTTTAACTTACTAAAAATATTCCAAGCTGTGCCCCCTCATCGGGAGAAGGACCGACCCCCAGGCCCAGTCTGCAAGCACGGAGATCCCCAAGATCAGCAACTCTTCTCCAGCCCCGCTCCAACTCCCAGAGGAACTCCACGCTCCCCGTAAACCAGCATCTGCAGAAACAGATGGTGCGCAAGGTGCGTCTTGTTCTTACGCAGCTCGGGCTGTGGGCGAACTGCCACTTGTCGCCGTAGCGGCCTATCGGGGAGCGGATTCCTCTGGAGTTGGAGGGGGAGGGGGGTATTGTGCTGTTTGATCGCCCCCTGCTATCCCAGGGACAGGGAAACAGGACGTTCACCGAGGGCGGCCCGCAGAGGTGACAGCGGAACCTCCGGTCGGTCCTCGATGAAAGGGAAATTAACTCCCCATTCATAAAAGAGAAGGTGATGGTACATTGCGCGGGAGAGTAGGAATCCCAAGACAAAGTTGAGTGAGCGTTCACCGAGGGCGGCCCGCAGAGGTGACAGCGGAACCTCCGGTCGGTCCTGTAAGAAAGGGGAACTAAATCCCCTTCATAAAAGAGAAGTGGAGGGTATATCGCCTACCTGGAAGAAACCGGACACTTTTTCCAGGATGTCGTCTGCACACCAAAGCTCACGTTTGGCGCCAAACGCACATCGCCTCTGCTACACACGGATATAAGAGTGTGAAAATGTCGCCTTAGGCCGCCTAAGGGCATGTAGCCCCGCTAGGGTGACATGACTGCGAGAGGTGATTCAATGCTGCGGTCACATTTACAAATTCAGGAATTCATTCAACACACTGCATTTCATACAGACATTTATTCTGCAAGAAAAAACTACATTGAAGACTCAAACTCGCGACCGAGGAACTGCCGGGATCAAGGCGCAAACTTGCGACCTTGCGGAAATGAGCCGAGCACTCTACCACTGAGCCAGCCATTAAAATCTACGCTAAAAAATTTCCATTCCGAAGACCGACAAATTCCAAATTACGAAAAGTGTCTGGTCCCAAGGCTGTCGGATAAAAGGTTGTGCACCTGTACTGATTTATTTTTAATATTTTTAAATATTTTAAATGATCAAAATTCCATTAGGCTGTTAAATTTGGACTCCTGACTTTATTGTACCTTTATTATCAATTGACATATGCTGAACAATTTAATGGCAGGTCAATTAATGTACCACAGTCACTTTCTGAACAGATAATATTCAGAGGATTTTTGATTTTCTACATATTCAATTATAAGGAATTAAGATTTTAAGCAGGTAGCCTACAGCTGGCAGTGCAAATATTTTACATAAATCAATCCAAACAACAGATCACCATTTTTTAAACTTAGCGGAAACATAAAATCTGCAAAATTAGCGGGCAAATAGTACAAATTTCTATGCAGGATATATTTTTCCAGTTTGTGCATAATAAATACTCTAGGTACCTGGCTCTGTCGGATCAGTGAATCTCGCTGGAAAAGCATCTCAACAATGGTCTTTTCAGTTGCATTTGGAGTCTGTAAAAAAAATGCTTTTCTCTTGTAGCAGATTATTTGACTTTTTTCCATTACAAATTATTAATGCTCCATGTTAGCAGATCACTCCTCATTTAACATTTAATCAGCTTCTCAATCATCAAAGACAGTACAGGATCACCCAACCCACAGCCCCATAACAGTAGTGTGGAAGGGAGGATGGTGTCAGGCAAGGAATACAGTCTTATTTTAAGAGCATACATCAGCTCAAAGATACATTTTAATCATGTTTTGAAATATGCCCTTCCTCCCAAATAACTCATGTGGAAAACAATGTTGAAATTTTTGTTTTGCTCTTATTTTGGGTTAAAAAAGGACCACGATCAAAAGACTTGCAAAGATCTCTTGTCAACCACCTGGGAAGATTAAGTATTGCAAGTCATCAGCAATTGGAGGTCAGTCAAATTAGCCTAAGTGGGACAGGCCATTAATGTACATCAACAACAGTGTATTACATTAGTGTATACTTACAGATATATCATACATTACTCCCTCTTCATTACTAGATTCAACTCTATCCCTGTATAAAAATAATTTAAAAAATCAACAATTAAAGAAAATAAAAATATTTTAGAATTTCTTAGTTTTCTCATTGAATACAGAACTAAAATTATTAGTCCACATGGTCATAAATATGAATGTGAAAGTCTAATTATTCTCCCTTTTGTTTTTAATTTAATTTTCTCCTTTCTTATACAATCCTTTTCAAGGAGAACAGAAGAAAATTAAGTAAAAAATCAATTTAACTGATAAGTGATCTACCTGCAGAATTAAATAATTGTTCATGAATGGAAATTATATAAACAGAAACGGAATACTTGATGAACTCAGCCAGTTAACCAGCTTCTGTGGAAAGACAAACAAGTTAATGTTTCAGGTCAAGGATCCTTGATCAGTGTTCTGATTCAGAAGGGTTTTTTAGATCTGGAAGGACATTAAATGAGAGAAAAGACTCAGAAAATAATTACAATACATTTATTAACAAAAGTAAAACATTAGCAAAACATTTAAGAAAGGCAAAGAAAACCACATCTGAAACAGACCAAAGAGAGAACTTCTTCAACATAGGCATTCATGGAAGAGAAATTGAAGGGAATTCAACGGCAATGGAATACAAATAAAACTGCTGATGTTGGAATCTGAAACAATATATCTAAACTATATAAAACTGCATCCATGGGCATCATAAGCTGAAAGGCAGCAGTCATGCAATTTTAAACCAGCAAATAGCAATCAGATTAATTTTATATTCAACAAAACACAAATTTGGGGGGTTCATGCAGCATCTGAGAAGGAAAATTGCTGGAGGACACTTCAACTTAGAACCCTTCCTCAGACTGGAGTAGTAGGGAGAGAGCTGGTAGAAAGGTGTGAGATGATAAGGTGGAGCAAAAGCTGGCAAGTGATAGATAGATTGTTTAGCCCCATCTTAGCTAAACAACACTGAACTCTAATGCAAAAAACTGCTGACGGAACAATACAAACTGCAGCAAAGTGAAAAGGCAGAACAATTAATCACACCAAAAAGAACTGATAAAACAATTAGAACAGTACAACAAACAAGTAGTTTTTCAGAGGATAAAGTAGTTGCAATAATCATAATTTTAATTTATTTTTACCAATTAAAATCGTTAGCCAACTTAGCTAAAAGCAACCTGTCCAAGATGATGCAAGTACAAAAACAATTGAAACGAGTGCATCCACAACACAGAGATTACTAGTAATATTACAAGGTGAAATAACATTAATTAGAAGATGCAAAATGCTGACAAGGGCTTGTGTTATGCCACAATAGGGTGGTACAGCGGCACAGCTTGTGGAACTGCTCACGGCGTCAGAGACCTGGGTTTGATCCTGACCTCCGGTGCTGTCCCTGAGGAGTTTGCATGTTCTCCGTGCAACTATGTGGGTTTCCAATGGGTGCCCCAGTTTCCTCCTACATCCCAAAGACGTAGGTTAATTGGTTTCTGTAAAATTGCCTCTAATGTGTACATAAGTTGATAAGTGGGATAACGTAGAACTAGTATGAACAGGTGATCCAATGGGACATGTGGATTCGGTGGGCTGAAGGGTCTGTTTCCAACCAAACATTGAGAAATCTGATGTTACTACCAAATGAAAATTCAGATTATCTAGTACTCATCTTCCTAAAATTACCTGTAAAGAGAGCCAATTAAACGCCAAGTGACCATCTCCTGCTGAAGAAACCAAAGAACACTGGCTGTTTTTGAAAACTTCTGTTGCCCAGGAGTTGCACGGTTCACAATCTTCTGCAGCAGTTTAACCTGAAACAATTGAGCACTTAGAACTGCATATTTGGTGTTTTAACAAATACATATTAACAGTTATCCTGAGGCCTTTAAGTACCCATCAGAAAATATTAATATCCCTTCAAAAGAAGCAATAAATTGATGCCCTGCCTTGGACGTGCCCTAGCAACATTCATTTAGGACTTTGCACAATAACCAAGCACACAATAGAGCACTCCTGGAGTTTAATAATAATAGTTACTGTATTTCCCGGCAATGAAGACGCACCTGTGTCGAAGACGCACCCCCATTTTGAGTTGCTAAATTTTGAAAAAAGGCTGGCGGGTACAGGATTTTGGCGGGTTTGATTTTGGTTTGGTTTGGTAGCTTGTCCCGGGACTGGCTGTGGCGCCGAGGTCACCTGCGATCCCCAGGACTAGCTGCAGCTCCCAGGTCGCCTGCGAGCCCCGGGTCTAGCTGCAGTTCCCAGGTCACCTGCGAGCCCCGGGTTTTGCGGCAGTTCCGCGGTCCGGTCCCGGCGGCCGCTCGCAGCCACCCGAGCTACTGAGTGAGTTGCTGGCATGATCGCCGACCCCCTCCTTCTCAACGCTCCTGCCCTCCCCGCAACGTTACCCCTAGTGGCCCAACCGTGCTGACCCGGGCCAGGCTCCCCACACACTGTGGAAGGAATTCTGCCCCACCCCCCAGCGGTGCTGTCCTTTTACAGCCACTGTACTGTAGTCGATCTTTCTTGGCTAACAATCTAACCTTCGGCCTCCAAGACGCAGGTCAATTTTCGGACCTTATTTTCAGGTTAAAAATAGCGTCCTCATTATAGGGAAATATGGTATATCTGAACTGGACATTTCTTCTGCTTTGAGGTTGGGCAATGAACAAAACATCTAAAACATCCTTTACTTAAGTAACAGCAAACAATTGCTGGAGATCCTGTGCAGAACAAGCAGCATCTGAGGAGTGAGTGTGAGTGCAGTAGTTGCAGGGACAATTTTGCAACATGCATCAGTGCATCACTACCTGTATCCTGATGACCACGTTTGTTCTCAGGGAAAAGCAGCCCTTCTTTATTGCACTCTCATTCCAGAATATGCTGTGTCTCATTCCCAGGCAGTGGTATCAATATTGTGTTTGTCATGACTATTGTGTTGAATCTGGAACTGATTACTCTGAACTGGCAGTCTGCAAGCAATGGATTTATTTGCTATTTCTCTAGCCCATTTTACCAGTGGGTTTGGCAGGGCTCAATGCCTCCCTGAGTCAAGTTACTCATAGATCCAAAAGCAAAAAAAAACATTGGACGATTCAGTGGGTCAGGCAGCACCTGTGGAGGGAAATGGACAGTTGACTTTTGGGGTCGAGACCTTTCATCGATACCTGACCCACTGAGATCCTCCAGTAATTTGTTTTGCTCCAGACTCTAGCATCTGGAGTTTCTCATAACTCCTAGATCTCTTCATTCCTAGGTAATAATTACTTAAAACATAGTTCCTTGTTCGAAGCAACTCAATCTAATCTGCGCCCATGAGGGAGGTTGGGGATAACATTAAGCAGAAAATTAGGGATGCGTGTAGCAAAGGTACAGCAGTTATCATGGGTGACTTTAATCCAGGTGTCGGCAACCTACGGCACCATGGGCCGATTCCGGCTCATAACACAAAATCATCCGGCATCCAGGCATTTTTTTCCCCTCAATCTTCTGGCCCTCAGACTTCCGTCATCTTCGGTATCTGGAAGGTGATTTTCGGATCGAGGGTCAAGTGAAACACTGAAAATGTGCTGGCCATTGCCCTGCGTGAGGCCGGGTTCCTCCTCCCAGGCGCAGGCACGGTGACGTAAAGAGGCCTGCGCTGGCAGTCGCAATAGCCAAGTGCCGAGCTCTGGCTGTACCGCATCCTGCGCAAAGCCGCCGGCACGGCCACGCACCTTCTGTGTCTGGGCTTCACTGTCGGGATTGGGGTTATCAGTAGGCCGGGGACGATTGAGTATGATATTTGAGCCCAGTGCTCTGGGTGGCATCCTCGAAGGGGTGGAATCTATGTGAACACGTGATTTGATGTCTGCCATCCGGGGCGGGATACATGTGTACACGTGATAGATGTGGCCCACCATCCACTCACAGACACGTGTCTTGGTCCTTTGGCAGAAAATTTTGCCGCACCTGCTTTAATCTATATATAGACTGGGCCAACCAAATTGGTAGCAGCGTCGAGGAGGAGGGTTTCCTGGAATGTATATGGAATGGGTTTTTTAAACCAAAATGTAGAAGAGCCGACTAGAGGACAGGCTATCCTACACAGGGTGTGTGTGTAATGAGGAAGGATTAGTTATCGATCTTGTTGTGCAAAGCCCCTTGGACAACAGTGACCATAATATGGTGGAATTCTGCATTAGGATGGAAAGTGACACGGTTAATTCAGAGAGTAGGGTCCTGAACTTAAAGAAAGGGGACTTTGAAGGTATGAGACGGGATTTGGCCAAGATAGACCTAACAAGGGAAATCAAGGATAGTGTTAAATCCAAGGAAGAGGCATATAAATTGGCCAGAGGAAGCAGCAAACTGGAGGGCTGGGAGAAATTTAGAACTCAACAGAGGAGGACAAAGGGGTTAATTAAGACGGGGAAAAAAGAGCATGAAAGAAAGATTGCGGGGAATATAAAAACTGACTCTAAAAGCTTCTTTAGATACGTAAAAAGGCAAAGGTTAGTGAAGACAAATGTAGGTCCCTTACAATCAGAGACAGGTGAATTTATAATGGGGAAAAAAAGAAATGGCAGAACAGTTAAACGAGTACTTTGGTTCTGTCTTCACAAAAGAAAACTCAGACAATCTCCTGGAAATACTAGGGGACCGAGGATCTAGTGGGAGGGAGGAACTGAAGGGAATCCACATTAGTGCGGAAATGGTGTTTGGTAAACTATTGAGACTGAAGGCAGATAAATCCCCAGGGCCTAATGGTCAGCAAGGGATATGGGGAAAAAATAAGGAACAGGGTACTGACTTTAGATGATCAGCCATGATCATGGCCTACTGCTGCACCTATTTTGCTATGTTTCTATGTTCCTATGATCTCTGCTGCAAAACTATAACAGCTGAACCCATCTATCTCCATAGTTCCTTCCTGCAGAGTCCCTCTTGCATTGATGCTCAACACCATTTTGCTATGCCTTAGCAGAAAGTGGTTTTTATTCCTCAAACATATCCTGGCCTACATAAGACTAACTTGCAACCCGCAATATTTTGTTCTTCCCTCAATTAATAAAGCAACTTTAATCACATCATCCATGTCATTCTCCTCGGGAGATATTGGCTATATTTAAGAGGGAGTTAGATGTGGCCCTTGTGGCTAAGGGGGTCAGAGGGTATGGAGAGAAGGCAGGTACGGGATACTGAGTTGGATGATCAGCCATGATCATATTGAATGGCGGTGCAGACTCGAAGGTCCGAATGGCCTACTCCTGCACCTAATTTCTATTATGTTAGCCAGCAATTAATCTATGCATGTGTCAAGAAATGAGAACCACAAAAAAAATGTTTGTTTAATTTTATTCGTTGTTATAATTTTTTCCTACAAAATTCTACAAGACCAAATTTTATTCTATGTTTTAGGTTTTTGGATAGTAATTTGTGAATCCTGTAAGGGCAAATTTCCGTATCACGAATGGCTATAACACAGGTGTCGCCTGTATTGAAATGGGTCAGGAAGAAGTGAAGGTTTCTCTATATTAGAATATGGAACATTGTTACTCTGCAGAAAGCAAATTGCAGAATCTAGGTTTTACGTTTCTTACCTGTTCATTACAAGTCTCTTCATAAGATTCAATGAGATCAAAGATAGGACTAGATAAATGGCTGAGGAAAGAATTCAAAAACTCCTGGAACAGGCGGGCTGATGCTGTCAACAGAAAAATATTAAAATTATGAGTTTTACTCCAATATGGCAGAATATCTTCGAAAAATTATACTGTTGTTGCTAAAATATATTCAGACTTTTATCAAAGTTACCACAACTTTATGATCAAGCCCACTGCTCACCAGTTACTCCTGGATCATCCACATTCAATAGGACAGCACTTAGAGTTAAGTCCTCAGTGAAACTTGCAGGTGAAGCAAATGACTTCAAGATAATCCCCTGTGAAGTGAATTCGTCTCCTTCAATATCATCTAATTCAAATGAAAGTTGGTGCTGTGGACAAAATTTAAAAAAGATTTAATTAAGCAGAAAGCAATGTGTAAAAGCAATCATTCTTCTGTATAATAAACAACGAACCATCAACTTTAAACTGTGAGCCCTCAGTGAGAGATAAGAAGTAATAGATGAATGAAAATCAATGAGAAAGTATGACAGCATCACCAGTGCTGATTGGGATGCACTCTGCGTTACTTATGGAGGTAAGGATGCTGATTGTATAAGAGCCTGCTCGGATTTTACTTCGGAGTCACGTGAGTGACTACGTGAAGAACCCCGCCAGGACGCATGCGTGTCATATCGCTACACCCATTGCGAAACGTCAGGCGGGGTGGAACAACGTTCCCCCGCAGCGGCAGTTTAAAAGCCGGAACTTGCAGGTAAGAGTTACTCTGCGATCTTTTGTGTTTCCCATACCAATTTACAGGTGGGGAACATGGACAAATCAAAGTAAACAAAAAGGGCTACGACAAAGCTGGTGGGGGAGGACCGCGTAGTAGCGGGCAGCCAGCAACGGCCAGCGGCACTTGGATCACCGATAATGGGATCAGCTGTGCCCGCCAGATCCACTCCGCGGACGGGCGGTAAGGTAAGACAGAAAACTAACAAAGTCGTGGACTCAGATGAGTCCGACTTTGAGCAGCCGCGGGCGGCCAGCGACCGTGAGCGCTGGAGCCGGATGGAGCGGTGTGTGGAGCATTTGCTCCAATGTGACAGGCTCCGGGAGATGGAGTCGAGTCACTGTGGGCTCTATGGAAAACCCACAGCAGCACCTCTTGTAGGGCTGCACAGTGCTTCTCCCTCATCAGAGGGGAGCACTGCGTATCAGTTCTGGGCTGATCTGGAAGAGGGGTTCGCAGAAGAAAAATCAAGTGTGCAAGGGGTGCAGGAACAAGAAAATCTACTGGACATGGTGTCCAACTTCATACAGCCAGACCAGACCAAAACCTGGAGCAAAAGCGAGCTGCCAGTATAGTTTTTTAACCAGCTACAAGAACAGGCTGTATTGAACACCACATCAAGACACCTGGCACCAGGCAACTGTATATCCCTAAATGTTCCAGTAGTAAATACTTGTATATGGAAACATATTGGAATAGGAGTTAGAAGCATGGATATCAAACTACAAAAGGTATTAAAACTCCTAACAGCAGGGATAACATCATTTGCCCGCACAGTGGATGACAAGGACATGTCCCAGAACCAACAAGATGCACTGGCACTGCTTTGCAACACTCAATATGAGATAAACAACATCAGGAAGAGTGCCACCCGACCCACTTTAAATCCAAAATTCGCGGGTCTGTGCAAACCTGGGAACATAAAACCACCAATACTACTATTTGGAGGTAACCTATCGAAGCAAGTCAAGGAGCTCGATGAGGAAGCAAAAACCCTGGGACTCATAAAAGGGACTCCATCAAAAACCCACTACAGCCATAGACAGCACCCCTACGCACCCATCAGTAGAGCAAGACCGACTGGTGAAAGCTCGAAGGCCCGGTACACAAAACATGGGTCTTTTTTAGGCCATGGCCCAGGCCGGCCTTCTTGGAAGATACGCGAACCTCCAACATTAACCAAACCACAAACCCAGACACCAACGCATCAACATCAACGAAGGACTTACAAAAAGAAGTAAACCTGCCACTGGTAACTATGGAGGCAGGTGGGTCTGGTTCCCTACAAAATACAGGGAGCATGGAGGTTGGGGGGAGATTACACTCCTTTCTGGATGCATGGAGCATGTTAACAACCGATACTTATATTTTAAGCAGTATCCAGGGATATACAATAGAATTTATACACAAGTACAGCCCACCAGTTCAACATACACCGAACCGAATGTTCGTACTTTCTGGTAAAGAAAAATCAGAAGCGCAAGCTGAACTGGAGCGGCTTTACGCAAAAGGTGTAATTGAAAAAACCCAACACGAACCGCTAGAATTCGTGTCCAATATATTTACCAAAAACAAAAAATATGGTGGTTGTCGCATCATCAAAGATCTGACCAAATTGAATACATTTGTACAATATATTCATTTAAAAACGGAAACCTTTGTTACTGCTAAACAATTGATTTCCAAAGGTTACTTCATGGCTCGCATCGATTTAAAAGATGCTTACTATTCAGTGCCTATACGAGGTGACCACAGATGTTACTTAAAATTCAACTGGATGGGACAAACCTGGCAGTATAAAGCGCTGCCAAATGGGTTAACATCAGCCCCCAGGCTGTTCACGAAAATTTTAAAACCAGCCCTAGCGTTTCTACGGAAACAAAAACACATGGTCATGGCATATCTAGATGACATACTTATTGTGGGCAAAACTTTGGAATTGGCCAAACAAACTGTAACAGCCACAAAACAGTTATGTGAAGAACTGGGGTTTATTATCCATCCAGTTAAATCTAAATTAACGCCTTCCACTACCATGGACTATTTGGGGTTCACCATTGACTCAGTTCACATGTCGGTGACTTTGCCTAAGGGAAAGGCTATAGACTTAATAGAGGCTTGAAATAACCTCATTGACATCAGTAAACCATCCATCAGATTGGTAGCAAAAGTAATTGGCAAAATGGTGGCTGCTTTTCCAGCCACACAATTTGGACCTTTACATTACCAAAATTTACAGAGAGTAAAAATACAAACACTCAAAATCAATGCAGGTCATTATGACAGACCTATGAAGCTACCAATCAAAGGTAAAATTGAACTAAAATGGTGGATAGATAACATTTGGCTTTGTTTCAATCCAATCATTATAAGTAACCCTTCTATGGTGCTACAAACTGATGCCAGTGCACTTGGTTGGGGTGCCACCAATTCCATCTCCAGCTGTGGAGGTAGATGGGACTGCTCAGGAGGTATCATTATTACTCACACTGGGCATAAACTACCTGGAAATGTTGGGTGCATTCTATGGCCTAAAGTCATATTGTACTGGGTCATATCACCAGCATGTTAGACTATAGATAGACAATACCACCGTGGTAGCATACATCAACCACATGGGTGGAAACAAATCGACATTGTGTGACAATCTGGCTAATACAATTTGGCAGTGGTGTATCCAGAGAGATATTTGGATATCAGCTACCTACTTACCAGGAAAGCTAAATTTAGTGGCAGACACCAGGTCACGCAAATTTAATGAAAACACCGAATGGATGTTGAATAAAAATGTATTTGCTGATATTACAGCACGATATGGAACACCAGATATCGATCTATTCGCATCCAGACTTAATCACCAGTTATCAAATTATGTTTCATGGGAACCAGACCCTGGGGCAGCGGCAACAGATGCATTTTCGCTGCATTGGGGGAAATTGTTTATTGATGCATTCCCTCTTTTCTGCCTCATCAGTCGGGTATTAAGAAAAATACAGCAAGACTCTGTGTCTGGTATTTTGGTAGTACCTGATTGGCCTACTCAACCATGGTTCCCTGTGGTACAAAACATGGTATTAGAACCATGTATCACCATCCCGAATAGACCAGACTTATTGGTTCATCCCATAACAAGGGATAGCCACCCGTGCCATAACTATTTGAATTTATTAATTTGTAGAGTTTAAAAACACCACTACTACAGCTGGGACTGACGGACCGAACAGTGAATATGATTTCGGCGGCCCAAGGACAGTCCACCAAAAAACAGTATCTGGTCTATATCAGGAAGTGGGAGATGTATTGTCACAAAAACAGCATCACCTACAGAGATATGAATATCCCGTCTGTTCTGGAATACCTGGCAGGCCTCCATTATGATGAGGGGCTCAGTTATAGTGCCATCAACTGCGCCAGAAGTGCCCTATCAACTTATCTATGGCAAGGAACAGAGCGTCACTCTGTTGGGACTCACCCACTGGTAACTTATGAGGGGAATTTTTAATACCAATCCCCCAAGAACCAGGTACTCCCAAATATGGGATGTGAGTATTGTCCTGAAGATGCTCAGGAATTGGTCTCCAGCAACAGCTCTGTCCCTACATAGACTGACATTAAAAACAGTCATGCTAATGGCATTGGTCACGGCACAAAGGGTACAGTCATTACATAAATTAAGACTCGACAACATGACTTCTACATCTGAAAATAGTACGTTTCATATTTATGAATTAGTAAAGCAGAACAGAAAGGGATCAGCAGGCCTCAATAGAGAATTTAGGTCTTACCCAACAGATGATCGTCTCTGTATAGTAAGACATTTGTTGTTATACATGGAGAAAACGAAAATCATCAGAGGCAATGAGAAGGCACTTTTAGTCAGCCACAAGCAACCACACAAAAGAGTGACGGTCCAGACCATCTCAAGATGGCTGAAACAGGTTCTAACACAGGCTGGGGTGGATACTAATATCTTTAAATCTCATTCCACCAGGGCTGCAGCTACATCGGCAGCTATGCAGTTGGATGTACCAATGGACCAAATCCTCAAGGCAGCAGGATGGTCAGGGGAAAAACATTTCAACTGTTTTTATCATAAACCAATCATGAAACCTGGAACGTTTGCAGAAACAATTTTAAGTTCTGTAATTTAATTTACCCCATAAATAAGGGTTTAATTTTGTGTTAATAAATTTTATGGATTTCAATGTCGGATTCATGTCTAAATTATTTTGACACAATTTCTCCTACAGTCATTAAGGCAGATGTGATGCATGGACTCGTTTCCACTGCATGAAATCACAGAGCTTTGAAATCTTCACGTAGTCACTCACGTGACTCCAAAATAAAATAGTAAGATTAAACGAGAACTTACCAGTTCAAAGTTTGATCAATATTTTATGAGGAGTACGTTGAGGGAATACGTGCCCTCTGCTCCCACCCATGATTATATACTCAACTGGTATTTTCTTTCTCTAATCTTACTATGTTTAAGTCATTACAGATATCTGTGATTTCACACCGCTGCTTCAAAGAATGACACGCATGCGTCCTGGCGGTTCCCTCAATGTACTCCTCATAAAATAATGATCAAACTTCGAACTGGTAAGTTCTCGTTTAATCTTACTATTTCCTTCCACATCCCAAACACCAGTTACTTAAAAGATTCAGTGGCCACTTTAATAGCTCCTAGCATGTAAGGCAAAAGGTTGAATCTGAGGGAGTTAATGAGAATGTGTGAGATTAAATCACAGGGAATAGTTGTCATGGCATAGGATCAAAGGGCCAAAATGTCCTCTCATGTCATATAGAAATATAAATTGTGCTAGCACATTGAAACAGATGCTAGACGACGGGTGAAAGCAAAGGCTCACACACAAATTAAATATCAGATAAGCAATTGAATTACCAGGGCTAAACTCCAAATGCTAGTAAATGGGATTGGTACAGGTGGGTGCTTGATAGGCTGCATGGACATGGTGGGCTAAATGACTTGCTCTGTGCTTACGAGTCTCTAACTCTAAGTCTCCTTAAAAGTAGTCAAACCTTTGTGATCAATTGTTAACGAGGTGATATTAAGTGCAATTCATTGTAATTAATCACAAAATTGGTATCAATGCGTTGATTATCCACATCTTAAAGTTGCCGTCTACTACACAACTAATCTCTACATTGTAATGCATGTCACAATATTTTCCTGTGCTTACTGTTTAGTGTACTGCTAAGAATGATGAGTGGCATCATGTGACCCTGCCACAGCCAGAGAACGTGTATCAGAAAAATATGGTGTAAATTAATATGTCAATTACACAAATACTAAACCAGTGTTTCCGAGAATGAGTTCATAATTTAAAAAATAATCGCTATCAAAAATAAATGTGCCAATTTAAATCCAATGACTGTAAATTATAACAATGTTATGCTTAAGATTGTATACAATAAACTTTGAATTATTTTGTAATCATGCAGTAATCAACACTCATGACACTTCCATCCACTTTTATTCCTGACCTTGTTTTAAACCAGAGAAATATTTTAAAATTGGAGTAATTGGCTGGTACTTACCGTTGATTCATTTGGTGTTGTTAATGTTACGGAATGTTGAAATGTCAATGAAGTACCAGCTAGATCATGTTTTCTAAGGGGACAAACTCTGGTCTGTGCAGTATCTGTAAAGTAATGCCAGATGTCATTATTAAACAATGATGTTTGAGTTTTATTTCTGTAACATTATCAAATTTAGGTAATTTCTAGTTAAAAGTGGTTACTCTAATTAATCACATGGTCCAATACCTTTGAATGATATTGCAAATTATTTCAAAGAACATTATCTTGAAGACAGAAGGCCACAGAATTGCACTGTCACGTTTCTTTATATTTAACGGGTAGACCCTAGGGTCCAGGCTTCTTATGTCATCGCTATCAAAGTAATTAAATTAGCAACGCAAAATATACTACAATGGGAGATACACAGAGATCTCAGAGGGCTGCTGAGTTTGTGTTTCTGAAAATGGAGTGGACATGTATAAAATCCAAATCAAGGATACCAATTCAAAATTAAAATTTGTTTAATCCTGATTCAGTCAGCAGGCTCATAAGCTAAATGCAAATTGGTGCAAAGTTAGGATGCAGACTGGAGGGATTAGTAAACAGGCAATAGTGACAAGAAAGCAGAGATATAGATGAGTTCACGTTTATTAGGTACGCAGGGTGGGAGATCACTGGAACAAAGTCCAAAGGTAATCAAAGCATTGAAGATGGTTTCAGTACGAATTGAGATAAAGATGGAGATTGTGGGAGCACAAAAGTGGATCTAAGAGCATAGGGTGATAAAGCAGAAACTAATTTCAGTGATAAATATGAGACTAAGTTTGGTTGAGTATTGGACAGTGCTAATGAAGCATTTATAATTGGTTCCTACATGATTTGTTTGCAGCAAAGTTCAAAAGGCATGGCATTTCATTTCTCAAAAGTTAACCATGGGACATTTGTTTACCCAGCACTGAGTTCACATAAAAAGTGATGTGACCAGAATTAGATTGCTGAAAAGGCTCATTTTTCAACATGATTAAAATATGAAAACAATTTGTGCATGGAAGTATTTAATGAACAAGAACGTTAATTCAGTCTTCACAAGGTCTGGGCCATGCAAATGGACATGCGTTAAACTTATAGAGTAAAATATGGCAACAAGGAAATATTTCAATGCAAGCTAAGTATAATATGTGAGACTAAGCCTTTCAAAAGATTCA
Source organism: Leucoraja erinaceus (assembly GCF_028641065.1). Classification (NCBI taxonomy): domain Eukaryota; kingdom Metazoa; phylum Chordata; class Chondrichthyes; order Rajiformes; family Rajidae; genus Leucoraja; species Leucoraja erinaceus. The sequence continues at coordinate 35,358,609 of NC_073395.1, read as the reverse complement.
GTCCACTATCACCTTACTTCTCTAACCCAATCTAACTCCAACTTGGTTTTCATCTTTCTACATGAATGCAGAGGTTCAAAAGAAGCTTAAGTAACTAAGTATGTTTATTGGCCAAGTATTTACATACAAGGAATTTGCCTTGGTGCTCCGCCCACAAATAACAACATGACATAGTGACAGTTACGAATGACTCATAAAACACTAAACATTAATAATAATCAAACATTAATGATAAAACACCATTAATCAAACATGTGAACCAACAAAATACCAGATCAAAGGGAGGCTACAGATTTTTGGCTGTTGAGTAGAGCAACTACTCGTGGATAAAAACTGTTTTTATACCTGGCTGTGGCAGCTTTGACAGTCCGGAGTCGCCTTCCAGAGAGAAGCGATTCAAGGAATTTGTGGCCGGGGTGAGAGGGATCAGAGATGATCTTGACAGCTCGCTTCCTGGCCCTTGCAGTGTACAGTTAGTTCATCAATAGAGGGAAGGTTGCAGCCAATAACCTTCTCTGCTGATCGGACGATTCGCTGCAGCCTCCAGGTGTCGTGCTTGGTGGCTGAGCCAAACCAGACCATGATGGAGAAGGTGAGAACAGACTCTACGATGGCCGTGTAGAATTGGACCATCATTACCTGTGGCAGATTGTGCTTCTTCAGCTGCCGTAGGAAGTACCTCCTCTGGTGTGCCTTTTTGACGTGCAGTCGATGGTAGTCCCCCATTTAAGGTCCTTGGAGATGGTGGTTCCCAGGAATTTAAAATACTCCACCGATGTGACTGTGGTGTTGTTGATGGCGAGTGGGGTGAGGGAAGGGGGAGCTCTCCTAATGTCTACAATCAATTCCACTGTCTTAAGAGCATTGAGCTCTAGGAACTGGAGATCATTGTTCCATCTGTCAATATTTAATTCTTCTGTTGCCAGTACATTTGACAATTAAACACCCTTAATTTTTCGTATTAGTCTTCTATACTCAATACTGAGCTCACAAATTTCAGATTTCAATCATTTTCTGTTTCCATTCTAGCATCCATAGTATTTTCTTTTTAATAATGATCTTGCTATTCCATTTATACTTCCGGATTAATTTTGTGTTATTCTCTGCCAGATCAATCTAGCTTTTCTTTATTGGTCCCCATTAACGTACCTTGATTTTCTATCATTCTTTTGTAATTTAATCTCACCTGCCTTCCATTTTATGGCAACAATTTCCTTTTTTTCTCCCCACACCCTCCATCTAACTGCATCTTATAACATTACCCAGCCTGATGAATGTTCACAGATCTGAAGCCGTTCTGTTTTCTCGCTGCAGAAATTGCCTTTTCCGATTTTCTTTTAATTTCCAGTATCTGGCCATCTGAAAGAGGGGACTAACCTTAATCCATAAAAGGAATAGGAATCCCTAAAAGGAATAGGTTATTTTAATAAATACTTACAGAATTCATGAAATATATGACCTTCAGCACGGCCAACTACTGGCAGGTGTACACTAGAAGCTCCTTTAGCAGCTGGCCTCAGTTCTGGAGAATGTGTTAAGGTTGAATTAGAAAGTTCAAAAGAAAATATTTACAATTTCATAATTTCTCTGGAATTATTTTTTTAAGAATGTCAAGTGCAGATTGTATGTCACGTCTCTTCAGAGGTACTTAGCTGTAAAAGTGAGGAATGACCCAAGACTTTGAGAAGAACCATATATATGGACATCCATTTCCTTCATCACTTTACTGTGGAAAGGGCAAGGAGTCTCCCCCTCCCACAATGTACACATTTTTCAGGATGTGGATATCTCTGGAAGGACCAAAATTCCCATTTGCCCTTGAGACAGTAGTAGTCCATTGCAGCCCTACGCATGACGAAACTCACACCATGCTGTTGGAGAGGGAATTTCAGGAATTAGACCCAATGGCAAGTAATATTCAAAAGCGAGTGATCCATTTTCATGTCTGGTTTGTGGGCATTTTGCGAGGGGAACCTTCAGCAGGTGGTGATCCTACATGCCTGAACCTCTGTATACTTGAGGATGCAAGTTTGAGGTACATTATCAGAGTAGCTTAGATGCCTAGACAATGCAACCACTGTATGCCAGAGGTGGATGGAATGAACATTAAGGGTGATGAATGGGGCACCAATTACATAAGCTGCTTTGGAACACAAAGTGCTGCAGTAACTCAGCGGGTCAGGCAGCAACTCTGGAGAACATAGATGAGCAACCTTTCGGGTCAAAATCCTTCGTCAGACTCACAGAATGCAACGTTTCAGGTCGGGACTCTTCTTATAAGAAATAGGAATAGAATTTGGCCATTCGGCCCATCAAGTCTACTCCACCATTCAAACATCCTCTCCACATCCATTCTATCCAAGCCTTTCACTATTCTTCATCAGCATTTTGTGTTCTATGTAGGATTTTGTCATCTGGAGTTCATTGTGTCTACAAAGTACGTTGCTTTGTCTGAAATGGTGTTACGATGCTCCAGGGAAATAAAACATACACAAAGTTGTTGTTATTTGTTGGGAAAGGGAACAAAGATTTCCTGAGGTTAATAAAATACATGGATACCCCTAAGGCGGGCAGGCAGCATCTCTAGAGAGAAGGAATGGGTGATGTTTCGGGTCGAGACCCTTCTTCAGACTTCAGCCTGTAGGCCATATGGTCAAAAGTAATAGGAGCGGAATTAGGCCATTCGGACCATCCGCCATTCAATTATGGCTGATCTATTTCTCCTGAATCGATGCAAAACTTCACCCATTCCTTCTCTCCAGAGATGCTGCCTGTCCCATTGATTTGCTCCAGCTTTTTGTATCTATCTTCGGTTTAAACCAGCATCTGCAGTTCCTTCCTACACATGGTACCAGTGAAGATAATTATGCAAGGCTTGAACAGACTGCACCTGAATTATATTACGTTTACTTTGTTTTTAAATATATATTTTATTTAAAACATCAAATGCCTTGGAATAAGAATCTTTTATTGGGATATTGTGAAAATGTCTATCTTCATTTTAAATCAGCATTTGCAGTTCCTTCCTACACGATACCTTTAAGGCCACCGGCAACAACACTAAGGCTACAATGATATCGAGCGGTCAATCTCTCCGTGATAAAGCAAATTCGAGGTATAATTCACCTTGTATGTTTCTGATTGTCAATACAAGCTTTTGCTTCACTGTAAACTAATAGATCAGCTTCACTTTTCTCATCATCCATAGCCGCTGGTAAACAGTGGCAACCACTGAAGTACTAAACAGCAAAGTTGCCAGTGCGACTACCCTAGTTCTGGCTGCAAACTTACCAACATTCTTGACCAACTCTGAAGTCTAACACCAACCAACTGCAATAGTCATAGATTAATGAAGCTCTTACTTAAGTTTAGCTAGCGGCTTGGGGAATTAGAGGCTTAGATGCGATAATCCAGAGTAAAAATTAAACTGCTATAAAAAATACACCCTGCCTACATTCCTGATTCTGCTTCTGACCACACACCAACTATTGATATATTGCTACATACCAACACAAGACATCAAATGAGAAGAAATTCCTGAACAGTTCGATAGAATTTCCTCTTTACCTTATCACTATGTCTCTTTAATTGACTCTCCCAATAGTCATAGCATCTTATCATCTGCCATATCATGCTGCAATTCCTTCATCATTCCTATGCCTAACCTGCTAGTCTTTAACCAGCAGCAGTATGGGAGTATATTCAAAAGAACTGATGCGATTCAGGAAGATGCTCACCACCACTTGGGTAATTGTGCATATATCTTAGAAAATTAATTAAAATACAAACAGTGCCAAATAATGAGAAAGTTGGAGATTAAGTTTTTGCAGAAAAATCCTGAACTCAGTGGCATCTATGCCATCATAGAATACCACGGAGAAATGCCAGCATTTCTCCCATGTCAATTACTTTGGCAACTTTTATTTCTGCTCCTCAATTCACCTAATCTTTTCTCACGTGTATTTTTGTGGGTTTCATCCTTCCACAGCTGTGATGGTCAATTTGATGCTTCAAGGGCCTTTCCTTGGCTAGATAATTTATTCCTTCTTGATGGCTTTTCTTCCAGACATTATAAACTAAAATTTCCTGGACCGTCCTGGCCTTAAATTTCTAGATAATGACAAAGCTCTTATAAACCCTTCTAAACCACATCCATAATTCCCGAAAGCACCATGATCAAACTTAAACAGAATCCTTACAAGTCAATTTAAAATGGAACAGATAAATATGTATGAATGAACTGCAGATGCTGGTTTAAACCGAAGATAGACACAAAAAAGCTGGAGTAACTCAGCGGGACAGGCAGCATCTCTGGAGAGAAGGGTCTGAAGAAGGGTCTCGACCCGAAAGGTCACGCATTCCTTCTCTCCAGAGATGCTGCCTGCCTCGCTGAGTTACTCCAACTTTTTTGTGTCTATCTTCGGAACAGAGAAAATGCATGGTACAGAAATACAATCAATGCACATTGATTAAAAAAAAAATGGTTAAGTGTAGAAGTCCTTTATCAGAATCAGCACCAGAGAAAAAGGATACCAATAAGTTGTTCTCCAGTGCTGGATCGCCTTGCAGATCTGCTGAGCTCAGACATCCTAATAAGAGGAGATATTATTTCGTCTGAGTCCCGTCTGCAATAGAAAATTCAGTAAGTTTAGAAAATAATTGCTCCCCTTGCATTCCCCTGCCCATCAGAGGCTCCCTCTCTACCCAACCGGACTCTCCGCACTCCCCTGAACTCTCCCCCTTGGGCTCACTCCCACCCACCAGGTAATCTCCCCCGTCCTCTGCCCCCTCACCCACCACACCCTCCCTACCCCCCTCACCCACTACCCCCACCCTACCCCCCCCCCCACTACCCCTACCCCCTCACCCACTACCCCCTCACCCTCCCTACCCCCTCACCCACTACCCCCCTCACCCTCCCTACCCCCTCACCCCCTACCCCCTACCCCCTCACCCCCTCACCCCCCACTACCCCCTCCCACCCTCCCTACCCCCTCACCCCTACCCTACCCCCTCACCCTCCCTACCCCCTCACCCACTACCCCCTCACCCTCCCCTACCCCCCCTCACCCCCCTACCCCCTCACCCTCCCTACCCCCTCACCCTCCCTACCCCCTATACCCAAAAAAAAAAACCCCCCCTCTACTACCCCTCACCCACTACCTCCCCTCCCCCCCCCCCTCACCCCTCACCCCCTCACCCCCCCTCACCCCCTACCCCCTCACCCCCCTACCCCCTCACCCACTACCCCCCTCACCCCTACCCCCCTCACCCTCCCTACCCCCTCACCCTCTACCCCCTCCCCACCACCCACCCCCTCCCTACCTAAATAAACACAACCCCCCTCACCCACTACCCTACCCTCACCCTCCCTACCCCTCACCCTCCCCCCCCCCTCACCCCTCCCCCCCCTCACCCCCTACCCCCTCCACCCCCTACCCCCCTCACCCTCCCTACCCCCTCACCCTCAACCCACTACCCCCCTCACCCTCCCTACCCCTCACCCACTAACCCCCTCACCCTCCCTACCCCCTCACCCACTACCCCCCCCACCCCCCTACCCCCTCCCTCCCTACCCCCTCACCCCCTACCCCCCCCCCCCTACCCCCTCCCCCTACCCCCTCACCCCCCTACCCCCTCACCCCACCCCCCCCCACCCCCTCCCACCCCCCCCCTCCCTCCCCCCCCACCCCCTACCCCCCTCACCCCTCCCTACCCCCTCACCCTCCTACCCCCCTCACCCTCCCTACCCCCTCACCCTCCCTACCCCCTCACCCCCTACCCCCTCACCCCCTACCCCCCCCACCCTCCCTACCCCCCCCTCACCCTCCCCTACCCCCTCACCCTCCCTACCCCCCTCACCCACTACCCCCCTCACCCTCCCCCTCCCCCTCACCCACTACCCCCCTCCCCCCTCCCTACCCCCTCACCCACTACCCCCCTCACCCTCCCTACCCCCTCCCCCACTACCCCCCTCACCTCCCTACCCCCCTCACCCACTACCCCCCTCACCCTCCCTACCCCCCCCTCACCCCTACCCCCCTCACCCTCCCTACCCCTCCCCCACCCCCTACCCCCCTCACCCCCCACCCCCCTACCCCCTCACCCCCACTACCCCCTCACCCCCCCTCACCCCCCCCTCCCCCACTACCCCCTCACCCCACCCTCACCCTCTACCCCCTCACCCTCCCTACCCCCTCCCCACTACCCCCTCACCCCCTACCCCCTACTCCCCCTCACCCACTACCCCCTCACCCACTACCCCCCTCACCCCCCTACCCCCTCCCCCCTCCCACCCCCCTACCCCCTCCCCCCCCCACCCCCCTACCCCACTACCCCCCTCCCCCCCCTACCCCCTCACCCACTACCCCCTCACCCTCCCTACTACCCCCCCTCCTACCCTACTCACCCCCTCACCCTCCCTACCCCCTCACCCACTACCCCCTCACCCACTCACCCCCCCTCACCCTACCCCCTCACCCTCCCTACCCCCTCCCTCTACCCCCCACCCCCCCACCCTCCCTACCCCCCACCCACCCCCCTCTCACCCTCCCTACCCCCCCCCTCTCCCCCCTCCCACTCCCCCCCCTCACCCCCCTACCCCCTCACCCCTCCACCCCCCCTCACCCCCCTACCCCCTCTACCCCCCTTCACCCTCCCTACCCCCTCACCCTCCTACCCCCTCACCCTCCTACCTACCCCCTCACCCCCTACCCCCCTCACCCCCTACCCCCTCACCCTCTACCCCCTCACCCTCTACCCCCTCACCCTCCCTACCCCCTCACCCTCCCTACCCCCTCCCCTCACCCCCCCCTACCCCCACTACCCCCTCACCCACCTACCCCCTCACCCTCTACCCCCCTCCACCCTCCCTACCCCCTCACCCCCTCACCCCTACCCCCTCACCCCACTACCCCCTCACCCCTCTACCCCCTCTACCCCCTCACCCTCTACCCCCTCACCCCCTCACCCCCTACCCCCTCCCCCCCTCACCCCTACCCCCTCACCCACCCACCCCCCCTCACCCCCCTACCCCCTCACCCCCTCACCCACCTACTACCCCCTCACCCTCCCTACCCCCCCACCCCCCCTACCCCCCACCCCTCCCCCACTACCCCCTCCCCCCTAACCCCCTACCCCCTCACCCCTACCCTACCCCCTCACCCCCTACCCCTCCCCCTCTACCCCCTCACCCCTACCCCCCTCACCCACTACCCCCTCACCCACTACCCCCACCCCCTCACCCCTACCCCCCTCCCCTCCCTACCCCCCCCCCCACCCCTACCCCCTCACCCTCTACCCCCTACCCCCCCTAACCCACCACTACATCCCCCCCCAACTACTACCGCCTCCCTATCCCCCTCCCACCCCTACTACACTACACCCTCCTCTCTCCCCCCCCCCACAGGCCGGTCCTTCCCCCTCCCCCAGGCTCCCCAAGTTCCCAGTCGCACCAGGCCGCGGTCGGCCGGGCGAGGCGAGGCGGCGCCGCTCGCTGCTCCTACCTGAAGGCCATGTTAGCGGCGCCTCGCTGCGGCCCAGCGATCCCCGAGCGACCAACCGCCAGCCAGCAACGGCCGCTATCGCGCCGGGAAGCGGGGACTCGACTCCAGCGGGCGCGCCCTCTGCCGGCGGCGAAACGTCACTGGCTCCGCTATAGGATCTTTGCTGGTTCCTGAGGGCTGGAGTAACTCAGTGAGTGAGACCGGCAGCGTCTCTGGAGAGAAGGAATGGAGGACGTTTCGGGTCGAGACCCCTCTTCACATTCCTTGGTGATGTGAAGGAAGGAATTGCAGATGCTGGTTTACTCCGAAGATAGACACAAAGTACAGGGGTAGCCCAGCGGGTTAGGTAGCATCCATGGTGATGGTTGGGGTCAGGACCCTGGTTGTAGGAGAGGAGGAAGGAAAGGTCGAAGAGTGGAGGGGCAGGACAAAGCATTGCAGGTAATTGGTAAAGGCAGGCAAGGGTTTTTTTTTATTGAAGGGCAGATAGTTGATCAAAGGCCAAAGATACAAATAAAAATATGCGACAAAAGGAATGAAGAGTTGTTAATTGTGAAATTAGAAGAGGAAGAAATGATGAGGCATATGATCAGAAGACATAGGAGCAGAATTAGGCCATTCGTCCAATCAAGTTTACTCCATGGACTACAGGGGAGGAGGGAAAGAAAGAGGGTATGGGGAGGGGGGTGGGTTAGCGGTTAGAGTCCCACTAAGGGGCTTTTTTCGGCGACTGCCAGCCACACAGTCACAGGGGTGTCACCTGTATGCCCATAGGCAGTCTCCTCAGAATCGTAGCGTTTTTCTTGTCGCCGCTAGATTTTGAAATATTCAAAACTTTTCGGTGAGTCGTAGACCGTGGGCTTGTCATAGCTTGTCTTGTCATAGGTGCTGTCGTAGGTTGTTGCTGGTGCTGACTGGTGAATTCCATTGTCGTAGTTGCCGGCAGTTGCCTAAAATATCGCCTAAGTGGGACAGGCCCATTAGTCCAATCGCCAGTTTTTCGGTGACATGCTACGACTATGACAGTCACTGCAGTCACCTAAAATTTGCCTAGTGTGACAGGCTCTTTAGAAGCTAACTAAAATTGGAGAATTCAACATTCATACCATTGGGTTGTAAACTATTCAAACAAAATATAAGGTGCTGTTCATCCCAGTTTTCATGTGGCCTCACTCTGGCAATTGAGAGCACCTCAGGAGGAACAGCATCTCATATTTTGTTTGGGCAGCTTACGCCCCAGCGGTATGAATATTAACTTCTCTATCCAAGCAACCCTTGCTTTTCCTCTCTCTCCATCCCTCCCACTTCCCAGTTCTCCAACTAGTCTGACTGTTTCCCGATTACATTTTATCTGCTTTGTTATCACATTTTAGCTAACAATGATATATTCTACATTTTCCTATAACCACATCTCTTTTGATCTAATTTTCACACCTTAGCCATCCTTATCTCTGTGTCTCTCTCCCCTGACTCTCAAGTCTGAAGAAGGGTCTCGACCCAAAATGTCACCCATTCCTTCTATCTATTGATGCTGCCCGTCCTGCTGAGTTACTCCAGCATTTTGTGTCTATCTTGGTTATAACTGTAACCTTGTTTGATTGTTTGCATGGTACATATTTCTAGCAGGATTACTGTGACCAGTGGTGTATCAATGTCGTACATGGTAAATGGTAGGGAATTGAAGAATGTAGGTGAACAGAGGGATCTGGGAATAACTGTGCACAGTTCCCTGAAAGTGGAATCTCATGTAGATAGGGTGGTAAAGAAAGCTTTTGGTGTGCTGGCCTTTATAAATCAGAGCATTGAGTATAGAAGTTGGGATGTAATGTTAAAATTGTACAAGGCATTGGTGAGGCCAATTCTGGAGTATGGTGTACAATTTTGGTCGCCTAATTATAGGAAGGATGTCAACAAAATAGAGAGAGTACAGAGGAGATTTACTAGAATGTTGCCTGGGTTTCAGCAACTAAGTTACAGAGAAAGGTTGAACAAGTTAGGGCTTTATTCTTTGGAGCGCAGAAGTTAAGGGGGGACTTGATAGTGGTTTTTAAAATGATGAGAGGGATAGACAGAGTTGACGTGGAAAAGCTTTTTCCCACTGAGAGTAGGGAAGATTCAAACAAGGGGACATGACTTGAGAATTAAGGGACTGAAGTTTAGGGGTAACATGAGGGGGAACTTCTTTACTCAGAGAGTGGTAGCTGTGTGGAATGAGCTTCCAGTGAAGGTGGTGGAGGCAGGTTCGTTTTTATCATTTAAAAATAAATTGGATAGTTATATGGATGGGAAGGGAATGGAGGGTTATGGTCTGAGCGCAGGTATATGGGACCAGGGGAGATTATGTGTTTGGCACGGACTAGAAGGGTCGAGATGGCCTGTTTCCGTGCTGTAATTGTTATATGGTTATATGGTATCATAAAGATCCAGGTAGTGGCCACCAGGCAATAAAATCAGAAAATGAAGGTTGTAGAAACAGCAAATAACACGTTACTGGATTGACCAAAAGCAAATGGATTTTTTAAACAAGGCTATATTTGTAGCACAGGAAGGTTATCGAATGAAAGAGATCAAACAAGTTTCCAATACATTTCTAAAAGGCAGATTGATTTTTATCTACTCAGCATACTGGCCATTTCAAATTTACTTCCTGGTTGTCCGTGCAGGCAAGTCCTGAACTGAATATACAACGAAGTGTTGGTGCTGGAGTAATTCAGCAGATCAAGCAGCATTTTTGGAGAACATGGATAGATGACGGTTTAGTTGGGACTCTTGTTCAGACTGATGGGGGGAGGGGGGAGCTAGAAAAGAGGATGGGCAGGACAAAGCCTGGCGAGTGATAGGTGGATACAGGTAACAGGGGGTTTTGATAGGCAAATGCTTGGAGAATTCAATGTTCAAAGCATTAGGTTGTAAGCTAACCATGGAATATGCAATGTTGTTCCTCCAGTTTGCCTGTGGCCTCACACTAACAATGGAGAGGGCCCGAGACAGAAAGATCAGTGCGGAATGGGAAGCGGAGTTAAAATGGTTAGCAAACGGGAGATCCAGCATGTATTGGCGGACCATGCGCAAGTGTTTGGCAAAATGGTCGCTAAGTCAATGCTTGGTCTCGCCGATGTAGAGGAGGCCACATTGGGAAGGCCAAATGCAGATGAGGTTAGAAGAGGTGCATGCGAATGTCTGTCTCACCTGGAAGATCTGCTGGGGTTCCCGGATGGATGTGAAGGAGTAGTTATAGGGACAGGTGCTACATCTCCTGTGGTGGCAGGGGAAGGTACCTGGGGAGGGATTGGTTTGGGTGGGAAGGGATGAATGTCGGTAGGCAGGAGCTAGGGAGGGTAGATTGGGAGCAGTTGTTATTGGCTGTCCACAATTGTTTAAGGACAGTGTGGGCAAGTTGGGCCAAAGTGTAGGATTAAAGTGTAGGATTAGTATGTTCCATTAAGGAGGAGAGATAAGAACGGCAAGGCAAGGGAACCGTGGATGACTAAGGAGATTGTAAACTTGGTCAGGAACAAAAAGGAAGCATATTTTGGGTTTAAGAAGTTGGTATCAGATGGGGCTTATTTGGAATATAAAGCAAATAAGAAAGAACTCGTGGGCAATTACAAGGGATAAAAGAGAGTTTGATTAATGAAAATCCCAAGGCTTTCTAAATGTATAGTTAAAACAAAGAGGGTGACCCGGGAGAAGGTAGGACTGTTCAAGACTGTTGAAGGTACCTATGCTTTGAGTCAGAGGATGTAGGCGAGTTGCTAAGAGCACTTCACGTCTTTTACCAAGAATACAAATATGCTAGGGCAGTTTGAGATTGAGGAGGAGCTGGAGCTGAGGCTCATGAAGAACATTAAGATGATATGTCCCCAGGGCTTGTTGGGATCTATCCCAGGTTATTGAGGTAGGCAGGAGAGAATGTGGGAGACTTGACAAGTATCTTTGTTCCTTCTCTGTCCACAGACTGGAGGACTGGAGTGTGGCCAATTCTGTCCTTTGTTTAAGAAGGGGAGAGAACCCAGGGAACGATAGGCCGGTAAGCCTCACACCAGTGGTCAGGAAACTATTGGAGAGAATTCTTCGAAATAGGGTTTACTCCCATTTGGAAGAGAATGGGCTAATTAGGGATAGCCAGTGCAGCTTTGTACGCAGCAGGTTGTTTCTAACTAACTTGATTGAATCTTATGAGGTGACAAAGGAGATTGATGAAGGTTGGACGTTGTATACATGGATTTTAGTAAGGCTTTTGATGAGGTCCCTAATAGTTGGTTGATTCGAAGATCAAGATGCACGGGATTCACAGTAACTTGGAAGTATAGATTCAGAACTGACTTATTCATAGTAGACAGGGGTTGCAATGGAAGATATTCTGGCTGGAGGTCTGTGACCAGTTGCAATTGGTGGAGTTGCAGTGAGGAAGACTGTCAGAAGATATAGCGGGATCTTAAAGCTCTGCGGTGAGGAAGAGCCGATCCTGGACTGACTCTGGACTCTGGTCCTGTCCACGGGGGGGAAGTGGAGGAGGACTGGCCAAATTTTGTGCCTTCCACCACAGTGATGATTGCTGTGGTGGATGTTTGTGTTACAGTTTTCTTGTGGTTGTGTGTTCTTTATTATTGTACTGCTGCTGACAACCCAAATTTCCACCGACCCTGGTTGTGTGGCAATAAATTATATCTATCTATTATATCTATCTATCTATCTATATAGATCAGCTGCATAAATGGACAGTGAAATGGCAGGGAGTTTAATCCAAGCAAGCATGAGGTGTTACACTTTGGGAGATTGAATGCAAGAGGAGAGTATACAGTTAATGGCAAGACCCTTAACAGCATTGATGTGCAGTGGAATGTTGGTGTCCAGGTTCATAGCTCCTGACGGTGGTAACACAAGGTGCTTGCCTTTATTGCTAGCGGCATTGAGTATGAGAATCAGAAGGTCATAATGCAGCTCTGGCGGCTTTGGTTAGGCCACATTTCGCGCAGTTCCGGTTGCCCCATTATAAGAATGATGTGGAGGCTTTAGAGAGAGTGCAGAGGAGGTTTACCAGAATGATGCCTGGATTAGAGAGTTTCAGCTACAAAAGAAGGTTGGGTGAACTTGGATTGATTGCCATAGATAGGGTAGACAATCAGAACCTTTATTCCAGAGTGGAAATGTCCAACACTAGAGGGCATAGCTATAAGGTGAGAGGGGGGAAAGTTTGATGGAGAAGTGCAGGGCAATTTAAAAATATATATTTTTTAAACACAACAAAATAGTTGTCAACAAAATAGAGAGAGTACAGAGGAGATTTACTAGAATGTTGCCTGGGTTTCAACAACTAAGTTACAGAGATAGGTTGAATAAGTTAGGTCTTTATTCTCTGGAGCGCAGAAGGTTAAGGGGGGACCTGATAGAGGTCTTTAAAATGATGAGAGGGATAGACAGAGTTGATGTGGACAAGCTTTTCCCTTTGAGAATAGGGAAGATTCAAACAAGAGGACATGACTTCAGAATTAAGGGACAGAAGTTTAGGGGTAATATGAGGGGGAACTTCTTTACTCAGAGAGTGGTAGCGGTGTGGAATGAGCTTCCAGTGGAAGTGGTGGAGGCAGGTTCATTGGTAAAATAAATGGGATCATCTATATATCTATAAAACTCTGGGGCCATCCGACCGACTGCCGACCGGCGCTCTTCCTGCCTTTCGATTCGTGCCCGATACTCGCAGATGTCCAATCGGAATGGCCGATGCTCGCAGATGTCCAATCGGAATGGATTCATTTGCATGTACGGCTGCTGGCTGCATTTCTTCCTTTGATTCATTGCCACGCCCAATCCAGACGCTTAATCTCCGAGATATTTTCCATTTCGGTAGAGATTTCGCTTTTCTTTCTAAGTATCCGCTCCTCATTTCATTTCGTCGTGTTGAAGTACACGTTTTTAATCAAATCCTTCTCCCCCCCACCCCCAAGTATTTCAAAAATAAACAGGCTTCTCCATTTACATGTCAGCTTCCAACACACTTCGAAACAAAGTTGCAAGACAGGAACACTGAACTTTTCACTGCTGCAGCAGGCAGGGGAGGTGCCATTGGATTTTTTTTTAAAGAGGCAGGGCAGTGCTGGAATCTTACTTTTGGGAACGGCTTCAGTTCCATTGGAGGAGACGGGTGCATGGTGGAATATTGGATTGGGGGATCATACCATTGGGGGAGCAGACCCAACGGGTCTGCACTTGGTCTAGTTTAAAAATAAATTGGATAGGCATATGGATGAGAAGGGAATGGAGGGTTATGGCATGAGTGCAGGCAGGTGGGACTAAGGGGAAAAAAAAAATTGTTCGGCACGGACTTGTAGGGCCGAGATGGCCTGTTTCCGTACTGTAATTGTTATATGGTTATATGTTATATAACACATTGGTGAAGGCCTGGAACACATTGCCAGGGGTGCTGGTAGAAGCAGATGCAATAACGGCATTTAAGATGCTTTGCCATAGGCACATGGAAGTACAAGGAATAGAGTGATATGGATTATGTACAGATCAGTTTAACTTGGCATTAGTTTTTGGTGCAAAACATTGTGGGCTGAAAGGTTCATTCATGTACTGTACTGTTCTATAACATCTTCTAATTAAACAACACATGGAGCCATTTCTACGGTAGTGATAGGGTACAAGATCCTACAATCCGTACGCCCAGGAATTGATATATTCGACAGACTTTCTAATCATGCCTCTGTAAACACCTCAGTAAAGGTGACTACAGAAGCATGAGGGAGGGACTGGCCAAAGTTGATTCTAAATGGACCCTAGCAGGAATGACTGCGGAGTTGGGAAGACGATTCTGGGAATAATTCAGAAGACGCAGGATCTTTTCATCGCAAAGAGGAAGAAAGATTCTAAGGAAAAAATTATGTGACTGTAGCTGACAAGAGAAGTGAAAGACAGCATAAAATTAAGAGAAGGCATATAATGTTGAAAAGATCAGTGGGAAGCTAAAGGCTTTTAAAAAACCACAGAAGGTAACTAAAAAGGCCATACCGGGAAAAAAAAATGAAACTAAGCTAGCCAATAATACAAGAGAGGATAGCAAAGGTTTCTTCGCATACATAGAGTAAGAAAGAGACGAGGGTGGACATAGGACTGCAGGAAAATCATGCTGGAGAAGTGATAGCAGGGAATAAAGAAATGGCAGATCAATTGAATGCGTTTTTTGATAAGGTGTGACGTGATGCTGTTAAAGATGAGAGCCCATGGTATTAAAGGGAAGATGGGTAAGTTAGCTGGATGGCAGAAGGCAAAGAGTGGCAATAAAGGGAGCTTTCTCTGCTTGTCTGCCTGTGACCAGCGATGTTCTGCAGAGGTTGGTGCTGGGGCTGCTACTTGTGGCCAAGTTTACGGATGATATAAAGACCGGTGGAGAGGCAGGTAGTGCAGAGTAAGCAGGGACTTTTCAGAAGGACTGGAGAGATTAGGAAAGTGGTCTAAGAAGTGGCAGATGGAATACAGTCTAGTGGACTATTTTCTAAATGGGGATTGAATTTAGAAATCAGAGGTGCATAGGGACTTGGGAATGTTGTTCCAGCACTTTCCTCACAATTTAAAATGATTAGAAGTTGTAGTATGTAACTGTAATCTCGGAAGTAAAGATACATTACCAGAGTAAGAAATTCTGGTTTATCGTCATTTATTAAATTCCTGGTTTGGATTTTTTTCTGCAGTAGCTCAATTCCCCAATTTCAATAGCCTCCTACCCCATATGCACACATTTCCACCACTATTACTCTCTCCTTCCCACACTCATTTTCCACCTCCGAGTCTCCCATTTCCATTTTATTCCCCCTCCCAATCACTTTATATCCACCCCTCTGGCTTTACATTTCAAACTTCCTTTTCTCCCCTGATCAGATAATTTTTTGTCTCCTTTTCACCTTAGTCCTTGGCAGTTGCTTTGCTCATTTACCAATATCCCCCATCCTTCTCCTGCATCCACCTATCATTTGCCAGGATTTGTCCCACCCCCACCTCTCTTTTCCAGCTTTCTCCCACTACTCTAATCAGTCTGAAGAAAGATCACAACCTCAAACATCCATTGATTCTCTCCACAGATGTTGTTTGACCCGAGTTCCTCCAGCACTTTGGGTTTTGTTTAAGATTCCAGCATCTGAGGATACTTGTAGCTCAATTCTTGCCAGTAGTAAATGTGGGCAGACTTGGAAAGAATACTTATCCTATACAAAGGCAGAAATAACATTTGTGATTATCCTCCATTAGCATCCTTATAATCATCAACGTGGGAAATATGATGTTACTAATACAACCAACCTATTAGAATTAGACAGATCTAAACTGTTCTATTACGTTTCCTTTTGACAATTAGAGAATCTTATTGACTGCAGAACTTTTGAACCAAGTCTAACATCACAGCAATGGATTAGTTCCACAAATAATCACTTGCCTATAGGAGGCATTTTATAGTTGTGCCACAGCATGAGTTCAAGTTGTAGGAGTACAATGGCAAAAGTTAGTCCTATAAAAGGAAAATGTGAGTAAATCCTTTCTTTCCCCTAATTTACAAAATGAGAGCAAAAACTATGTTTGCATATTATAGAAAAAACATGCTTATAATTAAAGGGTTTATTAATGCAGAAGAATTTCAGGGATTAGGAATAGCAACTAAAATGATTCCCTGGCTCATTCTATATTAATCAATTTATTTTGTGGCATAATACCAATGCAAGTACAAACTAAAAGTTAAAAGTAAACAATCAGATATAGTATTTTCCATCAATACCAAGCACACAGCCTGCTCCAAGGTGATGCTTTTAGAAACATAGAAAATAGGTGCCGGAGTAGGCCATTCGGCCCTGTGAGCCAGCACCGCCATTCAATACGATCATGGCTGATCATCCAAAGTCAGTACCCCGTTTAGATCAAAACTTCTAAAATGTAACCACTACAAATTCATGAACACACACAACAGTATTAATTGTACACAATGTTACCGTTACAAAAGTTAAACAGGTACTTTATTTACTTGCAGTTAAAACATGACAAAACATTCAAGTGGCAGATAATCATAATGCAAGCCCTTGCACAGCAATCTAAATTTATGGAACAGAAGAGGTTATTCAAAAAATTGCACTCTATGGAAATTAAGGCTTTATAAGTTTGCATTTGGCTACCTTAAAGCATCTGTAGCATTAATTTTCAATTTCAAATACCGTGGCTCAATTCCTCAGATAATCTTCTATCCAAATATTAATGTACACAAAGTATTCAAGGCATTATAAAATAAGATCAGCAGAACTTAGGCTATGTAACCAATTACACTCAAATAATTATTCTCACATTTACCATCAATACCCACAGTACTCTTCCACTTAGAAACATTTCAACAAAACAGTACACGCGTAACATAACCACTAACAGGCAATGTCTAATTCAATGTATATTTGGTACTGGTAATTACAAATATGCATAAGCAAGCAGAATTACAGTGAGAACCTACAGCTCAGGAGCATTTCGATCTCCAAACAAAGTCGCAAAATCTTAAAATATGTTAAAATATATATTTCCGATGTAGACCCGCACTGTACAATCCATATAAACATTGTTCCTTATGTAAACAAAAAGGAAACTGACAAGGAAAGACATTTTCTGAAAATGTTAACAGCTATTTAAAAGGCAATATTATAGAACAGACAAAATATAAATGAGACAAAACATACATATTCTATACAGAGTAACTATTTCCACAGGTCATTTTAAAATAAAAAATAATAATTTTAATAGCTTTCAATGATCAGAGCGCAATTATACACGAGAACGATTATCTTGTATCTCCATTTTAAAGAAGATACAAATATCAAATAAGCAGTTGGTTGTGAGAAATCATCTAAAGAGATCTTTGGACTTCCATCTAAATGATGCTAAAATAGTGGAGCTTTCAGTAAATTACAATTTGTCTTTGCCAAAAAAGGAATTTCTACTAATTATAAGTTTAATACAACATTGGTAAAAGGTATGCTTCCTCCCTTATGATCAGTAATAACACTGAAAGTAGGATACAGTTTAACAGTTGCCTACGAATAGAATGTTTTGAAGTAAAAAATAGCTTTCTGTTCTTTGTGCAAAATGACTTGGGAGCTTTCATCCGTTTGTTGAAAGGTACCACCACAGGAAAGTCCATTTTTCAATTGTCATTGGGTTCACTAAAGTGGAATGCTGGCACTGTCAAAATGAGAGATGGTTCATCAGATCTAGGAGTTAAACAAGGGAAACTTTAGTAAGTTAAATTTTATTTTTTAAATAGGTGATTATTAAGACCCAAATGCCAATCCTTTTGATGTCCGACCTGAAAATTATCAACCTTCTCAAAATACACTGAAATATCTTTTTTCAGAACCCATTTCCATTGTTTCATCCTTTCTTAGTCATATGGCATAGAAAAGGTCCTTCAGCCCAACTCGTCCATGCTGACCAAGATGCCCCATCTGTTAGTCCAATATTCCTGTATTTAGCCTATGTCCCTCTAATCCTTTCCAATCCATGTACCTGTCCAAGTGTCTTTTAACTGTTGTTATTTTACCTCCCTCAACTATCTCATCTAGCAGCTCATTCCATATACCCAGTACCCTTAATGAAAAAGTTGCCTCTCAGGTTCTTATTAAATCTTTCCTCTCTCACCTTAAACTTATGACCTATGGTTCTCCATATCAATTCCACTTATGATTTGATCCACCTTAAGCTGGAAAGAATACAGTGGATTCATAAGGATGACGCCATGACTTGAGGGCCTGAGCTATAGGGAGAGACTGGGCAGACTAGGACTTTCTTTCTTGGAGCGCAGGAGGCAGAGAAGTGATCTTATAGAGGTGTATAAGATCATGAGAGGAATAAATAGGGTGATTATTATCCATAGGGGAATCAAGAATCAGAGGACACAAGTTTAAGATGAGAGGGGATAGATTTAATACAAACCTGAAGGGCAACTTTGTCACACAGAGGCTGGTGTGTATATGGAATGAGCGTAGATGGTGCATCTTGGTCGACATGGGCAAGCTTGTCCGATGGGCCCATTTCCGCACTGTATAACTCTATGACCTCTATAAGATCAACCCTCAGCATCCTGCGTTCGATGGGATAAAGTTCTAGCCCAACCAACCTTTCCCTGTAGCTCAGGCCCTCAAGTCCTGGCAACACCCTCATAAATCTTCTCTGCACTCTTTTCAGCTTAATGACATAATTCAGATATATTCCATATTGTTACTTGAAATCTTCAGTACAAATAAGAAAATAACTTAAATGTTTTCCCTATGTTTATATCAATATACACCAATATAAAATTTGTCTCAAGTGCTTTTCATTATCATCAATACATACTTGGGAGTTTCTAAAAACTTTCAAATAAATTAAGCAATTTAATAATTGGGTTAATCAACATATCTTTGCTTTACAACATATCTTCTGGCATTATGACCAGCATTTATATTAACACTTTCAGAAAATCGTTTTTGTTTTACATTGAACAATTCTGCGAGTCTGGAACAAGAGAAATTAACCAGGGACGGTGATGTTTTACACCACCTTCCACTACTGGTCCAGCAGGATGACTAGCAGATGGAAAGTGTGACATCCAATGGAATTGGCCCTTGAAACAAGCCTGTTTCTTTAAAAGACTGCAAGCAGAAGGGAGTGAATGAGATTAAAGGAAGGAGGTTTTCATTTTTTTTTTTATACACACAATGTTACATGGTATTCAGTTTACACAAGTTCATAAGGTTTTCTGTATTATTAGCCAAGAAAACCACAACTTTAAAGTTTCCTTTGTACAGAACATTCATCAGGTTGAAATTTAACGGAACCCTTCAGAATATTGGCAAACGGAGTCATTTGGCACCAATGGATGTACACATAAATTAGAAGAGAACCACTTACTATGCCGCGTAAAACAAAATTGTCCTCTATGTCTCCTTTAAACTTTCCCCCTTTGACATTCAAGCTATGTTCACTAGTATTTGACATTTTCTCCCTGGGGAAAACATTCTAATTGCCAACCCTATCCATTCCTCTCAATTTTATAAACATCTATCATGTCATCATTCAGCCACCGATTTTTAGAGAAAACAATCCCAGTTTGTCCAACCTCTTCTTAAAGCTAACACCCTCTAATGCGGGAGCATCCTGTCAAACTTCTGCACTCTCTCCTAAGCTTCTAAACCAGTAATTGGGCAATCATAACTGCATAGAGTACTCTAAATGTGGTCTAGCTAAAGCTTTACAAAGATATGGCACGTGTTTCTGACACAATTATGAAGGCAAGCATACCCAACGCTTTCTTTACCATTTTACCTACCCGTGTTGCTACTTTCAAGGAGCTATGGACTTTGAACCCTAGACCCCTCTGAACATTAGTGTTGTTAAGGATCTTATCATTAACTCCTTACATTAGACCTCCCAAAGTGCCTGGTTTAAACTCTCTCTGCTGTTTCTCTCCCACATCTGTAACTGATCTATACCCTGCTCGATCCTTTGACAAACCTTTTCACAGTCTGCAACTTCACCAATTTCTGTGTCTTCTGTAAACTTGCTAACCAACCCATCTACAGTTTTGTCCAAGTCATCTAAATAGATCACAAGCAGCAGAGATCCAAGCACTGATCACCACTGGACACACACCTCTAACCAAAATAACAGCTTTCCACCACTAAGAGTAGTGGTATGGGGAAGCCAATTGTGAATCCAAACTATCAAGACACCATGGATCCCATGCGTCTTAATGTTCTGTATTAGCCTGAAGGACCTTGTCTAATGCCTTACTATAGCTCATGTAGATAATATTCACAGCCCTACACTTATTGATCATCTTTGTCAGCTCCTCAAAGCCCATTCAAGTTTGGTAGACTTGACCTATCCCGTACATCACCAAGCTGACTACCTTTAATGAGCCTATTCACTTCCAAATACAAGTAAATCCCAAGAATTCTCTTCAATAGCTACCTTATCATTGACGTGAGGCTCACCTGCCTATAATTTCCTGTATCATCTCTATATCACTTCTTTAAATGAACAACATTGGTTACTCTCCAGTGCTCTAGCACCTTGCCTATGGCTAGGAAGGATACAAAGATGTCATCAAGGACTTAGCAATCTCCTCTCTTGCTTATCTCAAAAACCTGAGAGATTCCATCAGGTCCACCTTTCATTCTCTGCACGAGACCCAACACCACCATCTTCTTGATCCCTATCATCCATGTCCTTTTGCTCAGTAAACACCAGAGCAGTCAAGTTTTGCCAGAGCATTTCAGCATTTTAGTACCTGAAAATCAGTATTATGCTGAGGAAATCAGTATTTTTACACGGTGCCATTTTGCTGAAAAAAGTGTTATTTTTCTATGTGCGGTCACACCCATGTAAGAGTACAAGAATGCATAACCTTGCTACCAATTGACATGTCTTCTACGCACCTTACTTGACAGTGCATTCATTGCCATCTATTTGTATACTGCTGTTTGAATGGCTGCTTCCTGCTTTTAGCACTAGATGATGATGTAGAAGCCATTTTGGAAGCCTCCCTCTCCCTCTCTCACCTCCCTCTCTCCTCTCTTCCCTTCCTCCATCCCTCTCTCCCTCTCTCTCCCTCCCTCCCTCCCTCTCTCCCTCTTCCCTCTCTCACTCCCTCTCTCCCTCTCCCTCTCTCCTTCCTTTTTTCCTCCCTCCCCCTCTTATTCCCTCCCTCCTTCTCCCTTCCCTAACAGTCTGTGACTCGTAGCGCTGTGGCCATAGCGATTCCTACACGTTAAACTGACAGCGTTGTTTAAACCTAGAGTGGGACAGGCAGATCAAAGCTTACAAAAATAATCATCCAGATCTTGAAATTTAAAATACTAATAGATTTAATCTGCTATAATTTTTAGAGGTACAGTATGACTTTTTATATCTTTGCATTTTTTAAGCAGCGAGATGAAACAGGAAGTCAGGCTGATTTTTTTAAAAACAAACTGATACATGTCAAATTTTGTACTTTCCTCCCCTCCCACCCTTCCAAGGTCCAGCTGAATTATTTAGCAAACCTCTAGAGGAATACAGTGGGAAGCATATTGATTGGTTACATCATGGCTTCCTCTGGCTAAAAGGTAGAGAAGCCGGAGAATAATTACATCCAGATTTCAAAAAGTGTCTTCCCATCAGGGTCCTGTACAACCCTGCACAACCAGACTTCAGCACTGAACTACTAAGGCTACAAAGGATTTTGCATAATTATGGTTGCTTAACATACTTTGGTTTTTACACTGTTGCGGTCTGGTTAACTTAGAATGAGCGACAATTTATCGTTGCTGCTGCTAATATGCCTGTAACGCTGCAGCAAGAAAGAATTCCATCATTCCCATTCATATCTGATGCACATGACAATTAACCACTCTTGAACTTGATCCTTATTCATAACTATCTTAAAAGGAGTTGTGACCGCTGTTTCCAAAATCTCTCCAAATGAAACACGTCACCCAACCAGCTGGTTTCCCAATACCAGGACCAATATGGTCCCTCCTCTAGTTGAATTGTCCATGCACATTTTCAGGAAACACTCTTGGAGGCACCCAACAAATTCTGTTCTCCCTAACCTTTTGCATCGGGGAAGACCCAGTCAATACTGGGGAAGTTAGAGTCACCACTATGATAACCCTATTGTTTTTATATCTTTTCATAGTCTACATGTCATTTCCTCTTTCTTCCTGGCTATTGGGAGGCCTAACATATAATCCCATCAGAGTGATTGCAGCTTTCTAATTTTTGAGCTCTCTTGATATTGCCTCAATGGCCACATGGGTTTTCTCCAGGACTCTCCTTTCCCGACACATTCCAAACCTACAGGTGTGTAGGTTAATTGGCTTCAGTAAGATTTTAAATTGTCCCCAGTGTAGTATAGTGTTAGTGTAAGGAGAACGCTGGTCGACATGGTCTCGGTGGGCTGAATGCCCTGTTTTCGCGCTGTATCTCTCAACTAAACTAAGATATAAACTCCATACCTGGGTGCAGAAATGACAATCTCTCTGATGTATATGATATATAGCATTTTCTTTTCTCCTCACATAAAACTATCAATTCATAGATGCATGTATTTGTATTTTTACCTGCTTCTGTCAAAATAGGACTGTATTAAAGCAGCTGGCATTTAGCTGGTTTTGGAGGCCTTCCAGAAACTGGTGATTTTCTGTTGATTTGTCGGACCAGATCATAAAAAATCTGTTAAAAAAAATCAATAGTAAACTGTAAGCTATGAAGCCAAACATATGATTTTGACAATGTCCCAAAAAGTGTTTTTTAAGTCTTCAGGCAGCTTAAAATGACCCAAACTTATGGCAGAATCATTAGAAACAAGGTTTTCCCTTATTAGTACAAATTTGGTTACATATTTCCATAATATTCTATTCAATTGAAACTATTTTTTCGTACAATTCAATTGATCACATGAACAAGGTGCACTAATTGTATCATCCAATCCTCATGTTCTTTCATCCAAACACTTGGATTCACATTTGCTGAATTTGTATACAAATACATTTCTTTACATACGTTTCTTTTTAGAAGAAAAGGAACCAAACATTTTTGCAAAGATAAGACACAAAAAGCTGGAGTAACTCAGCGGGACAGGAGAGAAGGAATGGGTAAATGGGAAGGAGAATTAAAATGTTTAGTAACCGGGAGATCAGGTAGGTTCAGGCTGACTGAGTGAAGGTGTTCAGCGAAACGATCGCCCAATATACGTTTCGTCTCCCCGATGTATAAGAGTCTACATCTTGAACAACGGATATAGTAGATGAGGTTGGAGGAGGTGCAAGTGAACTTCTGCCTAACATGAAAGGACTGTCGGGGTCCCTGGACAGATTTGAGGGAGGAGGTATAGCAACAGGTTTTGTATCTTCTGCGGTTGCAGGGGAAGGTAGGGGAGGGGGTTTGGGTGGAATGGGATGAGTTAACCAGGGAGTTGCGGAGGGAACGGTCTCTGTGGAAGGCGTGGAAATGGGAAGATGTGACTAGTGTTGGGATCCCGTCGGAGGTGGCGAAAATTTCAGAGGATTAGGTGTTGCATGCGATGGCCGACTGGGTGAAAGGTAAGGATTAGGGGGATTCTGTCTCTGTTGCGACAAGGGGGGGGAGGGAGCAAGGGCGGAGCTGTGGGATACCGAGGAGACACGAGGGCTCGTGTATGATAGGACTGGGGAACCCCCATTCCCTAAAGAATGAGGAAACAGATTTGCAATATCCCAATAAAAGATTCTTATTACAAGGTGTTTAAGAAGGAACTGCAGATGCTGGAAAATCGAAGGTACACAAAAATGCTGGAGAAACCTTTCCATTTTTATCCAGCATTTTTGTGTACCTTATTACAAGGCATTTGATGTTTTTAATGAAATATATTTATTTAAAAACAAAGTAAACATAACAGAATTCACTAAGGTGCAGTCCGTTTAAGCCTTGCATAATCATCTTCACTGGTACCATTTTACATATGCAATTTTTCACCATATGCAATAAATGCTGGTACGTGAATCAAGTTGAATAGGTGCAGCGGATAAATTGTCATTGTAAATAAGAGACGTAGAAAAAAAGACCAGTTGGTCTTCACCTAGCGAACTATGTCCAATACTAGCACAGTGCTTTAGCAAAGATATTTAGAAGATGCAGAATTTATTGCAATATTGAAGAAGGGAAAAACTGCTAAAGTTTAACATCTGATGTAAACACTGAAAATGCAAACAGAACTGTTAACGCTTCAGGTTGATGGCATCTCAATAGATCTGTAAATGGCTGTAGAAATCTACTAAACAGAGGAGACAATGGTAAAAACAGGATTTAATAGGGATAGTCAAAATCAAGGGGTTTTAAAAAACAGACAAGAGAAACTTTCTACTCTTACTGTTGGTAATAAGAGGATACAGAGTTAAACTAACGTGTTAATCAAAACAAAATCAGGAAAGAAATTTGGCCGGTGTCATAATGATCTGAAAAACACCAATCTCCGAGGATGTATACATGAAAGAATTTTGCAGGCCATATAGGAAGCAAAATATATTTTTTTCAAACAAAACAGACAACAGTTACGATGTATGGGTGTCTCCTGCACTATTTGATTCAAAGCTTACGGTTCGAACAAAGCAAATGAAAATAAAAAATCCATCCACTGGAAAACTAGGAAAGCCTATGCCAAATAAAATGTAATGCAAAGCCTTGTGATGAGATTCATTCTGATATGATAACGAGGAGAAGCACTAGAAACTAATGAACAGTTGAAATGGGGTGCAAAATCTTCGGCGATCTACCCATTTGTGCCTCTTTGACCAAAAGCACAAGATCACAGCATGAAGAAATCTATGTTACATGAAATAATCCTGGAAGGTTAAGCCGCATCAGGGGTATGTGGCTAGTGGTGGGATCCCGTTGGAGACGTGGTGAAAATTTCAGAAGATTATGTGCTGTATGTGACAGCTGGGTGGGGTGTTGCAGTTTACACCCCAGTGGTATGAATATTAATTTCTCTCACTTCAAGTAACCCTTCCTTTCCCTCCCTCATTGTTTTGCTGTTTAATTGTTCGGTGCTGTTCGAGAATGGATATAGCATTATTACAGTACATTGGTCTGATCCATCGATTGCCATTTGGCACACTCATCAAAGACATGGACAACGCCTGGTTCAATAGTCTATCCATTCATCTGCATTAATAGTCTATCCATTAATGCAACAAATCAAGTGCATTTCCAATATCAGGGCACAAGTAGTACACATGTACAGCTACCTATGCACAGACTATAACGATAAGAGAAGGAAATATCAATGCCTGTAAACCAAACATCATTCTGCCATACCACAAAAGCTGGAACTGTTCTGAAACGTGGTCTATTGATGCTCTCGCAGTACGTCAATAAATAGGGTATCACGTGCTCATTTAAGCCCTACTCCAGCCAGAACAGAATTGATCTGTGATCAATAATGCATCAAGAAATTAATTTCAACACATTCCACAAATTTAGTTAATTCTTTAACCAAGGGCAAAGAAGTGATGGCATTGATGCAAGTATCAGATGTCCAATTTGTTCAAATTTTAATCAGCATCAGGAGTAGCGGTCCCTCCAACGGTATGAGCAGCTATTTAAGGCAACACACGGGATTGAAGATTATTCTGAATGTTAATGTATGGGGAAGAGAAGACACACCTCATTAACATTAATCTTTGACTTTGCAGAGGATTCTAGAAAGGCACAGTTACACCACTGTCTTGCCAGGTTCTGTCCTTGCTCCTTTCCAACTACCCGCTCGTCCTCCAAGTCACACTTATTACCAACCAAAATCATTGGCACCTGTAAGTAAAAAGTTCAATTATTAAAAGCTAAAAACATTGTATAAAAATTATAAACTCACACGCATTTCTTACTTTTCTCTATTAAAATGCACTAATTAGCAATTTGTAAATGAATCACAAATACAGTTATGACCAGAAGTAAAATGCTGTCAATGGATAAATTTACTATAGTTGTTAATATGCCAGCGAGCACACAAGCAAATGTACAATCAATAATTTTAACCCAATATTTTAGGATTGATCAGGAACATTTACTGGCAATAACTTATATTTTGTTAATAATAATAATAATACATTTTATTTGTATAGCGCTTTTCAAGGACTCAAAGTCGCTTTACATGGTGAGTCAAGAACAAAACAAAAGAGAGCAGTAAGACAGAGATGCAAAGGGGAGGGGGACATGGGACTAAGGGTATGCAGAGGTGAAGAGATGGGTCTTGAGGCAGGACTGGAAGATGGTGAGGGACTCAGAAGTTCGGATCAATTGTGGGAGGGAGTTCCAGAGCCTGGGAGCTGCCCTGGAGAAGGCTCTGTCTCCAAAAGCGCAGAAGTTGGATTTCAGAATGGAGAGGAGACCGGCTGAAATGGATCTGAGGGACCGTGAGGGTTGGTAGGGGGGGAGAGGAGGGTCAGTGGGATATGGGGGGGCCAAGTGGTGGAGGGCTTTGTAGGTGAGGACCAGGATTTTGGAGATGATCCGGTGGGAAATGGGAAGCCAGTGAAGTTCTTTGAGGACTGGGGTGGTGTGGTGCCAGGATTTGGTGTGGGTAATGAGTCGGGCGGCTGCATTCTGGACCAGTTGGAATATTGTTAGTAATTCCCTGTTGAAATATTCTGTTCAGATAAAAAGCTTACAGACAATTTTTTAATCCAAAATTTCCAAAGATCAAGTTACAACCTAAACATGTTGAGAAAATGTCCCGTGGCAGGAATTAGAATTTGATCTTGTTTTGGATGCAGATTCTTTTTGTATTTTACAAAACAAATGTAACAGGATCACCGTGTTGCTTCATCAATATCTCTTTGGAACCAGAATGTGAAGTGGACTTTCCAGGTAAGACTTGGCGGCCCTGGGCCAGGCAATCAGATAAGATCCTTTATATTAGTACAAAGCCAAAGCTAGCCTCAGTTGCAACCCTGCAGTAACAAAATCAAACAATGGAGCTTGTCGTCCAAGACCATCTCTTTTGTTCTAATCCAGAGCACATTTGAAGCACTAATTGTTATTCCCCCCCCACCCCGCAATCCTTAATGTGAAGTCAATTGTATGTCCTATCGTTCCGACTGAAATTAAAATGCTTTCTTCAAAAACCAGCAGGTGGCCTTATGGCCCTCAAGTTTGCACTACCATTCTATAAGAAATGGCTGATTACATGCTCAAATCCATTTTCCTGCCTGATCCTCGTATTCCGATGTGGAAAATAGATCAAATTAATGCAGTCATGAACTTAAATAAAATGACTACACATTTTGAAGAATATCCACTACCCTTCAAAGGCAAACCATTACTTTCATCAATTCAAATTGACCTTGTTTAGTCCTGTTGATGTTTTCCATGGGTTATCACATCCTTTGTAATAGACACTAGTATTTTCCCTGCTGTTGATGTTAGGTCTGTAGTTTTCTGGTCTCAGTTTTTTCTTTGGACGATTCTTTCTGAAAGAGTGGGGGCTAAATTTGCCACTATCAAATTTCCAGGAATTAGTCTATAATCTACAGTTTTAATGATGAAAGCCAACGCATCCACTATTTCTACTAGTTATGGCTACTTCCTTTGGCCCAAGGATTTATTGGCAATTAACACATTTCTACAACTCTATTTATTTGAGCTAAAATTAATTTTCAATAATTCCAATGGAATTGTGAGAGGCACATATAGGTAGTCAGAACCTTTTGTTCCAGGGTGGAGAGGGCAATGACTAGCGGGCACAGCTTTAAGATAAGAGCAGCATAATTTAAGGATGATGTGTGGGGCAAGTAAGTGGCGGGTCCTGGAATGTGTTGCCATGGTTAGTGGTGGAAGCAGATATGGAAGTGATGTTTAAGATGGCAACATGTATATGGAGGGAATGCTAGAGGGTGGGGATGGTGGGCAATATGGATCATGTGCTAACAGTGCGATTATGTTTGGCACAGATATTTTGGGCTAAAGGGCCCATCCTGTGCTGCACTTTTCTATGTTCTTTGTTCTATGTTCCACATTTTCATTAGACTTATGGTTCCCTCACAATGATGAGAAGATATTTGTGTCCTCTTCTGTGAAGAAGTGTCCCCAATCTTGCTTGGTACTAGGTGTCAATTTCTACAGGAAACTTCATTAACTCAGCTGTTTTAAGATCAAATTAACCGTTTTGAGCACAATTAAAAAAAGTTTAGGTCACTAAGTTTCACAGATTTTTCCTTTGGTCATTTGATATTTTAAAAACACAACAAGCATACCTGTCATACAACAGAAGCAATTATTTCCATGACAGGGTTGATCAAAGAATAAAGCAATATTAGAAAATTCTGAATTAGACAAGCTGGTTGCACACTTACATCATCAGTATCTTTGACTCTAAGAATTTGTTCTCTCAAGTCTTGCAAGTCATTAAAGGTTGATTGTGCTGTTATAGAATATACTAATGCAAAACCTTGTCCATTTTTCATGTATAGATCTCTCATTGCAGTAAATTGCTCCTGTAATTAAAAAATGTCTGTATTATTCTGCCGTTTTCAGTTTCTTTAACATTAAATAAATGCTGTTTATATTAATAAATATTACAGTGAATTCTATGCATACCAGTGAAAAGACTACACGTAAAACTGCATTTTATGAGAGCGAGAAATAAAAGCTTTTCAATAATGTTTAGGTTAAACCTCAGCTTTCCTAATCTATAATATATATATTTTCTAAATCAGTAGTTCAGGTCAGGCCAATGATCAAATCATGTTCAGACTAACTGGTTTTGGAAACAGCTTAATGATCCAAAGTGTACTCACTTCACACAAGAATAGTAATGCAAAAATATTTACATTTAAGACTACTCAGTGGTTCCACGACTTGAAAAACACACCAGTTTTATGCTTTAAAATGATAAATTAGAAAAAAGACATTCCCAAATGTCCAAAATATATTGAACCAGTGCTTCAGTGAATCAGTGCTTTGATTATAAAAACAAGTGAAATTATGTAGAGCATGTAATCTATTTGAAACATCATTTTTACATCCTTCACACCTTTTAGAGCGGATGTGGAGAAATGGCAGAGGTGGAATGGTGGCGCTGCCTTAGCAGCTGCGACTCGCCTGCAGTCCGTCTGTATTTTCTTTGTTTTTTGTTTTGTTCTTTTGTCCTGTTTTAGTTAATCTTTGGTTTATTAGGTTGTGTATGTGTGTCGGTGGGGGGTAGAAACATGTTTTTGGTCTCTTCCTTCGCGGGGGGGGGGATGCGACTTTTCTTGTCATATCCCCCGTCTCCGCCGAGGCCCAATAGCGGAGCTGGCGGCCGCGGAGCTGGGGCAGCGTTCCAGCGGCAGTGGTCCGACTCCGGAGCTGCGGTGTTCCGACAGCAGCGGAGATCCGGCCTCGGAGCTGGGGCAGCGGCATCGGCCACACGGCCTCGGAGCTGAGGCAGCAGCCACGGCCACACGGCCTCGGAGCTGCAGCAGCGGCAGCGGCCACCCGGCCTCAGAGCTGGGGCAGCGGAAGCGACGACCCGGCCTCGGAGTTGGGGCAGTGTTCCGGCGGCAGCGGTCACCCGACCCGACCGCGGGCCCAGTGCCGGGAGCTCGCAGGTCACAGGTTGCGGACCTGTTCTCCGGAGCTCCCGCAACAACAGCTGCATCCACTGGACTGGAGGGCCGCAGCTTCGGCAGCTTCGACCACCTCGGGCTGCGGAGTTGAACAGGCCCATTCGCGGAGCTCGGATTCAGCCGCGGGACTGACATTACTTACTATCGCCCGGCAGGGTCACAGCATCTGAAGCCTGGATCGCCTCGGCGCAGAGGGAGAATAAGAAGGGATGAGACAAAGACTTAAGACTTTTGCCTTCCATCACAGTGAGGAGGTGCCTGGTGAACTAACTGTGGTGGATGTTAATTTGTGTTTATTGTGTGTTTTTGTCATTTTGTACTATATGTAGGACTGCAAGGCAACAAAATTTTGTTCAGACCGCAAGGTCTGAATGACAATAAAGGCTACTTTGACTTTGCTTTGACTTTTGACTTTGAATTTAGTCCAGCATAGATCACCCCTGATCATATTAAATGCACAGCCCTGATCATATTGGCCCTAGCCAATTAATGGTTAGACAGGCAAAGGGCCAAATGGCCTATTCATGCACTTATAGACAATAGGTGCAGGAGTAGGCCATTCGGCCCTTCGAGCCAGCACCGCCATTCAATGTGATCATGGCTGATCATCACCAATCAGTACCCTGTTCCTGCCTTTTCCCCATATCCCCCGACTCCGCTATCTTTAAGAGCCATATCTAGCTCTCTCTTGAAAGTTTCCAGAGAACCGGCCTCCACCACCCTGAGGCAGAGAATTCCACAGACTCACAACTCTCTGTGAGAAAAAGTGTTTCCTCGTCTCCCTTCTAAATGACTTACCCCTTATTCTTAAACTGTGGCCCCTGGTTCTGGACTCCCCCAACATCGGGAACATGTTTCCTGCCTCTAGCGTGTCCAAACCCTGAACAATCTTATATGTTTCAATAAGATACCCTCTCATCCTTCTAAACTTCAGAGTGCACAAGCCCAGCCGCTCCACTCTCTCAGCATATGACAGTCCCTCCATCCCGGGAATTAACCTTGTAAACCTACGCTGCACTCCCTCAATAGCAAGAATGTCCTTCCTCAAATTAGGGGACCAAAACTGCACACAATACTTCAGGTGTGGTCTCACTAGGGCGATGTACAACTGCAGAAGGACCTCTTTGGTCCTATACTCGACCTCTTGTTACAAAGGCCAACATGCCAACATGTATTCTAGTGCAAAAAAGATTTATTGAGAACTGTGTTTATAAAAGCATACGGGAATATTGTTTTGATAAACAAAAGTGATGAAAACAAACTGTTCTGTAGAAAGACACAAGCCTGATGGAATATTTTAAAAATAGTATATTTCTAAAAGGTGACAAGTATATCGGCACGATTATGATTTTATTGTTTATTAAGCACACTAATAAAGAGTGAGGCACTTTTCAAAATAGAAACAGAAAGTTTCACAGTAAAGTTTCACAGGGAAAGCAGGATTCACAGTGAACAATCACAAGGTTCATCCCTCATCAATCTGCAAAAAAGTGAACTGTGTGTCTAACGTCCAAATGTATTATAAAATATATTTGGAAAATGGAATGAAAGGATTGTGCTTTTAAAAGATGCTAAATGAGTTTTGTCTGTGTTCTTTGGAGTTTAGGAGAAGTGATATTGTTGAAACGTAAAGAACCAAACAGGGCATGGCAGGGTAGATGTTGATATGTTTTCACTGCTGGTCTCGAATGAGGAAACACAACATTCAAAATAAAAATATATTTTCGCAGAGGATAGTGAATCTCTCGTATTTTCTACCCTAGAGAATTCTGGTCTAGATCATTTTAAATATTTAAAGTGGAAGTAGGTATATTTTCGAATGATGGGGGAATGAGGGCTATGGGCATATGGCGCAGAGAAAGGACCAAGGCCCGGAGTACACTACATTGAATTTCAGGACAGGCTTGAGGGGCCAGGTCATTGACATCTTTTGTGGCATTAAGCTTGGAGTCTGCTGAAGACCAAAAAGTCTGTTAGATTGATTGAAAGACACAGCATAGAAACAGTGTAGGAAGGAACTGCAGATGTTGGTTTAAACCGAAGATAGACACAAAAAGCTGGAGTAACTCAGCGGGACAGGCAGCATCTCTGGAGAGAAGGAATAGGTGACATTTCGGGTCGAGACCCTTCTTCAGACTGGTTAGGGATAAGGGAAACGAGAGATATAGATGTGGAGAGATAAAGAACAATGATTAAAAGATATGCAAAAAAGTACCGATGATAAAGGAAAAAGGCCATTGTTAGTAGTTCTGACGAAGGGTCCCGACCCGAAACGTCACCCATTCCTTCTCTCCAGAGATGCTGCCTGTCCCGCTGAGTTACTCCTGCTTTTTGTGTCCATCGTCAGTTGAAACCAGCATCTGCAGTTCCTTCTTACACACTGTTAACTGTTTGTAAGGTGAAAACAAAAAGCTAGTGTGACATGGGTGGGGGAAGGATGGCGAGAGAGAGAGCGGGCATGCCGGAGCTACCTGAATTGAGAGAAATCAATATTCATACCACTGGGCTGTAAGCTGCCCAAGCGAAATACAAGATGCTGTTCCTCCAATTTGCGTTTAGCCTCACTCTTTGACAATGGAGGAAACCGAGGATAGAAAGATCTGTGTAGGAAACCTCGCTCAGCCTGCCCGAAACTACCTGGTCTCCCGGTTGCCGGACATTTTAATTCTCCTTCCCATTCCTACACAAAAATAATTGTGACTACTTGCTCACTTTATTTCAGCCCGATGTGTAGAACGTTTCTATTACAATCCGCTGTTTGAGGCTCAAAATAAATGCAATAGCATAGAGGTTAAACTATTGTAATAGCCCTTTTTCACGGGGCGACTTGACGCAAGATGTAGCCAGAGTGGAGTGGTCGTGGTCTAGCACGATATCACACGATATAACGGGGGTAGAGTAAAGAGTTCCCACGGTACTCGGCAATTCTGTCATTTGTGCGAGTGACTTGTCCGTCTCCCGATCTTTCCCGTTAATCGTGAATGAACATCGTGGACTGTAGTGTAGTTAATCACGTGGCACAAATGATGTTACTTTGTTGTCACACACTATATTGGTTTTTTTCACCCGAGCTCTTTAATGAGCTGAAGAATAATCTGTGTTTTTTTAGACAAATGCTGTTTGGTGTGATGCACCTTCTCTCAATATGTGCAAGAAGTCGTCTTTTTATTTTGTCAAATATGAATAAAGACTGTGTCTGACATTGACCGTGATTGATTGTGTTATTTAATGATTTACTGAGAGGTGAAACTTTCAGTGTGAAGAAGGGTCTCGAATGGAAACGCCACCCGTCGCTTTTCTCCAGAGATGCTGCCTGCCCCGCTGAGTTTCTCCAAGCAACTGGTGTGTGACTGACCAGGACACATACACACTCTCTCTCTCTCTCTCTCTCCCTCTCTCTCCTGGAGGAACTCCGCGGGCCAGGCAGCATTTACGGAGGGAAATGGACAGGCGACCCATTCTTCAGGCTGCCTTATGTCTCTCTCCCCCCCCCCCTTCCCCCAACTCCCACCCACACACGCGAATGCTGGAGAAACTCAGCGGGTGCAGCGGGGCCGAAACGTTGTCTATTTCCTTCATTCCATAGATTCTGCTGCACCCGCGGAGTTTCTCCAGCATTCGCATGTGTGGGTGGGAGTTGGGGGGAGGGGGAGAGAGACATAAGGCAGCCTGAAGAATGGGTCGCCTGTCCATTTCCCTCCATAAATGCTGCCTGGCCCGCGGAGTTCCTCCATTCATGCCTGTGTGAGAGGGAGGGAGGGAGGGAGAGAGAGAGAGAGAGAGAGAGGAGAGGGAGAGAGAGAGAGGAGAGAGAGAGAGAGAGAGAGAGTGAGCGAGAGAGAGAGAGAGAGAGAGAGAGAGAGAGCACACACAAGGTGGAAGCGAAATCTCACCTGCCTGTTCCAGTGACAGACACCCACCGCCAGTAAATGAAGACACCCCCATCTGTCTCCCCCTCCTCTCCCTCAACTCCCCCACCTTTCCCTCCCAACTCCAGTCCCGTCCCGACTCCCTGGGAAACTGTAGGTTTCAAGCTGTAATTAAAGAGTTCCCACGGTAGACTGTAAAACTGGGACCCTGGTTCTGGACTCCCCCAACATCGGGAACATTCTTCCTCCATCTAGCCTGTACAATCCTGTAGATACGATTAGACAGGTATCTAGTTATTTCATTCAATTAATGATTTCTATCGCCCAGCCTCTCATCTTTCAATCGGGTTCAGCCAGGAAGGAACTGCAGATGCTGGATTAAAACGAAGATAGACACAACATGTAGCTCAGCGGGACAAGCAGCATATCAGAAGGGTCTCGACCCAAAATGTCACCCATTCCTTCTCCCCAAAGATGCTGCCTGCCGTCGAACTTATTCTCTTTAAACCGACATCTGCTGTTCCTTCCGACACATACACAAGAAATAAGCAACTTTTCGGGCCGAAACGTTGCCTATTTCCTTCGTTCCATAGATGCTGCTGCACCCGCTGAGTTTCTCCAGCATTCGCGTGTGTGGGTGGGAGTTGGGGGAAGGAGGGGGGGAGAGAGACATAAGGCACGTTGCAATGCTCAACCACAAGTGTACAAGTCACTCTTGGACAAATTCAAACATGTTTGAATTTTCTCCCGAGTACCCAAGTTACACGATTACCTGCCGTTAGCGCCACGGTGGTCCACGAATGCCGTACTGTTACCACACGAGGTTCCCACGATGTTAAACCTCTTGCGTCAAGTCGCCCCGTGAAAAGGGGGTTTAAGGAACATAAATACACAAGAAATAGGATGAGGGCATCTGGCCCCCTCAGGCCTGTTGTGTTATTTGATACTTTCTTATCTGATTGTCATAACCTTTGATTCCTCTGGTATCCAAAGTCTGTTAACCCCAGTTTTAAGCGTACAACTGAGCAGCAACACAACCACAAAAGAGACAAATCTACAGATTTTCAACCCTCCCTTTCAATCCTCAATCCTAAAATGTCAACCCCCTTTTTTTCAATGCACCATAGTTCTAAATTCTAAATAGTCAATGCTATCTTAGCACTTACTCTGTCAATTCCCAAATTGTACAAGTTCTTTCTTCTGACTTCCAACAAACACAGATCAAATTCAACCAATCTCCCTTTTAGGACTGCCAGGTAATCCTGGACTTAATCCGGTGAATCAAAATCAAGCTGGTTCAAAGTACTTTTCGCATTTGGTATATTAACCAAAGCTGCTCACCTAATCTCAGCAAAGTTGATCCCAAGATTTGCTTATTTTTGCACCCTAGTGCTTTGTAATAAAGCCAACGCCAAGTACCTATCTAACTCTGGCAAGATATGCATGTTTGTTTTTGTATCTCGTGAATCACATATCCAGATCCCTCTACATACAAAAAATCCCCTCCCATTCCTCCATTCAAAATGCATAACCTTTCATATTTCTGAATGGCATCCCAGCTACTTTTTATCTTGTTGATATATCTTTGCAGAATCTCTACATTTTCAGCTATCAAAAACTGGTTAAAAAGCAGAGTTTCCTAGTATAAGATGAGGCTCAGGAACATAACCAAATATTTTAAGATGGAAACCAAATGAGTACGCAAGAGGGAATAAAAAATAAAAGCGACAAGGCTGAAATCAACTTGCAGCAGAACCAATTCAGCAACTTTACATTGTCTTCAAAGAACACCACCCCAGAAAGATTCCTAAATGGGTGGAACCTGGGCAAACCAAAGCTGGAAAAAAACAATGAAACCACAATATGGTATTCCTGTTTTCAAAAGACCAAGAAAAGGCAAAATTAAAGACAAACATGAAATATAGACATAAATAGAGACTATATGAATAAAAGGCTGTTCATCTGATTAATATTTTATGCAATATGTTTTACCGTTCCGGCTGTATCCAGGATTTCAAGCATACATTGTTGTCCATCTACTTCAACTTGCTGTCATAAAGGAAAAAAATAAAATGGAATGAATAAAAATGAACCTAACTGTGTCTAATTATCAACTTCACAGACAGAGGTACGTTTACAATAATGAATTTTATCAAGATCCTATCTTTGATGAAGCATTCAAAAGATTGACTTCATTGTAAACTCACCTTTCTGTAGGAATCTTCTATTGTTGGATCATATTTTTCAACAAATATTCCTTGAACAAATTGTACAGTCTGCAAAACAACATAATAACATGGCATTAGCAAAAAGATTTGAGCATACAGGTTGCGCTGCAGACATTAGCGTCATATAAACAATGTGAAACAATAACCTTGATTTAAGGCCAGCATTTGAGATGCCAAGTATTTTTCACATATACCATGGACATATACATCAACCAGGGGGAATGATCCTGCAAGATCACAGAGTAGAACTTAAACATAAGAGATGACTTTGGTCAGTTAGGTCCATTTTTATTCATTCCCTGGTTAGGGACGATGGAAACAAGAGATATAGACGGTGATGTGGACGGTGGAGAGAAGAACAATGAATAAAAGGTATGCAAAAAATCATGAGCAATGACAGGACTCACCAAAGCTGATTTTCCAACACCTCCTGAACCAAGGACCACCAGCTTATACTCGCGCATTGTGTAGCGTATTCAACGAGCAGTGTTTCTTGCTGCCCAAAGAAAAATCACAGATTTGTACTTCTTGTTGAATAAAATAAGATTTAACAGTAAAGTTGCTAAAGTTTCATAGAAATTGGAATCCAAAAGTATATAATTTAGTCCAACAAATCCACCCCAGATGCAACACAAGTGTCCATACACACGTCGATCTAAATATGTCAAATATATCTAAATCATTTATTATTTTCAGCCTTGTCTTTATATAGATTCCTCTTAAGTACATCCATAATATTATCCTTAGCTCTTATCCGAGAGTGTAAATGCCATGGTCTAAATAATTTCAGTATAAAGATCTTTCTTCCAAATTTCTTATTGGTCTTATTAATGGTTCATATTTATGAACCAGATGGGGCTTCTGTCACAACTGGACTGGTACTTTGTAACGCAACAATTTATTTGGATCCCTTTTATACATTTGGAATGGGACCGAATATTTTAATTTATATTGTTATTATCCTCATTGCTCTCACTTTGTGATTCTGTTCCTCGTATTCCCCTTCTCCTCCGAGCCATTTAGAAACATTTTCAAGTGGCCTCCAAAACTTTTCTACCAAAATGCTTCAGTTACATTAGTCTATAGGAGTCATTTGATAACAAACTGTACCCGCTTCATAGTTTTAAACCCCTTTTTCATGGGGCGACTTGACGCAAGAGTTAACCAAAGTTGAACATCGTGGGAACCTCTTGCGATAACCGTACGGCATTCGTGGACCACCGTGGCGCTAACGGCAGGTGCTCGTGTAACTTGGTGACTCGGGAGAAAATTCAAACAAGTTGAATTTCTACAAGAGTGACTTGTACACTCGTGGTTGAATATTGCAACATTATATGCATGTAGTGGCCAGAGCGATATCCGTACTGACTCTTGCGTGTACCGTGGGAACTCCTGCGAACGGTGAACCCGGAAGCTGGACAGAGGGGACAGAAGGCGAGTAAAAATTGTCTTCTGTGGGATTGAATTTAAAAAATAAAGATTTGAATCCGCATATGGACATCAACTTATTCATGAGTTATGTTAATGTGATTCAAGAAAATAACTATAATCTTTAAAAGGGACTTTACTGAAAGGCCCCGCATTTTTATGGTCCGTGAGAAATTTTTCACATGAACTTTTTTGAGAGATACAGCTCGGAGTCCTCGCCAACCAGCGATCGATGCCTTTCCGAAGCAGGGTCCGGAACGCTACCAATCAATGTTCTCCAGATACCCGTGTAAAGGAGTGAAGTGCACATGCTGGTTTAAAACGAAGACAGACACAAAAAGCTGGAGTAACTCAGCGATTGAAGCAGCATCTCTGGAGAAAAATAGGTGATGTTTCGGGACGAGACACATCTTCAGACTCAATTCCGATTAGGATGTCTGAAGAAGGGTTCCGATTCGAATCGCCACCTATACTTTTTCTCCAGAGATGCTGCCTGACACGCTGACTTACTCCAGCTTTTTATGTTTTTCTTCCCAGATCTGACTTACCTGCTGAGTTACACCAACATTTTGTGTCCATGTTCACTATGAACATTGAATTATTTAATTTTAGGTAACTTACACTCTCTCTCTCTCCCCCCCCGCCCCCTCCCCCATGCAGTAAATGTCGGTTAACCAGTCCAAGGTTTGCAACGCTGGTTCCCTCTTGGGATCACACTATCCCTAGCCAACAATTGGCCTATCAGGGAGCCAAATATAGACATAAAGTGCTGGAGTGACTCAGTGGGTCAGGCAGCATCTCTGGAGGAAAGGGTTAGGCGACATTTCGGGTCGGGACCCCTCTTCAAAATACCCTGCTGAGGTCATCTGTTGTTGGCCCTGATTTGTCCTGGTCTTTTCTTGCTTCCAGTTCCCCCCTACAATCATCCCGAAGAAGGGTCCCGACCAAAAATGGAATCTATTCCTTTTCTCCAGAGATGCTGCTTGGCCCGCTGAGTTACTCCAGCATTTTGTGTCTAACTTGCTGATTCAGACAGTTTTTGATTTACTCTGAAACACACGTTGGAAATTTAAACTTGGGCGCAACTAACACCATCTTACCGTGGGAACTCTTTAACTCAGCGGGAAGGCAGCAGTTAATTGTTGCTCCCTTCAGTTTCCCAGGGGGTCGGGACGGGACTGGAGTTGGGAGGGAAAGGTGGGGGAGTCGAGGGTGAGACAGATGGGGGTGTCTTCATTTACTGGTGGCGGGTGTCTGTCACTGAAACAGGCAGGTGAGATTTCACATCCACCTTGTGTGTGCCTCTCTCTCTCTCCCTCCCTCCCTCTCACACAGGCTGAGAGACTCTGCCTCTGTGAGTGTACGTCTATTTCTCCGCCTCTCCCACACACAGTAAAGACCGAGTAACTGTGCTCACTCCATCTGTGTCTCCCACATACACAGTAAAACTCTGCTTTGTGTGTGTATATACCAATTCAACCAAGGGAGGATATTTATAGTGTGTGAAAAAAAAAGTGACATCATTTGTGCCACGTGATGATTTAATTACACTTGACAGTTTACAATGTCATTCAAGATTTAACGGGAAAGCTCGGGAGACGGACAAGTCACTCGCACAAATAACAGAAATGCCGAGTACCGTGGGAACTCTTTGTCTACCCCCCCGTTATATCGTGTGATATCGTGCTAGACCACGACCACTTCAATCTGGCTACATCTTGCGTCAAGTCGCCCCGTGAAAAAGGCCTATTAGGCTTTACTTCCAAGAGAATCCAAATAATTTATGTAAAGAGTGAACATGCACAATGCCATGCAAAGTAATTTTCCTTCATTCCTACTGTTTTGTTGATAATTGTTTTCATAGAAACAGTCTTTTATGTGCCCCCTATCTTACTATTTTATCAAAAGGTCAAAGATATACGATGTTGGGATTTATCTATTACAGGTAAATCCCATTTATCCTCCAATGACAGTTCACATCAAATGGGAAAATTATATTTTAGGAGATTAAATTATAGAATCAGAATAATACAATTGTAAAGCAGAGAAATAGACCTTTCAATCCACTTTATCTATGAGAACCATGATGTCTATCTATGCAGATCAATTTGCCCACATTAGGCCTTCATTCCTTGACACCTTTCTTATCCATATGCATTTTAAACACTGTGACTGTATCTGCCTCTACCAGAAACTGCAGGAAAAATCTGCCAGTTTTGTAATGAATTGTTGACATTTCAAATCATGAATGGGGAAGTGAAAGTGGTAAACAACTTGGCAAATTCCCCAGTACTTATGCTAGGGTATCTGCACACTAAACCAACAACAGGACAAACGCGACTAAAGAACATTCAATTTTAATTAAGAAAACTCCATGGAAGATTGCTTTTGTGTGTTAAATTAGCTTGAATGTTAATCAATTATTTTTTCAAACTCTATTGTACAATTAAGAGTTTTTGAACGCTTCTGAGGGGCAGGGACACATTGTTGAATAAATATGAATGAACTCACAGCTGAAAGAAAAACAGGCTTCCTTATCTGAATGTTGGGTTTGTGCCCATATCCCTGCGCATGCTGTAGAAAGTATCCCTTTGTGAGCTCAAGGACGGGTTCCAACCAAATTATAATCGGACACATATGCCTCCATTTTTGCAAGTGATTAATGAGAGAAAATATTAAAATCCTTTCTTACTATAAGTGTTGATCACAAAGATCAGGAAGGAGAAAACTGTGGAAAAAAATATTAATATCCTTTCTTACTTAATTTTTATTGGAATTGAATAAGATAATGAAAGGGTGTTTGGATGTGACAATTGTCATCTCTCGTGACGAAGTGTTGAAGAGGTTCGTGGGAATCGGCAAAGTATGATCAGACGTATTACCTCTTGTCTCAGAATGTGTTGAAGGGTGTATGGTAAATGCAAACATGAAATAGTAGACAGAGATAAGGAAGCTTGTTTCTCTCAGCTATGTGTTAGCGTAGACCACCCCGCACCCCCTACCGCTAGTAGTGTGGATACATTGAAGTAAATGGGGTGTTTATGATTGGCTCAGAGGGGATGGTGGCGCGGTCCGCCTAAAAGGTGAGATAGAATAATAATGTCAAGATGCCCTTGTATTGTGTTTGACTTGTAATAACCATCTGTTGTTGAATAAGATTAACATAAACAAAAAGTGAGTTATGACGAATGAAATCATTGGTACACACGTATTAGATAGTATATTATCGTATAGTTGTATCTAACAATAAAGAAAAGTTGTTTACTGCACAGTATAACTGTTGGCTAATTCTGCTGTGAAGTCAGGTGCTCAGGCTCTGTTTCCACCTCTGGTGTCTTGGGTGGATCAGACCACCGGTAAAGGAGCCACAGCTCCTCCAGCAAGTCTATCAGAAGCAGATAGTACCACTGAGAGGGGACCTGATACATGATTAAGAAGATATCAAAAATATATTAAAAAGGATGAGCAAACAAAGCTCCAGATGATGAATGTTGAGGAAGAGTCTAAGCCCGAGTCACTGATAAAGTCCCCCCCGTATTATGATCGGAGAAGTGCCCATGTTGAAACCCTGGACCCCAGCTGAAGCTAGAGCCATGGTTGCTGAAGCTCCAGATCCCTGAAGAAAGTCCAATGCATTTCTTAATTGGTTAATCTAGAATGGCAAAATAGGCCATGGGAAAATGTGATAACAGCGCTGGCGAACATGGAAAGGGAAGGACTGTTTGCGCAAGCGAGAGAGCCGACACTCAAAACATCGGGCCAGTATTACATTTGGAGAGGGGGCTGGGTAAGAGGAGGAAGTTGTAGAGGTAGGGGCCGAGGAAGAGGACAAGGACAAGGACAAATAAAAGACAACACGAGGTACATGCTGGAGATGTGGAAAAAAAGCGCATTGGGCTGGAGATTGCAGATGTTCCCCACAGCAACAGGGAGGGGATCCAGCCCCTGCCCCCTTCTCATTCAGTAACCCCTTCACATCCGGTAATCCTAATCATCAGCATAGGGATGCCGCGAAGATAAGGTGGTACAGGCGGCTGTGATCAGATTGTCCAAATCAATGGACGAAGAACCTTCTTGGCTGAAGTCAAGATAGGTGACTGCCATTTACACCTTCTGGTTGATACCGGAGCCACTATGTCATCTGTACCCCCCTCCATGGACATCCCCCTCAGTCAGTCAAATATTAATACTATTGGGGTTGTCGGTGTCCCCATGATAGAACCTTTATCAGAATCCACTCGCATTTAGCTAAATGGCAAGCCCCGTACAGATACTTTTATAATCTCTATAACAGCCCCACTCCTGTTACTGGGAAGACAGGCTCTGTGCAAAATGTTTTACACTGCACTGCAGACGGTATGTTTATGGAACTCCCTCAAATGCAGACACATCAATTGTCAAATTTAATCAAGGAGGAAGAACAAGGAGAAAAGATGTCCATCCCATATTGTTGGCAATTGAGTAGCAATCCGTACAGTCAATTGGTTAATCAAATCCATTGTGCTCTGCGAAGCGAATTTCCTTCGCTCCATAGATGCTGCTGCACCCGCTGAGTTTCTCCAGCATTTTTTGTGTACCTTCGATCTTCCAGCATCTGCAGTTCCTTCTTGAACACAGTGCTCTGCAAAGAGTGCAGGATTCAAAAGGCCAGTATTTGCAGTATCTTTTTGAAACCAGCCAAGAACATAAGTGAACGCATTACACTGCATTATATACGCTCCTCCCTAATTCCGGGTACCAGGAAACAGTCTCCCCCTGGTTGAATAAACTCGAACAATTAATAGTGACTCCTTATTTATTCTTTGGGGTCCCGGGATTAGGAATAATAGTGCACATCTCTTAAAATCAAAGGGATCGATTTGAGATGGGGGACACTTCTGAGTCACGCTTGACCATAGCTACTAGACCTCCAGCAGCAGCGGAGGAAATAGGAGAGATGATAAAAAGGCTGAAAGACAAACGGTCAATTCACGTTTTAAAGTTGCTAATGGCAAAAGGAGGTCCAGATTGACATTTTTAATGACACGGAAGGGAAGATCACTTGGGTCAGAAAGGAATGAGACTAATTTTGAAAAGCAACAGCCGATGTTACCAATGGCTCTGGTACTGTCTGAACTGAGCAAAGCATAAGAATCATGTGGGGAGAGTGCGATCAGCCCATGAACATGAAGTGACTTTAAAAAGGGTGCTGCTTTGCCATGTCTAAAACAGTATCAATCGGCCCCGGAGGCTGAAGAAGGGATAGCTATAATCATTATGTCTTTATTACAAAAGGAGTATTAGTGAAAACACAAAGTCCGTGTAATACTCCTATTCTGCCAATCCCAAAAGTGGGAAGACGTAATGAATGGTATTAGGACCAGGACCTGAGAGCTATTTACAAAATAGTGATCCCCATCCGCCCTCTTAGTATCAAAGGGGTTTGGAACCGAGGTCCTGGTTCAGGAGCATGGAGGGGGAAAAAGACCGGTAGCCTATTATCCCATGGCTTTACCAGCTGTAGCAAAGGGCATGCCAGCTTGCTTGCG
Source organism: Leucoraja erinaceus (assembly GCF_028641065.1). Classification (NCBI taxonomy): domain Eukaryota; kingdom Metazoa; phylum Chordata; class Chondrichthyes; order Rajiformes; family Rajidae; genus Leucoraja; species Leucoraja erinaceus. The sequence continues at coordinate 35,315,924 of NC_073395.1, read as the reverse complement.
AGCTGTAGCAGCAACAGCTACGATGATAGAAAAATCAATCCCCATCGTTCTTGATCACCCGTGTGTAGTGACTGTTCCTCATTATGCCGTGATGTTATTATTGAACTCAGCAGCTACACAGCATTTCACAGCCGCTAGAAGAACAGGATATGAAGTTATCCTTTTATCACATCCGAACTATACTTATCAGCGATCACCAGCTACTTTTGTGCCACCGCCAGAAGAAGATGTGACCATGATTGGCTATTGCTTGTAGACGCCACTGCCACTTCCCAGCTGGACTTACAGAATCATCCGATTGATTATCCTGACCTGGACCTATTTACTGGTGGCTCTTCACACCGACCTATCGATGACAGATCATTAGCAGGATATGCGGTGGCCACGCCGCACCAAGTGCTGGAGGCATATGCTTTACCATCCAGAACGTGCGCTCAGGCAGCTGAGCTGTATGACCCGACTTGTGCCTGCATATTGGCAAACAATAAAAGTGCTAATATCTACACCGATTCTCGCTATGCATTTGGGGTTGTACATGACTTTGGGCAATTATGGAAAAATAGAGGATTCATCACATCAACAGGAAAGACTATTAAGCATGATAAACTGGTCTTAAATTTATTGGATGCTATCCAATTGCCACAGCAAATTGTAGTTATTAAATGTGAGGCTCATACATCATCAGATGATGATGTATCTAAGGGAAACAGATCTGCTGATTATGTAGCCAAACAGATGGCCCTCAGGCAAACCCCACAATTACAAGCGGCTAAAATTAAGTCTGCAGTACAAAGGAAGTTCCCGGTCAGCATTGATGTAACCCAGTTACAGGATGCCCAAAGCTGAGCATCACTCCAGGAAAATAATTCCTGGAGCAAAGCAGGGAGTTATCAAGACCCCATCGTCTGGGTCCACCCTGATGGTCGGGTAATTTGCCCCAGGAGCCTATTTTTGTCCCTGTCTTGCCAAGCCCATGGACAGGCTCACACAGGAAATGGGGGGGGGATGGCACACACATTGTCCCAGCAATGGTATGCACCAGGTATAACAGTCATAATTGATAAAGTTGCAAGAACATGTCTGGTGTATCAACAAAATAATAGAGGGAAGACGCATGTAAGATTTGATCACCTACCACAACCTGAATTGCCTTTTGAGAATTTGCAAATTGATTTTGTACATATGCCAGCAGCAAAGGGTTTTAAGTACATCCTGGTCATAGTTGGTATGTTCTCTAGATGAGTGGAAGCACACCCCACGAGGAGGGATGATGCAAGGACGGTAGTCAATATTTTAATGAAAGAAAAAAATACCTAGATTTGGGATACGCACAGGAATAAACAGTGACAGAGGAACTAATTCCACCAGTAAATTAGTTCAGAACTTTGCGTAGGATCTTGGGTACCAGTAGAAATTACACATACTATGTCGACCACAGTCCTCAGAGATGGTAGAAAGAGTAAATGGGGAAATAAAAGCTACTTTTGCCAAAGTTATGTCAGCAAAATAGGTTGATGAGGCCAGACGCCATGCCCGTGGTAATGTATATCCTGAGAAATCAGAAAAATAGAAACACAAGCCTAACATCTCACGAGATATTGATGGGGTGACCTATGACAACAGGAATCCGACCCCCAATAACTCCTGAAAATATCTTTTCCTGATACAGAATGATGAAAATTCCTTAAGATATGCTCAAGCCATGTGTGAAACAGTTGGTGAAATCTATGAGAAAGTTAAACAGGCACAGGCCCCTCTGGCAAAAAGGAAATATGCACCCGTCTAAGCCAGGAGATTAGGTTTATGTGCGAGCAATAAATGAACAATTCTTTCTCTTCTAGGTGGAAAGAACCAGCAGTAAAAGTAAAAGAAAAACCTGATTGGATACATGCCAACAGATGTAAACTGTGTCATTCAGACAGAACCCTCGAGGAGAAGGAGAACGCAAGAGCCGTACATTTTTGTAGTGAGAAGATGATGATAAGAAAGTGTCAAAATGTTCTTTATTAACTATCTTTGTTGTAATACATACTTATGAATATATTAACATTATATGGGATCATAGAGGATATGAGGGTGAAGAGCAACATCTAGATAGTTACAAGAAACAGGATGAAGGTAGAAATTGGAGTATGAAATTCAACAAACAATCTTCACACAGAACACAGTGAACTCGCAGCTGAAAGAAAAACAGGCTTCCTTATCAGATTTGAATGTTGGGTTTGTGCCCATATCCCTACGCATGCTGAAGAAGGTATCCCTTTGCGAGCTTAAGGACGGGTTCCGACCAAATTATAATCGGACATGTGTGTCTACATTTTTGCAACTGATTAATGAGAGAAAATATTAAAATCCTTTCTTACTATAATATAAGTGTTGATCACAAAGATCAACAAGGAGGGAACTGTGGAAAAAATATTAATATCCTTTCTTACTTAATTCTGATAGGAATTGAACAATTTAACAAAAGGGTGTTTGGATGTGACAATTGGCATCTCTCGTTGACCAGGTGTGGAAGAGGTTCATGGAAATCGGCAAATTAAGATTAGACGTATTACCTTTTCTAGGAATGTGTTGGAAGGGTAGATGGTAAATGTAAACATGAAATTGTAGACGGAGATAAGGAAGCTTGTTATTCTCAGCAGTGTGTTAAGGAGTAGACCACCCGCGCCCCCTACCGCTAATAGTGTATATACGTTGCAGTAAATGGGGGTATATGATTGGCTTGGAGATGAGATGGTGGCGCGACCTGCCTAAAAGGAGAGAAAGAATAATGTCACAATGCCCCTGTATTGGGTTTGACTTGTATTAACAATCTGTTGTTGAACAAGATTGACATAACCAAAAAGTATGTTATGACTAATGAGATAATTGGTACCCATGTAGTAGATAGTATATTTTTGTATAGTTGTATCTGCATAGTTGTGTTGTATAGTTGTTTGCTGCACAGTATAACTGTCAGCTAATTCTGCTGTGAAGTGAGAGAACCGGTGAGCAGTTAAATGCCGCCATCTCTCCATGATATCATGCAATAAAGTCTCTTGAAGCAAACCTGCAAAGTCTCCGCTTTTCATTTTCCTTTAATTTCCTTCTAAATTAATTTCTTCCACAGAATTTGGCGTAGTCGGCAGGATCCCAATTGTAAAGGGATTCAAACGAATACAAGTGGGAAATAAAACTGAATGATAAAATAGTCCTAACCGAAAGGGGGACAGAAGGGCTTCCAAGAGAGAATGGAGAGTCCCAGGGCAACCTAGCTTATCTGGCTGGTGACTCACACTGAGACAAGAGGCCTGTGGGGTGAGGCGAAATAGCGGAGAAGATAAATTTACTCACACTGGAGGTAGAAGATAAATTGAAGCAGGTGCCGTAAAGCGCGCTATAGAAATTGAAAGGTGACTTTGAGGTTTGCGGACAGAGTAAAACCGGAGTGCGCAAACTGTGAATAGAATATAATAAGAAATTGTCCGCGGAAACCTAGCTTTTGTTTTACAGACTTCAGAGAAGAATATAGGAGGCAACAGTAGTCAATCGGAGAAATCTGATCCTACTGCTAGAGGGAGGCCTGAAGAAAAGAAACAGGTGGTCCAGGAGGGAAAAATGCAGATAAGAGAGAACACTGCCAAGGTGATAAAAAAGACCATAGGACACCGGGAAAAGATAGGAGATCCCATTGTTCCACCGGGATCGCCAGCAGATGTGGTAATAGCAAAGAACGGAGATGACCAATGTGTGGTAGATTTTTGTGGTAATCTAGCTGATCGATCAAATGGAGATTGGCTGGATGGGGACGTTATAAGCTATCTCTGTCCTACATATCACTAAAAAAGAAATGGTTGGGCGAGATGGGAGCACAATTAAGATTTGCAGTGGTTTGCAAAGACACCAGCCCCTAGAGGAGGTGAAAGGTGTTCAGCAAAAAGGGGGAAATGAGGGACCTGTGCCTATACCACCAAAGCAAGTGGCAGCAAGAGGATGAATTTGATGATCTGTTGATGATGGCGACCGCATTACGCCCACGCCAACCTCCGTATAACCCGGCTTACATAGAGGAAGAAGAGGCTGCTGCCCCGTTGGGTGCTGAGGCTCTGTTTCTACCTCTGGTGTCTCGGATGGATCAGTTCACTGGTAAAGGAGCCACAGCTCCTCTGGCAAGTCTAGCAGAAGCAGAAGCTAGAGATGCCGGATGCGAGCAGTGGGCCGGTAGGAAGGTGTACCGAATTCCTCCAGCGCCATAAAAGTCAGCTGTAGGAGGCCCCACCAGGTCACAAAGATGGACCTCCAACGTTTGTTTGGTTAGGCACCAATATTATTTTTTCTTCTCACTGAATGATTTTTTTTGTGCTGGTTTTATTATGCTATCTATTGAGTATTGTGTTTGCTGACCGGTTAAGCTGCTGCAAGCAAGAATTTCATTCTCCTGTTTTGGAACATATGACAATTAAACACTCTTGACTCTCAAAGCTTTCCCGTCCAGGTAACGTCCTTGTGATTATTTTCTGCACTCTTTCCAGCTTAATAAAATCCTTCCCACAGTTCGACAACCAGAAGAAATATCTTGCACGGTTGTAACTTGACGTCCCAACTCTTGTACTCATCATGTTGTTTAAGAAGGAACTGCAGATGCAGTCTGAAGAAGGGTTTCGGCCCGAAACGATGCCTATTTCCTTCGCTCCATAGATGCTGCTGCACCCGCTGAGTTTCTCCAGCATTTTTGTGTACCTTGTACTCATCACCCTGACTGACTGATGAAAGCATGCGTACCATGTACCTTTCATACCACCCTGTCTACTGGAATCATTGCTCTCAGAAAACTATGTACTTAGATTCCAGGTCTCTCGGTTCTACAATACTCTCCAGATACAAGTGCTACCCTGATTTAACTTACTGAAATACAACACTTTGTACTTGTCAGAGATAAATTCCATCTGCCATTCCATGATAAATTTTCCCAGTTCTAGATCCTGCGCAATCCTAAATAATCTTCTTCACTGTTCGCTATACCACTAACGTTTGGTGTCAACTACAAGCTTAATAACCCTGCTAGAATCTGGGCAGATCTGATCTGAATATGGTCAAAATGAATAAAATGGGTTTAACATAGGATTAGTGCAAGTGGATGCTCCATGGCTGGCAGGATGAAAAGATCAGTTTCTGTGCTGTGTCTATTGTGCTTATGCAAACCAAGAACCCACCTTTCATAAAGGAAAGTGCATGCACAAGGTTAGTTCAGCTCCCTATTTGAAGTAGATTATTGAAAGGAGTGCTGCAAATTTCAGATTGTTTGCCTTGTTAGAAACACTTTTGAATTGGAGAGTTGTATTACATAAGAATTGCTGTCCTAGTTCAAAATGCCACATGGTTGAGAACATTTTAATCTAAAGAACTGTCACAATATTTCTAGCTGCATCCCAACAAACATCTTTAGAATGCTATACAGGAGCACTGAAAATAAATAGAAATAAAAATCAGAGACCTCATCAGAACAAGAACTAAAAATCGAAGTTTTCATATTATTTGCGTAACCGCTGCAGCTCAGAATCAACCATTACCACCTTCTAAACTCAAAACTTCTAATAGAGCACATAATTATGACATTAAAAAAATAATTCATACACTAATCGAAGTAAAAATTGAGGAAATTCTGGCTGTACAGTTTTGCCAAATGAGTGAGAATATCTGTAGATTGCAGCTTTAAAATCTAAACTTTAAAATAAAATTCTGAAAATTGTCTTTTACCACATTGTCATTACCTCCGCAGAGGCACAGATGTGGCACTGGCTATGGCAAAGTGATGGCAGAACGTTGTCTGAAACACGAACGAGCGGGATTACCTCTATCTACATATGACCGACTTACACAAATACTTTTCCAGTTGCCTCTTTTTATTTCTGGTCAGCAAAATCGAATTTGTCACAAACCAACTGAATTACAATCAACTTCTTAAATTCTTGCACTGTCCAGCATTGGTGACATTACTTTAACCAGAAGGGTCACATTCTATGCACAAATTATGCAAACAAATTCTAAAACATGGTATAGTTACAGTTTGATTTTGGAAATACCGACACTTAATATTAAAAGTTAACCACTTCACTGATAACTTACAATTCTTCAGTACCCTGTGTCTTGATACAGTTGGATTCAGATTTCAATGACTTCCACCTATAAAAGTTAGAAATTTAACATAAATGTAAAATACATGGATCTTAAAGTCAGTGATAAATTATGCACACTTAAAGTTAATTAGTCCTCACCTCTGCCCAAAGTATGCAATTTTCCACAAGGCACCATATTACCCCTTCTGATATATAAAATTAATACTATGCACACCTCAACAACAAAACAAAACCCAAATCAAGTCTTTTTGGGAACACAAGAGGCTGCGGATGCCGGAATTTTGGACAAAAAACAATCTACTGGAGAAACTCAGCTGGTCAGGCAGCATCATTAGAGAGAAATGGACAGCAGATATTTCAGGACGAGACCCTTCCTCTGCAGAAGATTACCTGAACCTTTATTGGAAACTACTTTCTCTCGTCTCAGAACCTTATTTACAGGTAGCAAGAACATAGATCAGGTTTACTGAAAACTTGACACATGGAATATCTATGTATACAATACAATACAACACGGATTTATTCGTCACATTGCTCATAAAGTGCAAGTGAAATGAATATGTCAGCAGCGATACAATGAGAAAGAACTAAAACTCTGATCTTGTTATCTTCCAGTTTGCTCAGTCTTTCTATTTACGCGAAAACGGTACGCGATTGCGCTACAATTTTTCGCCAGCTTACTCACCATTCTCCTGTGCTGCGAATGCACCAAGTTTTGTTCCGATCGGTTTAATGTTGTAAAAGTTAGCGAGATTTAAAAATCTTAGAAACCGCGCGTGCGCAGATCGATCTCCTCTCCTGCCAGTCAGTGCCGCGTGGATTAGTCTCTTCTCCTGTCACTCCCCTGGACGGTCCGCCCCTTCCTGCGCCATCTCATCTTTACTGGAGCTGAGGGACGATCTGGATGGCCGGTGGAGGTCTCCAACCGGACACAATTTTCGGAGGGACTGGAAGCGGCCCAGCCCGGCACGGAGTTGGAGATGTCGCCAAATGGAAAGCGGAGACTCTGATCCTGGCAGAGGAGAACGACCAGCGCCCGCTGTGAGTCCCCATCGCACTGCGAGCTCCAGCCTCTACCCCTCTGGTCCCCCTGGTCCCCCTCCCCCGTGATCCCCCCCTTTCCCCCATGGCTCTTCCCTGTCTTTTCTCCGAGCTCGCTTCCCCTCTCTCCCCCCCCCCCCTCCTCCCTCCTCCTCCCCCCCCCCCCCCCCCCCCCCCCCCCCCCCCCCCCCCCCCCCCCCCCCCCCCCTCCCCCCCCCCCCCCCCCCCCCCCCCCCCCCCCCCCCACACCCCCCCCCCCCCCCACCACACACACCCCACTCCCCCCCCCCCCTCCCCTCCCTCCCACACACAAAGAGGAGGGGGAGGGAGTGCTCGGAGATGAGGGGAAATGAGCCTCGCCTACGCAGTTAGGGGCTATGGGTGGGTGGTGGAATATTGCGTTGGGCAATGGGTTGCGTTGGGGGACCAGGCCTCCCGTGTGACTGGGACCCAACGGGTCCCACTTTGTCCAGTACTGTGTAAATCTGGTAGCCTTTTCCAATATACATTGCATCATTCAAAAATAACAAAGATAAAAATCACTGAAAACTCAAGATGCTGGAGCAACTCAGCAGGTAAGGCAGCATCTCTTGAGAACATGGATAGGTGATGATTTGGGTCGGGAAACTTCTTCAGACTGATTGCAGGGCGGTGGTGGGAAATAAAGCTGGAAATGAGAGGCAAGACAGTGTGTGGTCAGTAATAGGTGAACACAGGTGATGAGCTTTTTTGATAGGCAGGTTAAAACCCCTCGCCTGTGCACCTATTACTGGCCATGCTCAGTCCCATCTCCCAGCTTTCTTGAGATTATCCATTCTTCAAGATAAAGCCAGTAAAATCCAATCAAAGATAGTCCGAGGGCCTCCAATGAGGTACATAGCACTTCAGGACATGATTGCACATGAACACAAGGGAGACCAATAACCTTGCTGGGAAATTTGCTAATGCTACTCGGGATCATTTAAACTAGAGTATAAGGGGGGTAGGAACCACACAATGTTAGCAAATGGAAGGACTGATGGGTAGGTAGAAGCTTAGATAATAGGTGCAAGAGAAAGTCATTCGGCCCTTGGAGCCAGCACCTTAATTCAATATGATCGTGGCTGATCATCCAAAATCAGCACCCCCCGTTCCTGCTTTCTCCCCATATATCTTAATTCCGTTAGCTCTAAGAGCTATATCTAACTCTCTCTTGAAAACATCCAGTGACTTGGCCTCCACAGCCTTCTGTGGCAGAGAATTCCACACATTCACAACTCTCTAGGTGAAAATTCTATCCTCATCTCAGTCCTAAATGGCCTACCCCTTATTCTGAAAATGTAACCCCTGGTTATGGACTCCCCCAACATCAGGAACATTTTTCCTGCATCTAGCCTGTCCAATCCATTAAGAATTTTAGATGTTTCAATAAGATCTCCTATCATCCTTCTAAATTCCAGTGAATATAAGACCAGTCGATCCATTCTTTCATCATATGTCAGTCCCGCCATCCCAGGAATTAACCTGGTGAACCTACTCTGCACTCCCTCAATAGCAAGAATGTCCTTCCTCAAATTAGGAGACCAAAACTGCACACATTACTCCAGTTGTGGTTTCACCAGGGCCATGTACAAGTGCAGTAGGACCTCCTTGCCCCCATACTCAAATTGCTATGAAGGCCACCATACCATTTGCTTTCTTCACGGTCTGCTGTATCCGAATGCTTACTTTCAGTGACTGATGTACAAGGACATCCAGGTCTTGTTGCTCCTCCCCTTTTCCTAATCTGACACCATTCAGATTATAATCTGCCTTCTTGTTCTTGCCACCAAAGTGGACAACCTCACATTTACCCACTTTATACTGCATCTGCCATGCATCTGCCCACTCACCCAAGCTATCCAAGTCACCCTGCAGCCTTATAGCATCCTCCTCTCAGCTCACACTGCCATCCAGCTTTGTGTCATCGGCAAACACGGAGATGTTACATTTAATTCCTTTGTCTAAATTGTTAATATATATTGAAAATAACTGGAGTCCCAGCACTGAGCCTTACGGCACCCTACTAGTCACTGCCTGCCATTCTGAAAAGGACCCGTAAATTCCAACTCCTTGTTTCCTGTCTGCCAACCAGTTCTCCATGCACGTCAATACCCTAGTAGATGTTAGGACCAGCAAGTCTCAAAGAAATCACACAAAAAAAAAAATATGGTGAAACTGATGGGCATTTCGTGGAGTATCGTGGGTAAAGCAGATAAACTTAGAACCTGGATCACTGCTTAGAACTATGATGTTATGGCCATTACTGAGACGATGTTGCGAGGTACCGAACGGACAGATCAACTTTCCCGGGTTTCAACCTTTCAGACATGATAGAGAAGGAGGTAAAAGACATGGACGAGTAACTCTACTAATTGGGGAGAATGCCACGATGGCTTTCAGAAAAACAACATTCATCATCTGAGGCAATGTGGGTAGAACACAAAAATAAGAAAAGTACTATTGTTCCAATGGGATTATACTATAGTCCTCCCAAAAGCCAGCAGAAAAAGAGGGGTACAGTTACGTGACCAGATTACATAAAGATACAAAAGCAATCGGGTTGTCATTGTGGGCAACTTTAACTTCCCCAATATTGAGCGGAGCGATCTTTGTATTTTGGTGTCGTCTGCAAACATCTCCAAATGTCCGTTGAGATCCCCGATGACTGGAGACTAGCCAACGCTATTTCATTGTTTAAAAAGGGAAGTGGAAATAATCCAGGAAATTATAGGCTGGTGAGTCTCACGTCAGTGATTGGGAAGGATTGGAGAGGATTCTTCCGGATAGGATTTACTCTCATTTGGATAATAGGATTCACTCTCATTTAGGCTAATTTGCAACATTACATTAACAATTTGAATGTAAGTGTAGGTGGGTTAGTTAGTAATTTTGCAGACATCAAAAAATCAGTGGAATTGGAGTTGAAGGTTTTCAAAATAAATCAGCAACCGAAATGGGGCACATGTTGTTGACCTGCCCGTGGTGAGCCCTGTCAACTGACCTCAGTCAGGCGAACAACTAACAGAGCAGAGCAGCGCCGCAGTTTGGTGCCAACCCGGAGCATGCACCCTTTTTAGGGCGGGCACCTACGGATGTCGAACCGGATGGCATCAACTTGTTGCGGACTTCTGCTGCCTCAAACACAAGAAGAAGAAGAAGCAACCGAAATGGGCAGAGAAATGGCAGATGGAGTTTAATCCAAGCGAGTGTGATGTGCAGTGGGATCTTGGGATCCAAGTCCAAAGGCCCCTGAGAGCGGTAAGATGATTAGATAGTGATAAGGAAGGCACATAGTATGCCTTTTCCCCATTAGTTGTGGCATTGAGTGCAAGAATCAGCAAGTCATGTTGCAGCATCTTAGTTCTGATTAGGTCACATTTAGCACATTGTGTGCGGTTTTGGTTGCCATATTTCAGGAAGGATGTGAAGGCTTCGGAAAGGGTTTACCAGAACGCAGCCTAGATCAGAAGGTATTAGCTATAAGGAGAGGTTGGACAAACTTGGCTTATTTTCTCTGGAGCAATTGAGACAGGAGAAACTTGATATAAGTAAATAAAAGTATGAGAGGCATAGATGGAGGCATATGGATCACGATTAGATAAGGTAGAGATTAGATAAACTTGACATCTTGTTCGGCATGGATATGGTGGACCAAAGGCATTGTTCCTGCGCTGTACTGTCCCATGTTATATGTAATTACATCTGACTCACTCCGGCCTGCAACCCTTAAGGGCCTGTCCCACTTGGCCATCATTTACGTGACGGGCCAGTAGCGACGGTCGCGTGCGTCATCATGCGTCCGCACAGCTGTCTGGAGCGTATGACGTCATTTGAAGATAGACACAAAATGCAGGAGTAACTCAGCGGGACCGGCAGTGGAGAGAAGAAATGGATGATGTTTCGGGTCGAGACTCTTCTTCAGTCTGAAGAAGGGTCTCGACCCGAAACGTCACCCATTGCTTCTCTCCAGAGATGCTGCCGGTCCCGCTGAGTTACTTCAGCATTTTGTATCTATCTCCAATCGTCTTGGTACCATTTTGGAAGTAGGAGTAGGGGTGGTTCTGGATCCGCAACGGCCGTGAGCCTCAGTCCGAGCTCAGCGATCGTTTGCCTGCTTCTGCTGCTGTTGGCGTTGAGACGTTGTGACGCGCCAGGGTCTTGGGCCTGTCCCACTTTGGCCGTCAGTTACGCGACAGGCCGGTGGCGCGCAAAGATTTCATGCAGGACAAAGTCCACACTCCTCCACACCACTCCATGCGCCCGTGCCGCGCTACCCACGCGCTAGCAGGTCGCCTAAATGGCACATGATCCCCCCCCCCCCCCCGTGAAGTCCCCCTCTACCCCCGTATTTACTCCAAGCTCACTCCCCCCCCACCCCACACACCCCTCTCCCCAACAACTCCCCCCACTAGCCCCCCTGCCCAAACACCCCCTCGCCCACCCACACACACACCCAGGGCTCTTGCTTAACTTTTTTTCCCTGTTGCCAGCCGAGCAACCTTGGCAGCTTTTTAGGTTGCCAAATGACATTTTAGGTGGTCATTTAAGATGGCTTGCATGACATGTGCTCGGACGAAGTGCGTAGTTACCAGTCAGAATTATGCATTCACATATTATTTCTGCTTCAAATAAAGTCACAAACTAACATATTCACCAATCAAGACATGATATATACCACAATGACATGCAGCAAAATTATAATACGGTATCTCAACTCTTTTTACACATTGCAATTAATGCAATTTTTATTATTTCTTTCCACTTCCAAACAAAAATGTGGTTGGATTATTCAGCGTATGATCAACCTGTGTCAATAAATCCTGGATCTTGATAACATATATGCTTAACCATGCACACTACAGATTGATGCAAGCATGTTTTCTGTGAAGGACCGAAAGTTATCATGACATGGCCATAGCATGGGTCGTTATTGCTATTGGTACAGAAACACTCTCGCTTCCCACATAATTTATCCACAACAAAATGTACAGGTTGCAAGGAATTTTCTAAAGGCATTTTATGATAATAGCTGACAAAACTGACTATACCCATCTGACAGGATAAACATTACACTAACTAACAAGAGATAGCCAAAGGACATAAATGCAGCAAATGTTTGGTAATATATTTAAAGGTGTCAAGATGCCACAGTACCAGACATTCAGATTACATGTATGTGGCAATGAGGATACCCAGTTTGTAAGCACAATTTAAAAAAAAATTGTTGATAAACGATAAATTTCCATCATTCCCGAATTAACGTTAAAATTTCAACTGAAATATCTCCTGACCAAATTTGTGATGTACATGACTGACTGTAAAAGTAAAACCTGGATAAATCCAACGTATAGTTGTGAATGTACACAAAATTGCTGGAGAAACTCAGCGGGTGCAGCAGCATCTATGGAGCGAAGGAAATAGGCAACGTTTCGGGCCGAAACCCTTCTTCAGACTGATGGGGGGTGGGGGGGGAGAAGGAAGGAAAAGGGGAGGAGGAGGAGCCCGAGGGCGGGCGGATAGGAGGGTGGGAGGAGACAGCTAGAGGGTTAAGGAAGGGGAGGAGACAGCAAGGGCTAGCAAAATTGGGAGAATTCAATGTTAATGCCATCCGGACGACGCAAGGTCCCCAGGCGGAATATGAGGTGCTGTTCCTTCAATTTCCGCTGTTGCTCACTCTGGCAATGGAGGAGACCCAGGACAGAGAGGTCGGATTGGGAATGGGAGGGGGAGTTGAAGTGCTGAGCCACCGGGAGGTCAGGTTGGTTATTGCGGACTGAGCGGAGGTGTTCGGCGAAACGATCGCCCAACCTACGCTTAGTCTCCCCGATGTAAATCAGCTGACACCTAGAGCAGAGGATGCAGTAGATGAGGTTGGAGGAGATGCAGGTGAACCTTTGTCGCACCTGGAACGATTGCTTGGGTCCTTGAATGGATTCGAGGGGGGAGGTGAAGGGACAGGTGTTGCATTTCTTGCGGTTGCAACGGAAAGTACCCGGGGAGGGGGTGGTGCGGGAGGGAAGGGAAGAATTGACAAGGGAGTTGCGGAGGGAGCGGTCTTTGCGGAAGGCAGACATGGGGGGAGATGGTTGGGGGTATAGTTGTGAATGTTGCTCATTAAATAACTACAGTACTGATACTCCATATTAACAGCATTGATTTGCCATTATAATGAATTCTGTAATAACGTGTCAGTGACATTCGAACACTACGGTTTTAATGTTTCACGTGTTCAAAATTTAATTAATCCATCTTATGGATTAAAACAAATAATAACACTGGGAGTTAAAACATATTTGATTGCATTCCGTTATCAAACATAGTCAATGTTAGCTCTGAAGACATTTCCAGCACAATAGGGTTGAGGGGGGGGGGGGGGGGGGGGGGTTGGAGTAGGTAAAATTATGAGGATGAGATTGAGGCAGGGGAATTAGTGAGTGTTGGTTGGAGTAGGTAAAATTATGAGGGGAGAGCGTGGGGGGTGTCAGTGGGGTTGAATGGGGGGGATCTGAGCAGGATGATATGAGAGAGATAGAGAGGAAAGGGCAGAGGAGATGGGAAGGAAGGCCAGTGCACACTCACACACACGCGCGAGGCTTCGGAGGCTTCTGTGAACGATAATTTCAGCTCAATCCAGCGTTAAATGCAGCCCAACTGCCTGTCTCGCCTACAGCCCTGTCTCAATCCAGACATGGCTGTTGATTAACCTGGCGGGACAGGCAGAGTGAGCTGGGTTTTGCGCTGGCTGTGGGCCTGGGGGCACCGCGCCCGTCTGACTCCCGACGCCTCTGGCGGGTGATGATCCAGTGGCGGTTCGGCAGCGATTGCAGCGCCGGAGACCGGGATCGGTCCTGGCTGCGGCGCCGACCTGCCGAGCTGCCGAGTATTTTGGCACATCTCCCTCCTCCAATCACCCCCCCCCCCCCCCCCCACTCTACTTCCGCCTCTGACCGACACCTCCCTCCTTCAAGGGTCTGTTTTGAAAGCGTCGTTGGCATAGTGGCAGCAGCTGCCGCTAACAGGCCGGGCGGGGCGCGGGAGGAGGAGATGGAGCCACGCCGCTGCTGCTGTGCGGGGCCCGACATTCCGTCCGACACACTTAGCATCTTTCCCACAACCGTCGCCGACGCAAAACGTCACGTTCCTTTTCTCCAGGGATGCTACCGGACCCGCGGAGTTACTCCAGTTTTTTGTGTCTATCTTCGGTATAAACCAAGTTGCCAAGCCGAGCAAAATGACTTGCCGTTTAGGTTGCCCGGCGGCACTTTCAGTGGTCATTGGCACCCGGGCAACCGTTAATTTCAAGCCCTGCACACCCCCCTCCCACACCCACACCTCCCCCTCCCACAACACCACCCCCCCCCCCAGGTTAACACCCATCCCCTCAACCCCCCCCGCCCACACACAAACCCCCTTGCCCCCCACCAACCACCACCCCCCCCCCACAACCCCTACAAACCACCCGCCCATACATACCCCTCCCCCACAACCACTCCCGCCCGCACACCCCTCTCCACAACCTCCGCCTACACACCCCCCCCCCACACACCTCCCCCCCCCCTCCTACACCTCCCCGTCCACACACCTCTCCTCCCCTCCAACCCCCTGCCACACACCCCACTTCCTTCCCCTCCTCCCCTCCTACACATGAAGAGGAGGGGGTGGGAGGGAATGCTCAGGGATGTGGGGAAATGAGCCGCACCTGCGCAGTTGGGGCTATGGGTGAGCGGTGGAATATTGTTTTGTGGAATGGGTTGCGTCGGGGACCAGGCCTCCCGTGTGACTGGGACCCAACGGGTCCCACTTAGTTTGGTACCTAATACAGTCCAAGTCACATTACTGGAAGCATATCACTGCAATATGTACAATGGATGTACTTGAATGCTCCCATGTTGTAGATAAAGACTAAATAAAGTAGGGCTTTGTCCATTTGAACAGAAGAAATGTAATGAGGGGAAAGGTCCATTTCACTTAAAGGAATGAACAAATAAAGGGGGCAAGATGTAAAGCAGTTGATAGAATGATTCGAAAGGAGACGACGTATGAGGAAAGAATGCGTCGACTGGGCTTGTATTCACTGGAATTTAGGCAGATGCCAGATCTCATAGAAAAATGTAAAATTCTTAAAGGATTGGACAGGCTAGATGCAGAAAAAATGTTCCCGGTATTGGGACAGTCCAGAACCAGGGATCGCAGTTTAAGAATAATGGGTAGGCCATTTAGGACTGAGATGAGGAAAAATGTTTTCATCCAGAGAGTTGTGAATCTGGAATTCTCTGCCACAGAAGGCAGTGGAGGCCAATTCACAGGATGTTTTCAAGAGGGTTAGATTTAGGGTTGAAGGCATCGAAGGATACGAGGAAAAAGCAGGACCAGGGTACTGATTTTAGATGATCAGCCATCAGTCTGAAGGAGGGTCTCGGCCTGAAACGTCACCTATTCCTTCTCTCCATAGATGCTGCTTCACTCGCTGAGTTTCTCCAGCATTTTTTGTCAACCGATTTTTCCAGCTTCTGCAGTTCCTTCTAAAACATGGCGTACTCGGTAGAATTTAGAAGATTGATGGTGGATCTTATAGAAATGTACATAATTCTTAAGGGGTTGGACAGGCTAGATGCAGGAAGATTGTTCCCGATGTTGGGGAAGTCCAGAACATGGGGGTCACAGTTTAAGGATAAGGGGAAAGTCTTTTAGGACCGAGATGAGTAAAACATTTTTCCCACAGAGTGGTGAATCTGTGGAATTCTCTGCCACAGAAGGTAGTTGAGGCCAGTTCAATGGCTATATTTAAGAGGGAGTTAAATGTGGCCCTTGTGGCTAAAGGGATCAGGGGGTATGGAGAGAAGGCGGGTACAGGATACCGAGTTGGATGATCAGCCATGATCATATTGAATGGCGGTGCAGGCTCAAAGGGTCGAATGGCCTGCAGCTATTTTTCTATTTAAAAAAAATATGTTTCAATGATAAAAACATTTTTTCCCGTCAAGAGGATGACATGTTTCTAGAACTCCATGCCTGACAGGATGGTAGGGACAGACACCAGATTTTTTTTAAAAATGGATGTGTGAAGAGACATGACCTATAGAATCAGCGAGTGATCGAGAGTAGATTTATTTTGGGTAGCCCCTTTCCCATCAGAGTGGGCACAATGGGCTGAATCGTGGCCTGAGTCATGCTTTCAATTATCCCATGCTACATTTCTTCACAAACTGAAAAATACAGCACCCTCTTCAGGATAATTTGATCCTGAATTTGCTGAAAATTACCAATGTCGTGATGCTGTCTTCCAAGAACCAGCTTCCAAGACCATTTCTCTCAAAATGTTCAGATAGGCACACCTTCAGCACCCCGAGCAAGCAAGGTAGCAATGACATCAATGAAAGTCTGACAATATCCTTATGTTGGGAAAAACTCCCGTACATTTGAATGGCTGAAACAATAACTACACTAAAGATTTTTTTAAGGTTGGACAAATTTGTTTTCCATAGTGGTTACTATTCCATCTACACAGCTCAGTATGCTAAGGTGTGTATGATGATAGTGGCTTGATTAGCATTTTAACCCCCACATGCCAGTCTTTGAGGTGGAGCATGTTGTTCAGCTAAAGATAGACACAAAAAGCTGGGGTAGCTCAGCAGGACAGGCAGCATCTCAGGAGAGGAATGGGTGACGTTTCGGGTTGAGACCCTTCTTCAGACTCGTCTTGACCCAAAACGTCACCCGTTCCTTCTCTCCAGAGATGCTGTCCGTCCCGCTGAGTTACTCCAGCTTTTTGTGTCTATCTTTGGTTTTAAACCATCATCTGCTGTACCTTCTTTGTTCAACTGCTGGTTTCACAAAGTGTAATCAGTGGTTTGATACAACTATATTGCAACAGCTTGACTACTGGCACAGCTAGTTCTGGAATGCAATCCTGCAGAACCACTGCTGGGATGCTGTCTGGTCCCAGAGTCGTGCTGCCTCCAGTGCTCTCAATCATTTCTTGATATCATTTAAATTGAATGAATTGGCTAAATACTCGCTTTTGTGACAGTGTTCAAGAGTATGCCGAGATGGATTATCCACTCAGAATTTTTGGCTGAGTACGATTTGAAAATCTTCAGCCTTAGCTCTGGCAATCATATACTGGGCCTTCCCATTATTAATCATGGGAATGCTGTCTCCTCTTCTTCCATTAGGCCTTTAATCAGTCACATTGAAATGTAACTGCACTCCAGAGATTTGATCTAATCCCACTAACTATGGGGATCACTTGGCTGTCTATTGTGTGGTATTGTTTGTTTTTCAGCACAAATGTAGTTTGTACTGTAAGTTTGCCAAAAAGGCAACTCGCTTTTAGTCTGACTGATGCTCTCTTGGTATTCTTATTGAAAAAAATTATCAGGTTGGCACCTTAGTTTGATTGCAGTGGTGAGATATACTCTGTAACTACGCAGTCAGTGTATGTGGAAAACAATTTTGCTGCTGCTGCTGATAACCCGTAGCATCTCATAGTTTCCACGTTTGACTCAGTAAGAGAAACTTTGCTGTGTACAATATTGGTGCCTAGACTGCTATCAAGTTATCTGTTAAGTTTTATTCTTATTTTGTTTCAAAGCACCAACTCCAAAATGCAAGGTCATTAATGACCAAAATACATTTTTATAACAGTCATTGCCAAGACAAGATTATTAATTGAATTTTAATTCTACAGTTCCTGTGGCTGTGGGATTTTTGTTTTTGGACTGTCACTGCAGGTATCTGGATTACTAATCTAGAAATTTAAATATGACACCATAACCAATAAACCCCCCCCCCCCCACACACACACACACACACACACACACACATGCTGAGAATGCTCTATTTGTCACAAAACCATTTTGATCAATTACATTGCTTAATCTTGGAAGATTTTACATTCACACTCTCATGACAAAACCAACCATAGTATAATGCATTCTGCCTTTGAACTCCATTAGTTACACGGTTCATAGCATGCATTTTTAATAGATCATGAAACATATGTTTATATGAAACATGATTGCTACCCCTTAAATGCAGTTAAATGAACCAATAGCATTTGAAACATTACCAGAATACATCCACTTGTTGAATTTTACAAGAGAAAATTGAAACTGAATTGATGAAATACAAAAATCCCACGCAACGTTTTATCCTCCTTTCCTTTGTTTGATGTGAGATTGTTGCTTCTGTATCTGAACAGTGGCCAACCTTGTGATTGATGTCACCAGGCATTGTTTTATTTCCTGAATGAGCAGTTACAATGTTTGCTTGAATGAGAGTAACAGCGAATGACTATCATTGGGTAATCATTAACTGTGCCTTAATGCACATAATCCACAATAAATAGACAAAAGCATTCTCATGTTCTAGTACAGTATATGGATTTGAGCAATTCCTGCATATTATATAATGGTTTACAAACCAAGCATAATCTTTCCACTGCATAAGTAAATCTTTCCACTATTAGTTGAACTAATTTCAATCAATTCTAAAACCACTTTGGCTCAGCGGAAAATGTTATTCTTGCTATACAAATACAATTGAATACCAAAGGTGGAGTTATTATAGCAGTCCTGGTTCAGAAGGAAGCTCAAATTTCATTAACACACCAAATAATGAGCTTTGATCTTAACATAAAAAACCCTCTGGCACAAAATCACATTAGTTCACCTGTTAGTTTGTTTCTCGCAAGGCCAATTGAGACCTATGTTAGAGGCAGTTATGCAGTGGGAGGTGATATCTATCAGGAAATGAGCTGAAACATTTTTAAGATAGAACCCCCAAGCCAAAGATTTGTCAATTTTAATATGTATTAAAAGCAAGGGCAAAGAGATAAAATGATACTGCTCTATCACACTACCTAAACATATTTTAATATTTTTATTATGGTAGTGAAATATATTAAACATCAAACCACATTGAATATATCTATGTAGTTTAACAATGACCAAAAATTAAAATTACAATTTGAAAATATCTTAATCTCACCCTTAAATAACACCACTTTACCACATTGCAAGTCGCTGCCTCAAAAAGGCGGCCAACATTATCAAAGACCCACACCATACTGGCCACACATTCATTTCACCATTGCCATCGGGAAGAAGGTATAGGAGCCTGAAAACTGTAACATCCAGGTTCAGGAACAGTTTCTTCCCTACAGCCATTACGATATGAACACAACAACAAATAAGCTCTGAACTACAACAGACTATTATTATTATTGTACCATATTTGTTATTTATTGAGTATGCGTGCATGTGTATACACACACTGAACTTTTTTTTCATTTCCCGTTATGTACTATGTTTACATCAAAGATCTTTGGTTTACATATTCTGTTGTGCTGCAGCAAGTAAGAATTTCATTATCCTATCTGGGACATATGACAATAAAACACTCTTGACTCTTCACCAGGATTCACAAGTGAAGAATTCTGACATGATTCACAAGGATTCGGGTCTGAAGAATGGTCTCGACCCAAAATGTCACCCATTCCCTCTCTCCAGAGATGCTGCCTGACCCCGCTGAGTTACTTTCTGTCTACTAAGGATTCGCTGCAGTTTCAGAGAACCATAGCCGTATAGCATCAAAACAGGCTACCAAAAACCCATTAAGACTAATACGCTTATTCTTCCCATCTTCCCATCAACACTTCCATCCCCCTCCTCCTCCCAGACCTGCACTGTTGCTAAACATTAGGGGGTGATTTACTGTAACCAATGAGCTTACCAACCTGCACATCTTTGAATGTGGGTAAAAACTGGAGCACCTGGAGTAAACCCATTCAATTACAGGGATAAAATGCAAAACTCCACACAGACAATAGAGGTCAGGATGGAATCTAAATTGCTGGAGCTGCAAGACAGGAGCTCTACCAGCTGCACAACCCGCAACTTGTACGGTATGAATGCAGCACAGCATTTTGAGTCCACTCATCCAGGCAAATGAAGATCATTCCATCACACTTCCGATTTGTGCGATGCAGATGGTGGAAAGGCTAGGCAGAATCAGGAAGTGAGTAACTTACTGCAGGATACCCAGCCTCTGACTTCCTCTCAAAGTTAAAGATCGGTGGCTTGCCCGGTTAAGTTTGTGGTTTTTTTGTATCCCCTCCCCCACCCTACCACCTCCTCTCCCTTGCCCTCAGGATGTTGATAATGGTAAGCCTGGTGACGGAAATGCTGTTATATGTCAAAGATCCATGCTTTAATCTCTGGACAGAAATTACAATTTCTTGGTATACAATGTGAATAATTTTCCTCTTATCATATTGGCCGTGTGCAACAAGACCTGTATATGCTGACTTAATTTTCTGTGGAAATGCAAATGAACTGAATAATGTGCAATCAACAAACATCCCCATTTCGGATTTCACACAGAGTCGGTGGTGAGAAAAGTTGAAAATTGTTAGGTTAAGACACCCACCCGAAGAACATGCTCTTGGGCTGAGATAGTTGACCACCAAAAACCACACAAACTTTCTCTTGTAATGTAGAACTGCACCAGTGGAGCATTCTTCCTTTGATTCCTACCGATTTCAATTTTATTACGGGTCCTTGAAATTACTCCTAGTTAGATGTTACCTTCATGTCAACAGTCATAACTGTCAAGTCTGAAATTTACCTCTTTTGTTCTGGGTTGAAGTGAGAACTTGGATGGGTCCAACCACAACCCAAATGAAACAATAAGCAATTACTAAATATTCACGCAATTAATTCCTCAAATCAGAATTTACAAGCATACCAATTGATGTTTTTTAGCTCAGTGCTAAAGTATCAAATTTTGTTGGCCAAGTTTCCGCAGAATTAAAAATATCCCAAGACTATTTAAATCCCAAGACTACATCAACAAATTTCAAAGTTCACTTGTGTAGAAAGAAACTGTAGATGCTGGTTTGCACTGAAGAATGGGACCAGGCCTGAAACGTCACCCATACTTTTTCTCCAGGGATGCTGCCTGGCCTGCTGAGAATCCAGTACCAGGCCTATAGAAACGTCACCCATAGAAATTAGGTGCAGGAGTTTCGGCCTCTTCGAGGCCTGCACTGCCTGATCATGGCTGATCATCCAACTCAGTATCCCCGTTTGTGTCCATATCTGGTTGGCCACAAGGGCCACATCTAACTGCTTAAATATACATTTTTCACAGAATATATGCATTGGTTTCACATTTTTTTACAAAAAATGCATGTATATTTTTAGTAACATTTAGGATTGCCAAAATCACTTCCTGTCGTTTTTGACTCTTTATTAAATACAATAATTTGACTTGATGTTTCCAAATTCCCCCAAAGGATAAAAGCTTCATTCCGCAATACTGTGATAACCCTGACAAATTACAGTGGGACACAGTCGTTCCAAAAAAAAAAATCCCCTAGGTAGGTACATGAAAACATGGCATAGAGACCACCCTTGAACATGGAGCATACAACAACAACAAAAACGATTTTCTGTGAAGTACTTCCCTGTTGAAATTGAAACTTGTGGCACAAACGCCATAATTACGAAGGCACCGGATTCTAATGTAAGAGTACGCAGAGGTGCGAAAATAATATTCATATGTACCCTATTAATCGGGATTAACGTGTGCGTTTAGACGCGGGATACTGAGGCGGGGCTCTTGCCTCACTCACATCAGCCTGTTACTGGCAAGACCGTTGAATACATAAAGTATCCAGAAAAAGACAACAGGCAGTATCGTGCGGTTTGGGACCAATTTCTCGGCATTCCGGAGCTGTCGAGATACTTTGCGGATAGAAAATACAAGTTTAGATTTCTGTTTGGCGAACTTCAAGCCGCCGGCACTGCTGGAGTGGAGACGGGGCGGGGGCCATAGGCTGGTCTCGCCGCGGCCAAACACACGGGGGCCGGCGGGCGTGTGGGACCACCCTCCCTCCCTCCCTTCCCCACCGGCCGGGACACCTTCCAACAGATGCCGGCCCCGCCTCACTCAGCCGCAGCCCGGTGGAGGGGGCCGGCTTGTGATAGCTGCCATCACACTGACCCCCCTCAGCTCTGCTGTGAGGGGCCCGGCGGCAGAGTGGGAGCCCCCTGCTAGCACCACGACTCCACTCCGCCATCTTACAGGCTGCGCCCGTTGATGGCTCCGCGGGGCTGGGGCTGGGTCTGGGGCGGCGGCCACCGGCCCCCCTCACCGTCCAGTCCCCGTCCCCGTCCACTCCACTCCGGCCAACCACCCCGGGCTCGGCCCCTCCTGGATTCGGCATCAGAAGCATCCACTTACCGGTGGCTGTGAGGAGGATTAGGAAGAGGTGCGGCCGTTGCTTGGTGCGGTGCGGGGCGGGCGGGCGGAGTGCGGGGCGGCCGCTGGCTGGTGCCGTTGTTAGGCTGCCTCCACCAGGCAGCGCCTGTCGTCAGCGCCGCCACCGGCCGCAGTCTCCGCCTCACGTCGGAGGGAGGGAGGGAGGGCCCCGGCCCCGCCTCACCCACTCTGCAGCCCACTCACCGCGGCTCTGAAACTGGGTGCACATCTTTCATTCATGTGTTCCACATCTCTCTCCTCACTCTTCATCTCAAGAAGGGTCTCGACCCGAAACGCCACCTATTCCTTTTCTCCAGAGATGCTATCTCTATCTGACCCGCCGAGTTACTCCAGTTTTTCTGTGTCTATCTGAAACTAGCCGTTCCTTTCTCCCTCTCCATCTCGATGAGTATCCCATCCCTCCATCTCAACGTCTCTATCTTAATGAATCCATCCCCATCTCTCTTTCCATCCCACAGTATCTCTGAATTCATCCCTATCTCTCCATCTCACTTTATCTCCATTTCACAAGATCCATCCCGTTTCACTGTATCTCCATCTCACCAAATCTATCCCTATCTCTATTTTTATCTCGTTGTAACTCCATCTCACTGAATCCAGCCTATCCTGCAAACTTACAATATCTCTTATCTTATTGAATCCATTCCTATCTCTCTTTCCTTCTCACCATATCTCCATGTCACTGACCCATTCCTTATCCAAATCTATCCCTATCTCTATTTTTTATCTCGTTGTAACTCCATCTCACTGAATCCAGCCTATCCTGCAAACTCACAATATCTCTTATCTTATTGAATCCATTCCTATCTCTCTTTCCTTCTCACCATATCTCCATGTCACTGACCCATTCCTTATCCATGTCCCTTTATCTCCACTGCTTTAAATCCATTCCTAGTTGCTGCCTTACAGTGCCAGAATACCGGGTTCGATCCTGATTGAGGTTGTTATCTGTACGGAGTTTATACTTTATCCCTGCGACCAAGTGAGTTTCCTCTGCTTACTCCAGTTTCCATATACATTCCAAAGGAGTGTATGTCTGTAGGTTGATTGGTTTCTCTAAATTGCTCCTAGTATGAGGATGCGAAACTGGGAGAGAAAAAATTAACTAGTGTACTGTTGATTGTTGGTTGGCGCAGAGTTGATGGGCTGTTGCCGTACCTGTTTCCACACTGTATCTCGAAAACAAAAACAAAATCTGTCCTTCTCGCTGTCTCCTTGTGCACCACAATTAATCCATGTATCTCTTTCAAACTCACTAACAACAAATTTACCTTGCTCTCATGTCTGTTTCTTCCTTTCAGTACAATCATAATTTTCATCACAATGTCTCCAATCATATATCACTATTATATATTTTTCATATCACTCTCTTGTAACACTATATCCTATTGTAACACTATATCCTAAACATCATATTTGTTTTCAGGATACTGCCACCATTAATTGCGTTTCTCAAGCTTCCATTGAGAAAATAGAAATGAACCACTATCGTGAACCATTGCAATCTTAATAGAGAAGGTACAGCATTCTCTCATTTGTATATTGGGTAAAACTTTCCAGGATTGGGATCCAGTGATATTGAGGAAATGGCAATATATTTTCATGTCAGTTGATGCATGTTAGTTGTAGTATTTACATCTACCTGCTGTTCTTAACCTCCCGCTGAGAAACTACAGGTTTGAAATATATTGTTGGAGATGCCACGGCAGGCAACTCCAATGCATTTGACAGTTGGCACGCAATGCAGCCACTGTGTGCCAGAGGTGAAGAAAAGTAATGTTTTGAATGGGGGGTGCAGTGTTTGCCAAATAAACTAATTCATTCTGGATGCTGATAAGCTAATTGGGTGAGTTTGAAGCTGCAGCCACGCAGGCAAGTGGAGAGTGTTCCATCGAATTCCTAACATGCCATATAGGTGATGTAAAGGTTTTGGGCCACAAGGTGAGACTTTACAACAGGATACTTAGGCTCTTGCATCCACAGTATTTGTGTAACTGGTCCAGTGAATTGCTGATCAATGGCCATTCCCAGAATGTTGATAATGGGGGAACTTGACAATGGTAGTATCATTGAATAACCGGTAGGTGATTAGACTCTCTCTTGTTGGAGATGATCATTTATTTGCCACTTATCAACCCATTCCTTCATGTCTTCTAAGTTTTCTTCTTCTCAAGTTCGAGTTTATTGTCATGTGTCCCTGTATAGGACAATGAAATTCTTGCTTTGCTTCAGCACACAGAACATAGTAGGCATTTACTACAGAACAGATAAGTGTGTCCATATACCATGATATAAATATATACACACATGAATAAATAAACTGATGAAGTGCAAATAACAGAAAATGGGTTATTAATAATCAGAGTTTTGTCCGAGCCAGGCTTAATAGCCTGATGGCTGTGGGGAAGTAGCTCTTCTTCTTGCGTATGGCGTGCACAGCCTAAAGTTGTGTCAACTTGTTCTATTTGATCTATTTGTTTGTGCACG
Organism: Leucoraja erinaceus; assembly: GCF_028641065.1. Taxonomy (NCBI): domain Eukaryota; kingdom Metazoa; phylum Chordata; class Chondrichthyes; order Rajiformes; family Rajidae; genus Leucoraja; species Leucoraja erinaceus. The sequence continues at coordinate 35,290,968 of NC_073395.1, read as the reverse complement.
TCGGGTTGATTGCATTAGTCGAAACAGGGTGGACCACGTGAAGGTTGCAATTTTCCACCTCTTCTAAGTTTTGCTGCATGCAGACATCAACTGTTTCATTTTCTGATGAGTTTTGAATAGAATTGAATCATTCAATGCTGCTCATTCCCTGTGGAAGACTAAACAATGCTTTTTTTTCTCATTAGGATGAGAAACTGCACTAGATGGCATTGACAGGCTGGGTAAATGAGAAAGTCTTGTTTACTAGTTGCCATTTGTCTTATTTAGAATAATGATTTATGAAGCAAGCCAGATCATTGCAATTCAGGCTTGCATGGCTACAATCCTATTTTGTTTTAGAGATATGTCACTTTTAGTAGGTCCTTATGCAATGCAATTTCTCTCTGGTTGCTACGGGAACAGTTTGGCAAATCTTTGCACAATGCTTGATACTGGTGAATTTACTTCCGGGTGGAAAAGGTTATCTGGGCCTAACTTTGGGGTTCTGTTAAACCCTACATCTGATAGATGTAGAACAAGAATCTGAATTGTGTCAGATTACGAAAACAGGAGGTGCAACAAAACCTGGGTGTCCTTGTACATCAAGTAAGCATGCAGGTTCAGCAGACAGTGAAGAAAACAAATGACATGTTCGCCTTCATAGCGAGAGGGTTTGAGTATAGGAGCAAGGAGGTCCTACTACAATTCTCTGTCACAGAAGGCAGAGAGGCCAATTCAAGGGTCTTGGGGCTAACGGAATCAAAGGATTTGGGGAGAAAACAGGAATAGGGTACTGATTGTGGATAATCAGCTATGATCATATGGAATGGCAGTGCTGGCTCGAAGGGCCGAATGGCCTACTCCTGCACCTATTTCCTATGATATATGGCTGATATTTAGCGATTTATTATTGTCACTACTACCAAGAAATGTTATTAAAGATTTGTTTTGGATAGTATGCAGTCAAATCGTACCATACATGAGTACAATCAAGTTCTACACAACTACAAGAGAAAAATAACCAGTCGGGAGTGTTTTATTGTCATGTCAAAATCCCAGTGCAAAATATAATGCTACAGCATTACAGTGTTGCATAGAAACAAATATAATTCTATTAGTAATTTTTGTTTTAATCATTTCTTCAGACTGCTGATATCCTCTTTTAATTTTTAAACTTTTAATTGTCAGTAAGGTTACTAAAATGGACTCTTCAGCCGTCCCAACACACTTTATCATTGTGTTACAGCATGGATAATTCGTACCTCAAACCTATTTATCTACCTTAGCTCTCCATTCCTTAATATTGATCACTAACAATAATCTTGTCAGTCTAAGTCTGACAATTGCAATTGATCCTGCATTCACAAACACCTGAAAGGCGAGCTCTACAATTCCAGTAGTCTGGGAGAAAAAAATGAATTCTGATTCCACTTCTAATTGCCATTGTCTTACTCGGAACATTATATTTTGATTCTATTTACTTTCTGCCCCTGCCGCAGTACCAGGTTGGCTCTTGTCATCTTATCTATCTATATATTACTAAAACTCTCAACTTGTTTGTTTGTGATTCTGCGTGTCTGTCTGTCTGTGATTCAGAGATGCCCGGAACTATGCCAAAACGGCACATGATAGTGCTACAGCACCACCTTACTCAATTGTCCTGTGGTGTGTTTTATCAAGTTTCATTCAGATTGATGTTATATTTCCCAAGTTATTCACATTTTTAACTTTACAAAATCCCACAGAGAAAAATCTTTCCTCTGCATTGTCAGTTAGCAGCTATGTTGTCACAATGGGATCTCATTTACATAAACTGCCCCTCACCATGTTCCACTGGCAGTTAGCAGCATATGATGTCACAATGGGATCTTATTTACATAAACTGCCTGTCAACAGTGTTCCACCCAGTGCAATGAGAGATTTGTTACATTGTAAGGAGAGTGGGGGAGGGCAGAAGGAGAAGAAATGTTATTTAAACAATGTGTTTAGTAGGATAGGGGGGAGGTGAGGGAGAGGAGGGGGTTAAGGAGGGGAGAGAGGTTATGGTGGGGAGAGAGGTTATGGTGGGAGGGAGGGCGTGACTGAGGGTAGGGGAAAAGGGAGGGAGGGGTGGAGGAGGAGGGGAGAGAAGAAGGGGGGTGAAGAGGAGGGGAGGGGGATGGAGTGTTGGGGAAGAGGGGAAATGAGTCATGCCTGCGCAGTTGGGGCCTATGGGTGAGTGGTGGAATATTGCGTTGGGGGAACGGGTGAGTGGTGGATACGGGTTGCATTGGGGGAATGGGTGAGTGGTGGAATATTGCGTTGGGGGAACGGGGCCCAATGGGTCCCACTTGATCTAATTTATATATTACTAAACCTCTCATGTTGTTTCTTTGCCCAGTTTGTATTTGTGCAAAAATGGTACACGATAGCGCTACAATTTTTGGCTCACCTTACCATTGTCCTGTGATGGCAATTAAATATGTTTTGTTCAGATTAATGGTATATTTTACAAGTTATTGACGTTTAAGACATTTAAAAAAAAAACAGTACCCCTAATTGCCCCGCCCCCACTTGCCGTCTTTACTTGACTGGCGTCATAAAGGACACCCCATGGGTCCTCAATGCGGCCTTTGCACAATTTCAGACCGCCATCTTTTTTTCCTCGCCTCGTAACGGGGCCACAACTGTTCCACGGATAAGTTTCCTTCCATCTTACTATTGCTCTGGGCCTACGGGGAGGGAGGAGCGGGGGGCTGCCGCTACGGGCCCGCATGGAGGGAGAGCGCGGGAAGCGGGACTCGGGGCAAGCCCGCAGGGAGGAAGAGGAGCGGCACCCGGGGCTGGCCCGCGGTTAGGGAGAGGGGCGGGACCCGAGGCAGGGACTACAGGTGAGGAGGGAGAGTGGGAGGTGGAATAGGGGGAAGGTAAGGAGTGGGAGAGGAAGGGGATAGAGGGAGAGGAGGGCAGTGGGGGAGTTGAGGAGGGAGTGTGGGGGAGTGGGATGAGGGGGGCAGGTGAGTGGGGGGAGCAGAGGGGTTGGGGAGGAGAGAGGGACTGACTGAGGGTAGGGGAAAGGAGAGGGAGGGTGAATGGGCGGAGGGGAGGATGACAGGGGAAATAAGAGGGAGGGTGAAGAGGAAGGTGTGGGAGTGCTGGGGGATGAGGGGAAATGGAGGACAATAGGGGTAGAAAGAAGGTTGCACATCAGCCCGCCATGCGCAGTTGGGGACAATGGGTCAGTGGTGGAATATTATGTTGGGGGACCAGGTCTCCTGTGTGACAGGGACTTGGACTAGTATTTACCAATGATATGTTATGCAATTGTTACAAAGGCTTTTTATTCCTTATCATATTTCACTTCATAACTATGGCTTTGTCAGGGTTGACCACAACATTTTCCTCCATGCCATCCCATTGTTATCTAGTGGCTGTGTGATTGAACTCCATTCAGGTACACAAGAATTACAACCAAAGGCTACCCTTCCCACGCTAACATTGTTAACACTGGTGAGTCCAAGGATCTATTCTTAGCACCATCTTATTTCTCAGTTGCATGTTGCCCCTTGGTGAGATAATCTAAATGCATGCTGTCAGCTTTTTACGTGCATTGTCAACACTCAACTATTTCTCATCATTGTTTTTTTGACCCTCCACTTTTTCTTATGCTTGCCCAGCATTCAGCACTAGATGAACAAAGTATTTCTATGAATCAACATTTCCTCAGTCCCGTTCATAAAAACTGACTCCATCCTTCTCTCTCTGGCAACTGAAAGTGAGCAGGACTGTTTGTAATCGTAGGGTCTCCGACCTCGAGATGAGCTACAGCTTGCATTTACAAGCCAATCTATTTTTACTTCCATCGCAACACCTTATTCCTTCTCACATCTGCCGATAAAACTATCTGCTGTTCCCTCTGAACTTAACTATTCCAACACAGCTCTGGCCAATATCCTTCATTTTACTCTTTACAAACTTGAGGTCATCTAATCCTCAGATGCCCATGTCCCAGCGCACACCATTTCCATCTGACGCCTTGCTGACTCTATTCTAGCTCCAAAATAAGCAATGCTTAAATTTTAAAATCATCAACCTAATTTTCAGATTCTTTCATCATCTTGCTCTTTCCTGTCGTATCTTTTACAGCATAATACTATCAAGTTCTAAAACCTAGTAAGATATTTGTGTTCTTCTAAATCAGCCCTCTTCATTATCAAATTTAATAGTAAGATTAAGCGAAAACATACCAGTTTGAAGTTTGATCTGTATTTAATGAGGCGTTACGATGAGGGATTACGTGAAGAACCCGTCCAGCACGCATGCGCGATATACTTCAAAGCAGCGATGTGGAATCACAGGAAACACAATAATTGAAATAAACATAGTAAAGAAAAGGAGAACTAAAAATACCAGTTGATCTCTATAATTGAGGGTGGGAGCGGAGGGCACGTAATCCCTCATCGTAACTCCTCATAAAATACAGATCAAACTTCAACCTGGTAAGTTCTCATTTAATCTTACTATTTTACTTCGGAGTCACATGAGTGACTACGTGAAGATTTTAAAGCTCTGTGATTTCAAACCGTGTAACAGTTCATACTTCACTCGCTGCCGAAGTAATTCGAGGGAGGAAGTATGTTATCGTAATCAACCATGAATCTGTTTGTAAAACAATAATGGTGTTATTAACAATAACAAGACCAAAATGCTCCCCCGGGCTTAAATTATATATTTGCAGATTCTAATATTTTTTCTGCAAACGATACAGGTTCTGCCAGCGGCTTGTTACAAAAGTTTGGAACGTATACTCCCTAGACCACCCCTGCTGTAGCCAGGATGTGGTCCATAGGCACGTCCATCCTCTTAGTCACCGATGTGGATGCTGCCCTGGTGGAGTAAGATTTATACACGTTAGTATTTACTCCAGCAACTCCCAGTACCTGCTTGAGCCACTTGAGATAGTTTGGCTCGTCACCCGACCATGAGGTTTCTTGTGGCTGACCCATAAGGCTTTTTCTCTCCCTCTGGGATTTCTTATTGTGTCGATGTAGTTCAATAAGTGGGTCATGACACATAACCGTGGTTCAGGTGGGTGTGCCCGGAATTCCATGACTGGACCTGATGTTCCTGGTCTGCTCTGTTTGACCAGCCCCTGAATGGTAAATGTGACACGGTCTGGTGTTATAACCATATTGTCCAATCATAGTAGATGGAGGAACTGGACTCTTTGTGCTGAGACAAGGCCATCAGCATGACCGTCTTCGGGGTAGGCTGTTCCAGGGTGAGGGACCTGGCTGGTGACCATCCCCTAAGGTACGTCAGGACCACACTGACATCCCAGATTTGGGTGTACCTAGGTCTGGGGGAATTAGAGTTGAATATGCCTCTCCTGAATTTGATCACCAGTGGGTGGTACCCTATGGCCTGTTGTCCTGGTGCCTGAGTTAAGTAGGCTGACAGAGCAGTTCTGGCTGTATTGATGGCGCAGTAGCCGAGTCATTCATTGTGGTGAAGACCTGCCAGGAACTTCAGTACAGGTTTTGTTGTAGTTTAATATGTAGTTCCTGTATTTGAACAGTATCTTCTCACTTCTTGATGTTCGCCAAGTATGTTCCCTAGTGGATATGCGATGGGATGCTGTCCTCGTGTCGATAGTGCTGCTGACTGATGAGGTAGAAAAGGGGAGAACATAGAGATTAGATTCCCCCCCCCCCCCCCCCCCCCCCCCCTAGTTCAGCGGGAATGTATCCATTGCCGCTGCCTCAAGGTTTGGTTTCATGCGACATACGTGGTGATTCAATTGGAATACAAGGAAATCGATATCTGGTGTTACATATTGTTTTGTAATTTCAGCAAATATTTTGGTTTAATATGTCTGTTTACAGTATTTAGCTCACCTGGTAGGTAAGTTGCTGATGGTCAAATATGTTTGACGACATATGGTTACCAATTGTTAAATAAATTTTCACATGATATCGATTTTATTCCGCCCATTTGACAATCCAGGCCCAGCAGTGGTCTTCTCAATTCTGCAACCCAGGCCCAACAGTGGTCTTTTCAAATCTGCAACCCAGTAGTTTAATTTATCATGGCATGGGTGGCTTATGCCTGAAACTGGGTGAGTTGATAAGCCTGGGCTACTGGGAAAATCATTAGGGTTTTGATGACCATGTCAAGGACTACTGGGAACCATGACTGTGGGTTTAGTCGGGTACAGGTGCACAACCTTTTATCCGAAAGCCTTGGGACCAGACACTTTTCGTAATTCAGAATTTGTCGGTCTTGGGAATGGAAATTTTTTAGCGTAGACTTTAATGGCTGGCTCAGTGGTAGAGTGTTCGGCTCATATTCGCAAGGTCGCGAGTTTGCGCCTCGATCCAGGCAGTTACTCGGTCGCGAGTTTGAGTCTTCAATGTCGTTTTTTCTTGCAGAATAAATGTTTGTATGAAATGCAGTGTAGGAGAGGTGTACTGACTGTGTGGGCAGAACTTTGGAAGTGATTGCCCACCAGTCTAAAAAGCCGCTGTGTCTCCCTGTCCCTGGGATAGTAGGGGGCGATCAAACAGCACAATACCCCCCTCCCCCTCCAACTCCAGAGGAATCCGCTCCCCGATGGGCCACTACGGCGACAAGTGGTAGTTTGCCCACAGCCCGAGCTGCGCCACGCCAAGAACAAGTACCTTGCACACCATCAGCTTCTGCCCCTACGTGTTCCTCTGGAGTTGGAGCGGGGCTGGGCTGGAGTTGCTGCTGGCTGTGAGTCTCTGGGATCTCCGTCCTTGCAGTGGGCCTGGGGGTCGCTGTCCCGTTGGTCCTGACGTCTGTGGCCACCCCCCTGGACTGGAGCTGAGACTGGGAACTGTAACGCCCTTGCCCCCTCCCTCTGCAACTGCAAACAACCCCATTCTCCTGCAAGGGCGGTACAGTTCCCGGAGGATAGCAGGTGGCCGGAGACGTCAGGACCAACAGGAACCCGCTCCCCGATGGACCCCTACGACGCCCCGAGCTGCGCCCCGTCATCCGCAACCCATGTTCCTCTGTAGTTGGAGCGGGGCTGGGCTGGGCTGCTGTTGGCTGTGGGTCTCTGGGATCTCCATGCTTGCGGTGGGCCTGGTGGTCGACGTCCAATTGGTCCTGACGTCTCCGGTGACTGCACTGACCTGCTGGCAGCCATCGCCGACTTGAAGACAGTGCAAAGCCCCCGCGCCGGTGCAATGAGTGGGGAGCTGGAGAGGGGAGGGAAGGGGTCACACACATGGCCGGGGAGCAGAGGGGTGTAGGTGGGGTGAAACTGAAGGGAGCGACAATCTGCTGCTGCCTACACTGTGTATCGTGAGTCTACCGTGGGAATTTTTTAACTCAGCGGGCAGGCAGCAGCAGATTGTCAATTATTAACCCTCCCGCGCAATATACCCTCACCTTCTCTTTTATGGATGGGGATTTAGTTCCCCTTTCTTCGAGGACCGACCGGAGGTTCCGCTGTCACCTCTGCGGGCCGCCCTCGGTGAACGTCCTGTCTCCCTGTCCCTGGAATAGCAGGGGACGATCAAACAGCACAATACCCCCCTCCCCCTCCAACTCCAGAGGAATCCGCTCCCCGATGGGCCGCTATGGGCGACAAGTGGCAGTTGCCCACAGGCTGACTGCGCCACCCCAAGAACATGGACGCAGTAGCTGTACACCATCAGCTTCTGCCCAGGACGGGGAGCGGTTTTCTTCTGGAGTTGGAACGGGGCTGGGCTGGAGTTGCTGATCTGGGATCTCCGTGCTTGCAGTGGGCCTAGGGATATCGGTGTTCCGTTGGTCCTGACGTCTCCGGTGACTGGCACTGTGCTGCTAGAAATCGCGACGTGAAGAGAGTACAATTCCCCCCCCCCCGCCCCGGTGCAATGAGCGGGGAGCTGGAGAGGGGAGGGAAGGGGTCATACACATGGCCGGGAAGCAGAGGGGTGTAGGTGGGGTGAAACTGAAGGGAGCGACAATCTACTGGTGTTGCACGCTGTTAAAAATTTCCCATGCAAGACTCACGATACACTGTGTATCGTGTCTACCGTGGGAACTTTTTAACCCAGCCGGCAGGCAGCAGCATATTGTCAATTAATAACCCTCCCGCGCAATATACCCTCACCTCTTTTATGAATGGGGATTTAGTTCCCCTTTCTGCGAGGACCGACCGGAGGTTCCGCTGTCACCTCTGCGGGCCGCCCTCGGTGAACGTTTTCAAGGACCTTTCTTCAAGGACCGAAAAAATGTCGCTATTCGGAGGTTTTCGTTATTTGGATCGTCGGATAAAAGGTTGTGCACCTGTACTATCAAAATACCTGAAGCAGAGTCCATCTGTATTTTGCGTAATACCCGACTGATGAGGCCATAGTTTGGTATATGCCACCACTGTGATGTTGTTCATTTATAAACTAACATGCAAAATGGTGCACTACTGAACAATATGCTTTTACCAATAGAACGTACTCAATATTTCCAACTAGGTTTTATGCCCAGTGTGTATAGTGATGTCGACTCCAGATTAGTCCATTTGCCACCATGTTCTGGGTATGGGTTATTTTGTTTAAACACTAGCACTAGCACCTTAGCTCTAATGGAAAGGTTCAAGTTAAGTAGCTGGTAATGCTGCTACTAATTCCCAATTACTCTTGCCACTTTGTTGAATGGTTGCTTGATTGTTACCATTAATTGTTACTGGTTGTGCCACACGCTGACGCTCCTTATGGCAATGTTATAGAGGAGTTGATAGAGTTAATTGAATACTAGATAGTCAATAGTTGTGGATGGTGTCAATGTAGATGTATCTGGATCGTATGACAGAGCCCAGGCTAAATAAGTTTTAGTAGCTAATGCTGCTGATTTAGCTATTTCCATGGATTTATCTGTCATTAATATCATAGAGACATGCCATGACGATATGGTCCTTAATAGTGTCAGGGCTGGTTTGAATATTTGGAAACAGCTTTGGCCCATATTAGCCTTTGTCAATAATTTATACTGCCACAGTTACCCCATCCAGGTAAATTGTGGTATCTCCGAAAATCTTTTATGAATGGGTACTGAATAGTATGCATCTTTTAAGTCAATGTCTACCATAAAGTATCCTAGGAAATCCATGGTTAGCAGTTACAAGTTTCCATAAAGTGTGTATACCTGGTGAAAATACTCAAGTGGTTAAGTCAATGATGGTGCGACATTCACCATCTTTGGGTTTTTTGGTACCAAAGGTTCATATTAGACTTCTTTATGACCCCTTTGTATATCTTCTCCAGTTAGCTAGTCCCTCATGTTCTTTTTTAGTGGGAGGGTAGACCCCTTTGGGATGCATGCTGAACTGGTGGCAAGTTTCTTAATTCAATTTTTTTCCTTGAATACTTTTGGTATATAACTACCAAGTGTGATAGTTCTTCATGCTTCCAACCCAGGTGTGATTTCCCCCCCCTCTGTTAGTACAAACCCTTCACCTTTTATGTGATGGTAGGAACCATACTTATCTGTCTTCACTGTTGTTTAGTGGTGTGTTCATTTCTTCGGTTTCTGGTTCTTTGTCTGTAGGGATGGTGTTGTTGAGGGGTGGCGCATTTTCCATGTGGCCCGCTCTGGACCCTGGCCTGATAAGGCTTACGGGGGCTGGCATGCGGACCCCGAGCTTTCACCAGTACCGTTAAGTAGACGCCTACTGGTGGACGCGTGGAGGTACTGCTGTCTGGTTTTGTGTGGTGCTCATTCCAGGCCCTGCCCTCTTGATGCCGAATATCTTGGACACTTCGTCCAGTTTTTTAGGCTTGGTTTGGTAACTTTGCCAGATAGCCAGATAACATTGTTCGAGAAGTTGCGGAGCATACTGTGAACAGTAGGGTCAGGTGTTTTGCCATACTACCCTGCCCCTCTGGAATGCGAAATGCGAATCTGGAATAGCATGCGAAAATGATAGCCGACGTCAGGGGTATCAAATGCAATTTAAGATATTTGGGTTTTTGAATGCCCTGCTCAATGTACCCCCCAATAATGGTGGCCACTTTGAGTAAATCTACCATTGGTGGCTGTGATTCAGTTGCCAATGTCATATTGAATTTTCTTCATTAAACTCCTCCACTGTATCTACCTTTATATCCTGCCATTTACAAAACCGTCCTTTTTTGATTCATAGAAACATCTAAACAAAGAAAAATGGGCGCAGGAGTAGGTCATTTGGCCCTTCGAGCCAGCATGGCTGATCATCTAAAATCATTACCCCATTCTGGCTTTTTCCCCATTTCTCTTGATTCCTTTAGCCCTAAAAGCTAATCTAACTCTCTCTTGAAAACATCCAGTGAATTCATTCTTGACATCCAATCAAATATATTCCCACATCGTTAAGTGTAAATTTTTTGTTTGTGAAATGCATTGGGATATTTTAAGGATATATTTACATTTTCTAGATTCTCTATTACAAAGTATCTTTTTGTTGCACCTATCCCATTTCTTTTCTTTAGAATTTTAAACATCTCCGTTAAATCATCCTCAATTTTACTAAATCAAAGGATTTAAAAACTAAGCAACTAGAATCATACTTTAATCTTTATCTCATTGTCAGACATCTTAGCTGTGTGGCCGGCAGAATTTGGGGTTCTCTACTAAGTGCAGTGATTATAGAACATTGAACAGTACAGAACAGGAACAGGTCCATCACCCCACAATGTCTGTGCCAAACATGATGTCAAGACCAACTCTTATTTGCTTGCACATAATCCATATCCCTCCATTCCCAACATATCAAGGGGGACTTGAAATAGTTAAAACTGGAACAGCAATGACATTCTAGTCAGTGGGTGAGGGACATATTACTTCCGTTGCTCTCTCTGGCAATCCATGCCTCATTGCTGACGTTTTCAGGATGATTGATGATAATATGAGTGGGCAACAGTAGAAATGTCATCAGGAAGCAGTTTGTCTTTACCTTCGGCAAAGGTTCCTAGTCTGTTTACGATAATTAGACAAAGACTTGGTAGACTGCATAAGGACTGCATCAGTAAAATGTATCTTTTAAAGTGCCAATTGTAAAAGGCTTATAGGCCTTTTGTGGCTGTATAGGCCCCCATTAAACACAAATAGCAAATACATTTAATTGTAAATAGACAGAGTTAGAGAAAAATGAGTTTCAATCTAGTTCACTGCCTTAACATTATAACACATTAATTATGTCGGCATGGATGAGTTGGGTTAAAGGGCCTGTTTCTGTGCTGTATGACCGTCTTGGCAAAGAAAGGAGTTCAAACACAAGCAGTCCACTCTTAAGGATTATGTAATGTAGCTACTGTAAATCATGCACAAAAATAGCAGTTTAATTGAAAACATTCAAAGCTGTTAATGTGTTGGGTCTCTCCAGCATCAGTCAACATAATCTCACCAATTTATAATATTGGATTTGAGTCACTGCTATAGTTAATAATCTGCAGTCTTAGTGCTGATATATAGTGATTCACTAAATAGCTAGTCTTATCTTGGCTGTTCAATTTGTTAAGTAACTGAATATTATTGATTTGCAACTCAGATGCTTGATAACTCTGATTGCATTGAATGTATATCTCTTAAGTGCTCCTGTAAGCAAATTTTGTGATTTCCAAGAATAAAAAATGTTTAGTGCATAATTTGTGGCCTGGTTTCTATCTAGATGATTCCACAAGAGCATTTATTTAATTTGGCATCTTGCGGGGTAAGTTAATGGAGAGATAGTAAATTAATATCATTTCATACTGATTAGTTAAGATGACTCACTAAGCCTACTCGAGAATGATTCAACCAAATACATATAAAGTCAAATTAAACTACAGGCTGGGAATTAAATAATTACCTGGTTCCTCTGTATATTTCTGTCAGGTTTCTGAAACTTACAATCTGCAGAATTTCAATCTTGTTATTTTCATTTGGCACATCCAGCTATAATGCTGGAATTTGAGTATTTCAAAAAGCTAGGCTTGTACGAATAAAATGCACACATTAAAAAAAACTGTAATATGTTGCCATTTTGCGTTTGCGTATAGTACTCATGGTGGCTTAACTAATATTCTCCTTTATAAAATTGTATTTACGACTGCCTGCTGCTTTTTAAAATCAATGCATTTTTCATATTGATGTTTAACTGCGATTGGTTTTAGTCAATCAATTTAATTGCATGAGGTAAGTGTGCAAAATGAGGTTAAACAGAGTGTGACTTTCTTTACTCTGCAAGCCATAACCTTGGAAATTTGCGTCATGTTATGAACTATAATTGCCATGCTTTTTTTTAACAGGGAGATTTTGATCCTTTGTAAAATGTCTGTTCAGTGTGAAAAATGTCTGTTTCAAATGTGAAAAGTGATTTTGTGATCTGGTGCTCTCAGTCGAAAACGTATAATTTCCTAATATCTGGTTCTTGTCTCTTTTAGGTTGTACAATATCCCTATTGGCTTATTTATTTGTTAGTTAATATTTAGAGGTGCAGCCTGGAAACGCCCTTTTGGCCCACTGAGCCCACGCTGATCAGCGCTCACCCCGTACACCAACACTATCCTACACGCTACTGACAATTTACAGATTTACCAAAGCCAATTAACCTATGTCCCCCACGCAGTCACAGGGAGAACATACAAATTCTGTAGAGACAACCCCCGTAGTCAGGATTGAATTCTGGTCTCTAGCGCTGTAAGGCAGCAGGTCTACCGCCACGCTATTGTGCCAACCTGAACAAATACATGAAGACCCATGATTGATCCATTGTTACAGCAATATAATTTATATTAATGCTTCCTTGGTCCAGGCATTTATCAATGAATTATTTGTAAAATTTCCGCAGCCTTTGGATGCTTTCAATTATGGTATCCAACATTACACATAAGCCCTGTGTTTTGAATTTGATGGTCAAGGACATCTGGTCCACAATGCCTAATATAATTTGATATTAAAATCAGTCTGAAGAAGGGTCTCAACCCGAAACATCACCCATTCCTTCACTTCAGCAAAGGTGCCTGTCCCGCTGAGTTACTCCAGCATTTTGTGTCTACCTAATATAAATTATTTAATTGAACTGAAGGAAGGCAACATGAAACTTTCAATGGGAGCCATTGAGCTGTGATGTTGTAATGGGGCATAGAACAGAAAAATGGGAGTTGAGGATATAATGTAGAAACAAGAAACTAGATACTGGTTAATATACAAAAACACACAGGTGCTGGAATAACTTAGCAGGTTAGGCAGCATCTCCGGAGAGCATGGATGGGTGATGTTTCAAGCCAAGGCTGTTCTTAAGGCTGATTGTAAGGGGCAGAAGAAAGTTTTGAAGGGTGGGACAAAGCATGGGAGGTAATGGGTGGATACAGGTGGGGACAAAGGCCAGAGATAAAAGCTGAAGGTGTGAGACGGGGTTGAAGAGTTGAAAGTTATGCAGCTCGAGGGAGGAAAGTAGCAGGAGGGGAGAAATAAGTGGGAGGTGGGGGGAGGGGGGGGGGGGGGGTTAGAGGAGGAAAGAGGAGAGGGGGGGGGGGGAGAATGGGGGGAGGGGTTTTGTAGAGGTTACCTAAAATTGGAGAATTCAATGTTCATGCCATTTGGGCTATAAGCTATAGGAATATAGGTGCTGTTCTTCCAGTGTGCGTGTGGCTTCACTCTGGCAGTTGTGAAGGCTCATGACAAAGATCAGTGTGGGAATGGGAAGTGGAGCTAAAATGGTTAGCAACCGAGAGATCCAGTAGCCCTGGCGGACAGAGCGCAAGTGTTGAACTGTTTTGCTGAACACTACTGCGCTCTCTGCTAAGACCTACTTTCCTCCCTCTAGCTTTGCAATTGCAACTCATCAACCTTGCCTATCAGAACTCCCCCTCCACCTCCCCGTCTGTGTCCTACTATTGTCTGCCATGCTTTGTCCTTGGGGCGGAAAGCACTTTTAAAACATGGGGAGGACGTAATGAGGCCCGAAGAGGCATCCAGAAGAGGGGTCGGCAAACTACGGCGACTTTGCGACTTGGGAATGCAACCAGTCCCGGGCCACGCAGGTGCCTGGGAACTGCAGCCAGACCTGGGGCAAGCAAACTGACCTGAGCGCTAATGCCAGACCTGCCAGTCCACCTGGGCGCTACAGCCAGTCCCAGGGCAGGCCAGCCGACCAGCAATTACCCGGTACACCAGCACCATCCGACACACTAGGAACAATTTATAATTTACCGAAGTACTTAACCTACAAACCTGCACGTCTTTGGAGTGTGGGGCAGGCAAGCCGACCTGGGCGCTACAGCCAGTCCCGGGCCACACAGGCGACCTGGCCGGTACAGCCAGACCTGGGGCAAGCGAGCTGACCCGGGACTGGCTGTAGTGCCCAGGTCATAAAACATGGGGGGGGGGGGGGGGGGGGGTTGTCCCTCACCTCTCAAAACATGGGGGTGGGGGGAGGGACAGGCCCCCCCCCCCCCCCCCCAGGATTTCCGCCCATACCTCTCTTCGAGTTTTACTTTTAGTTTAGTTTATAGATACAGCGTGGAAACAGGCTGGGACCGCGCCGATCAGCGATCCCCACACATTAACACTATCCTACACCCACTAGGGACAAATTTTACATTTATACCAAGCCAATTAACCTACAAACCTGTACATCTTTGGAGTGTGGGAGGAAACCAAAGATCTCGGAGGAAACCAACGCAGGTCACGGGGAGAACGTACAAACTCCGTACAGACAGCACCCGTGGTCGGGATCGAACCCGGGTCTCCAGCGCTGCATTCGCCGTCAGGCAGCAACTCTACCGTGACTGCCCTTCTTCCCCCCCCCCCCCCCCCCCCCCCCTAAAATTGGTCTGAAGAAGGGTCTTGACCCAAAATGTCTCTTATCCATGTTCTCCAGAGATGCTACCTGACCTGTTGAGTTACTGCATCACTTTGTGTCCATTTAAGAGGGGTGTAGCTGCAAGTAAAGATGAAAGTTCTGACATTAACTCAACTATAGGCATTTCTCACTACAATCTCTTTGCTCTGTAAATCCGAATTAAATAAGCTGCTGAGGTGGTTTTGGTTCAGTTTCAAATTTAAGGACACTATAAAAATAATAAATCCATGAATGCAATATTGGTTTACTGCTTTGTTGAATTCTATTGATGTGCCCCTGTAATGGATGGATCTCGGTAAACATGGTAACACATTTCCCAAGAGATTATTGATTCTTGCCAATCAAACTTTTTCTTTCAATTATTTAGGCATCCTACCTGAGAGGCTGTGTCTTGACCGAAAATCTATCACAACAAGATGAAGCCTACACCCAACAGTACTTTTATAAATGTCATAAATACATTTTCCACTGGTTTTTATTTTTGTCTTATGTTACAGAACATAGAAACCGAGCTCGTGCTTCTATTAAAAAGACTTGGCATTCACCACCTCGAGTTATATATCGGAAAAAAACTTGATAATGGAAGATGGCTCTTTTCTTAGGAGGTTGCTGGCACCTGTCATGGTCCTTCATTCGTGTTTAAGAGGGAACAAAGCCCGAAACGTTGCCTATTTCCTTCGCTCCATAGATGCTGCTGCACCCGCTGAGTTTCTCCAGCTTTTTTGTGTAACCTATGGTCCTTCATTCGCCTCCTTCCCCCAATTAGGTATGCTTTGGGATGAGATTGAAATCGTATATATTTAAAACAAAAGTCCAAATTGTATAACATTGAACAGAATGGTCTTCTGATTTAAGATGAGAGCTACTAATTCAGACAGAAATTGGGGTCTTGCACAGGGGAGATGTAAACAGAAGCAATTCATCCTTCCCATTAACAACATTTCAGCCAGGCCTGAATGTGTGAGTTTTTATCATGAATTGAAGTTTTTGTGCAGTCCATTTTTAGAAAGCATTTTCCCAGATTGCATTAACTCGATTTGGCCTCAATAGTACTGTTTTATCATCTCTTCTAGGGTACAGCATAATGTGTTTGGTAGGTCAAGATATTGTGGTTATACAGTATATGACAGATTGAAAAGGTTGATATATTTTTATCCTCCCAGCAATATATTTGGAACATTTATATGACATCACTGTTTAGTGAACACTTGTGATCAATCCAGATTTTTCTTGTAACTTAGAAAATGTGTTCTTGTGACTTTTAGACATGTAGTCATAGAGTTGTACAGCACAGAAACATACCCCATGGCTCAACTAGTCAATGCCAACCAGTTGCCTAACCAAATTAATCCACTTGCCTGCACCAGGCCCATATCTTCCAAACCTTTCCTATCCCTGTACCTGTCCAAGTGTCTTTTAAAAGTCATAATTGTACCTGTCCCTATCACTTCCTCTGGCAGTTTGTACAATATTTGCACCACACTCTGTGGAAAAAGTTGACCTTCCGGTCAATTTTAAATCCCACTGAGTTACTCCAGTTTTTTGTGTGTACCCATCATTTATGTTGGGCTCACTGATCTGTGGTTCCCAGGCATTTCTTTGCAGCCTTTCTTAAATAGAGGCATAACACTAACCATCTTGCAGCATTCCTGCACCTTACCTGTTGCTATCTCTGATACAAATATATCTACCATGGACATCTTCTCTAGTTTCCCACAACATCCTTGAATACAGTTGATCAGGTCCCAGGAATTTATCTATTTTACACATTTTAAGACCTCCAGCACCTTTTCTGTTATGTTGCCAAACATTCATCTGCCCTAACATCTTATGCCTGCTCACATTAGCTGTATCACTGGAAGGAATCCACTGATTGCCCGATTCCCTATGATAAGTATGATTCCATTATGTTGAGCCTTAAATCAACCTAAAAAAAATAGTCGCTTATGTCGGTGTTAGAAATTTTCCAACAAATTCTATTACAAAAACGGAGGTAGAAACTGAACAAACTTTATTGTGTGAGAGAGAGAGTCA
This sequence comes from Leucoraja erinaceus, assembly GCF_028641065.1. NCBI lineage: Eukaryota > Metazoa > Chordata > Chondrichthyes > Rajiformes > Rajidae > Leucoraja > Leucoraja erinaceus. The sequence goes on along the minus strand of NC_073395.1, from coordinate 35,274,143 downwards.
CACAGAGCCCAAGTGTTTGTTGGAGTCCTCTCTGAGCTAATGCTGAAAACCATCTCTTTTATACATTGATTTAGACAAAAAGCATCCAGACAAATGGTAATGAACAAGGACACTCAGAATTCAAAGGAAATAACATTTAGCTGTGGAAAGTTACACCGGTGCAAGATTAGCCGTTCTGCAAGTTCTGTGACAGACTCTTAATCTCCTGACCGGGATCTGTCAATTACTTGTGCCCTAGGCAGTTTCAGTAAACAATCTTGTGCAGACACGGATAGAATACACAAGGAAATAGTTACATACATTTTTCCATCAGTCGGTTCCACCATTCAATACGATCAATGCTGATCTTTTATTGCCATTCTATTTCCCTGTATTTGCCCCATGCCCCTTGATTCCCTTAATATCTAAAACATCGTTGACTATACTCACTGTTTTGGGCGGAACAGTGGCACAGCGGTAGAGTTGCTGCCTTACAGCACCAAAAAGCTGGATTCAATCCTGACTATGGGTGCTGTCTGCACAGAGTTTGTACGTTCTCCCTGTGACAGCGTGGATTTTCTCCGGGTGCTCCGGTTTCTTCCCACACTCCAAAGACGTACAGGTTTGTAGGTTCATTGGCTTCTGTTTATTGTAGATTGTCTCTAGTGTGTAGGATAGTGGTAGTGTATCCTGGTCAGTGTGGACTTGGTGGGCCGAAGGGCCTGTTTCCATACTGTATCTCTAAAGTCAGAGACTGAGCCTCCACTGCCCTCTTGGGTAGTGAATTCAGAATCTTTGGTTGATCTTTTTTTCACCTCTGTCCTAAATGGCTGACTCCTTTATTTTGAAACAGTGATTCCTTGTAATAGACAGCTTAGCTTGGTTAACATCAACCTGTCAAACCTCTTAAGGATTTTGTATATTTCAATTAGACCATCATTTCTATTTGTTTCAATAATATCAGAATTGAAGATTTGTAACATTTTCTATACACGCAATATATAGTTTCATAAAAGGCCCACAATCAACTGAATTTAAGTGAGTTTATTAAATAAAGGTACAGAGTGCTGTCAATAATGAAGTTCTGGGAACAGCATTTCACAGAAGCCACACTTAATTTATTGTACTCTCTCTGAAACAAATGGAACCCTCTTTAAGTTGGTAAACTGAACGTTTCTAGAATGTCCTCAACGTAACTTCATACAATTGCAGCATGTTGCCCTTACTAATATACTTTAATATCTATCTACTAAAGCCTAAGATTTTTTGCTTATTGAATTGTTTGCTGTACCTTTAAGGTCACCGAGGTCCAACGTTTCTTGCCCATGTGGATAATTTCATGTTACACTTGACATATTTTTGCTGAATGTTTATGACTAGTATTTATTTAACCAAATAATGTATACCTTTCAGATTAAAATACAATTATTAATTTAATTAGTAATGAACTAGTAACATCAGAATGAGCTTTCAGTTGGATTTCATGCAGCAGAAGGGAGGACAATTATCTTTTATGTTACCATTTACCATAATTTAAAATTATACTGTATCAATAAATCGAGCATGTATAAGTGTTGTTTAGAATACTTTGGTAGACCTATTTTTGAAATGCCAGAGGGGTGGGTGGATTGAGGAGACTTGAAGGATGGTGAGCCGAAGGTGACAGGTGTACGAGTAATAGGAGTGGAGTTGGAAGACAAAAATATGTGGGCTCCATCAAATACATTAGAAGCGTTGCCATATTTCCAGAAAAAGGAGAATGCTTCAAATGTCATGAAATGGAAAGCTTCATCTCGAGAACGTGGGTGACGAAGAAAAATAAACTGAGAGAAAGGGATGGCATCCTTGCAAGACACAGGGTTGGATGAGGTGGAATGCTTGTCTCCTGAGATGAAGACGGGGAGATCCAGAAATGGCAGAGAATTGTGGAAATGGTCAAAGTTAATGAGGGTAGATTGGAAGTTAGTGAACTTGACAAAATCAGAGGAGGAAGCAGCAACATATATATACATAAATATATTGAATTGGGCCATAGACTTTTGAACAGGCAAGCTGTGGATGCAATCAGGCATCCTAATGCAGTTTGTCAGAGTGGTTCCAAAACTCTCTATTGTGTCCTATTTTGAGACATTTTTCTGCATTCCCACCTCCCCTCAATCTTCATCTTAATATTAGTTATTGAATTCAGAAACTCTTTTTATATTTACGCCACCCCACCCTCTGAGTCCAGCTGCAAGTGTGGAAAAACTGGTGATTAGTCACAGCCAATTCGGGCTCACTAATTTGCAAATGCAAATTTACAAATTTACAAATTATATTTTCAAACATCTAGTTCAAGTAAATGAATATGGATGTTTACAGGATATCACACTATTTAGTTTTCTTGCTGGGAGTATTCACAAGTTCAAACCACCACAAACAATACGTTCTGTAGCCAAGAGAGATGCAAATCTAAATATTGCATAATACTTTAGTTTAATTTAGTTTAGCGATACAATGCGGAAGCAGGCCCTTCGACCCACCGAGTCCGCGCCCAAAAACAACATAGGCGATGGCCATAACACCGATTTAAAAATTTGTTGAGAGTGAAACTTCATTTTTATCAACAACATTGAAAAAGGAAGCATTTTACATCTTTATTTCAAAGCCAAGCAATTTCGTTATTTGTTTTGTTTTAATTCACTAGACCTTGGCTTTCTTCATCACATGGAATAGAAGAGCAGGCTTTAATCTTTATAGAGTCATAGTGCATGGAAGCAGGCTAAACGCCCAAAGTCCATAGTGCAACCAAGACAGTTTGTAGTTCAAGGTTTAGTTGGTGTTTGTGATCTTCATTAGTCTGATGGTTGTTGGAAAGAAGCTTTTGCTGAACCTGGAGATTTCTTATGCCCAAAGAGGACCTCAATTTAATATCTTGGCTGAAAGATATTATTCAACGTAGAATTCTATTATGACAAATGTACAAGACGTTCTTGACAAGAAGAGGAGTGCAATGGTATTCATCTGGATTTTTGTTGTGACTATTAAATTGAACCTTTGATTCAGAGGCTGGAGTGTCTATAACTGTGACATTTGAACTTAAGACAATGTTGCAATCTTGAGAGAATTAAGTAGAGAAATGAAGCCGATGGCTGATAATATGGCTGAAGAGATTTGAGTTTTGCAGTAAAAATATAAATACTGGGAATATTCAGCAGGTCAGAAATCATCTATGGAGAGAAAAAAACACCTCAGATCAATGACCTTTCTTCAGAACTGGGAAAATAGTAGAAAACTGATGTTTACAATTACTGAAAAGATGGAGGGGCAGAGAGAACAAGAGGAATGTTTGTGATGTTTGGAGGAGTCGAAATGATCATGAACTAGACGTTTTCTCTGAAAAGTTTAGAAATGGTCAATTGCCACTCACAAGACCAGTGTGCTGAACCCATAAGGTTATAAGGAATCGGAGTAAAATTAGGCCATTCGGCCCATCAAGTGTACTCCGCCATTCAATCATGGATATCTCTCCTAACCCCATTCTCCTGCCTGTTCCCCATAACCTCTGACTGATCAAGAATCTATCTCTGCCTTAAAAATATCCACTGACCTGTCCTCCACAGCCTTCCGTGGCAAAGAATTCCAGATTCACCACCCTCTGACTAAAGCAATTTATCTTCATCGCCTTCCTGAAAGAACGCCTAGATTAGGGAACTATCCCCAACACAGCAGCATTGACTCATCACCTGAAGGATGACAATATATATCATAATCGGTAGACGATTTCCCTGCCCATATTTGGCCTGAGGCCTGGAGACTTCAAGGGAGCTGGAATCAACACGTACATTCCCTTATGCCGCATGTCAGGGTGCTTCTCCAATCCATGAGCCTGTCCTGGGAGTTGGACAGTACATACCCAAGGTGAAGTATGATTCTCCGAGGATAAAAATGTCAACCTTGTACCTGACTACTCTCTAGGACAATTTAAACCCCAGTTACCAGATATTTATGCAGAAGGCTTTGAAAAGTCAACTGAGCTGGGAGTAACTTTCTTCGTTCTAAATTAGATGTCTAGGTTAATGTGGTTAGTTTATCTGCTTTTATTTTTTCAATGTAGCAGCCATCAGACAACTGAGTGGCCGTTTAAGGGGACATTAAAAACGCACTCAGAGTGGTAGGTGAGGATACACATTAAAGGCCAGACCACCATCATTAATGGGGGCTTTAGTATTTCATGGAATCATCATGACTGAACCCAGATTTTTGTAATGATAATTGGTTTTGTCTGCACCATGTTATTGTTTCCATGGTAACATTCATCCAAAGCTACCAGGAAAGGGCGAGAGTGGTTGGACTTGATGGCTGTTCCTTTGTTCATAATAATTTGCTTTATACAAAATCTAATGATCTTAAAATTAATTCAAAGTGGAGGCCTTAAGATCTTTAATCATAGTGGCATGTTTTATTCAGGTAGCTTCAGTTAAATTTTAGTAATGCACTTTATCAGAAGTGCACTAAATATGAATCCTAAACAGATTTTCTCTATATGTAATTATAATTACTGTGGACAACTTTGATTTTAAATAACTGCATTGGAAAACTGTATAACACATTCAATATTAATTGTCCTCCACTCCTCTAATTTTAACTTGGTTGAACCTCATCCTGGAGCAATGTAAATTAATCTAGTTAGTTTTTAATGTTTATGTATCAATGTTGCGATTTTTTTTTGCATAATCAGTTGCTCTGCTGTGGATAATATTTATGTACCATGTATATATTTATTTTTAAATGTAGTCAAATTAAAATGGAATAAAATAAGAAGCCCCCGTGGCACTTCTCTTGGTAAGGAACAGCTCCGCGAGGCAAAGGAGAGTATCAGTATTTCTGCCTGTTCGGTGTCCTACCAAACTTATTTCCACCTACCTCGACTGCATCCTATCCCCCCCCCCCTGGTTAAATCCCTCCCTACCTATGTTCAAGACACCTCACAGGCTCTTCTTCTACTCCAGGACTTCCGTTTTCTAGGCCCCCATTCCCTCATCTTCCCCATGGATGTCCAGTCACTCTACACCTCCATCCCCCTCCAGGAGGGTCTCAAAGCCCTCCGTTTCTTCCTCGACCGCAGAACCAACCAATCCCCGTCTACTGATACTCTCCTCCGCCTACTGGAGCTGGTCCTTACCCTTAATAACTTTTCGTTTGACTCCTCCCATTTCCTAATGCAAGGCTTAGTTATGGACACGCGCATGGGCCCCAGCTATGCCTGCCTCTTTGTAGGGAATGTCGAACAATCCTTGTTCGAGGTGTACCGTGGCCCTATCCCCAAACTCTACCTCTGCTACATTGACGACTGCATTAGTGCTACCTCCTGCACCCACACACAACTCACTGACTTCATCAATTTCACCACTAACTTCCATCCGGCACTCAAATACACCTGGACCATTTCCGACATTTCCCTACCATTTCTTGACCACACTATCTCCATCGCAGGTGATAGACTACTGACCAACATCCACTATAAACCCACTGACTCCCATGGCTATCTGGACTACACTTCTTCCCACCATCACCATGCTTCCTGTAAGGACTCTGTCCCCTACTCCCAATTCCTCCGCCTACGCCGCATCTGCCCCCAGGATGAGGTGTTCCACGCCAAAGCATCAGAGATGTCCTCATTCTTCAGGGAACGAGGGTTCCACTCTTCTACTATAGATGAGGCTCTCACCAGGGTCTCTTCTATACCCCGTGACTCTGCCCTCACCCCCCAATCCCCCCCATTCGTAACAAGGGCAGAGTCCCCCTTGTCCTCACCTTACCAGCTGTCACATACAACAAATAATTTTCGCCACTTCCAACGTGATCCCACTACTTGCCACATCTTCCCATCTCCTCTCCTGTCTGCTTTCCGCAGAGACCGCTCCCTCCGTAACTCCCTGGTCAATTTGTCCCTTTCCACCTGAACCACCTCCTCTCCGGGCACCTTCCCTTGCAACTGCAGGAAATGCTACACTTGTCGCTTTACCTCCCCCTTTGACTCCATTCAAGGACCCAAGCAATCTTTCCAGGTGCGGCAGAGGTTCACCTTTACCTGCTCCAACCTCATCTATTGCAGCCCTAGATATCAGCTACTCTACATTGGTGAGACCAAGCGTAGACTTGGCGATCGCTTCGCCGAACACCGCAGCTCGGTTCGCAATAACCAATCTGATCTCCCGGTGTCTCAGCACTTCAACTCCCCCTCCCATTCCGAATCCGGCCTTTCTGTCCTGGGCCTCCTCCATGGCCAGAGTGAAGACCACCATAAATTGGAGGAGCAGCACCTCATATTTTGCTTGGGCAGTTTGCACCCCAGCGGTATGAACATTGACCTCTAATTTCAGGTAGTCCCTACTTTCTCCTCCCCTTCTCAGCTGTCCCTCAGCCCACTGGCTCCACTTCTTCCTTTCTTCTTCGCGCCCCCCCACCCTCACATCAGTCTGAAGAAGGGGTTCGACCCGAAACGTTGCCTATTTCCTTCGCTCCATAGATGCTGCCTCACCCGCTGAGTTTCTCCAGCATTTTTGTCTCCCTCTGGTCTCCTGGATTCTGTTTTCTTGTGGAATGGATGCCAATACAGCACAACTGTTGCTGATCCACGTTGACAGCATGAATCCTCCCATTTGTCAGAGGGAAGTCGGGTTTCTTGCCGTTTGAACTGCTTCCTGTTCCGAAGGCATGGATTTTAAACAATCATCGACATAGAAGTTGTTCTTTACTGTGTTTGTCACCTCTGCTCCAAAAAGATGTACCTTCATCCGGTATTCAACAAGATCCTGCTGTGCATCACCCTCGGGCCACCACAGGAATCGCAGATAGTCAATATGCTTTTCTGATACCTTGACACGATGAAACATTGCTTTGATATCAGCCGTCAAAGCAACCGGTTCTTGTCTGAATATGATGAGAACACCAATGAGTGAGTTGGTAAGGGCTGGACCCTGCAGCAGTTGGCAAGAATAAGAAATTTCATGATGAATATGAATATACATCTTTCCTCACAGAAATGATTGACAATGGTTGCCGTTTTAAAAATCAGTAATTTTTTAGTTGAAGCTCGGTTGCAATGCTAGTTGAAGGTGGTTACTGGAAGTTGCAGGTAGTGGAAGGTAAGACCTCCCTGGTGGAATAAAACCATGAGAGCAGGGAAGGAACAAGTTACATCTACTTCATGAAAGGCTGATGAAGCAAAAGGGCTGTTACTGACAGCAGTAGATGTATTTTTAGTAACATCCACCTAGCTTGTTCCTTCCCTGCTCTCATGATTCAGATGGATTAAAAAGAAAACCTGGGAGGCTTTTATTGTAAGAAAAGGAAAAATTTCTCTGCTAGGCCCAGGAGTGACGGAGGTCACATGCTTACGTTAAGATTAACCTTTTTTTCCACCCATTTTTATTCCACCAGGGAGGTCTTACCTTCCACTATCTGCAACCTCCGGCAACCACCGTCAACTAGCATCGCAACCGGCTTCAACTAAAAAATTACTGATTTTTAAAACGGCAACCATTGTCAATCATTTCTGTGATGAAAGATGTATATTCATCATGAAATTTCTTATTCTTGCCAAACCTGCGTTTCAGGCTCCGGATGAGCTGCCTTGCAATGAATGCAACGGTTATTTGGCATGCTGATGCTCTCCTGTTTGAAAGGTAAGTCTTTCGCTGGCTCCTGCAGTAGGTTTTATGAATAGGAGCAAGGAATATAAATGCAGCAAAGTCATTCTGAACGCTAGCACAATCTCATTTGGTTGTCAATTCTGGTTTATCATGATGGGAAGGACGTGGAGGCATTGGACAAGGTCGAGAGGAGATTTATGAGAAAAGTTCCTGGGATGTGCGACTAGTTATAAGTATGTATTAGAGTGACCGGTGCTGTTTTCTTTGAACAAATAAAGGCTGAGGGGAGTTTCGATAGAAGTATATAAAGTTATGGGGACTCTGGAATGAGTGGTAAGTGGGAGGCCAGTTCCCATTGATGGAAGGAACAAAGACCACAAGTCGCAGGTGTAAAATAAAGGGTAAGAGAATATGGAAATTTATTTTTCACAGAATTAGATAAATATATAGAATGAGTCAAATTTTAAAGCTTATCGAGAAGAGGCTGGGGATTGGTTGTGAAATGAGTGAGTTGCTGTGTGAGAGGTCTGACATAGACATGATGAGCTAAATGGTTTCCCTCTGTGGTTTAACCAATTTAGGATTTTACGAAAACTTTCAATGTTTAAGAGGAAAAAAGAGCATTTAATTTATCCAGAAATATGAAAATGATATTTTTATAGCTAGTTTAAAAAAAAAAAGAGTTTATTAAGTGAGTTTGTCCTTTGGAACAGCCATTCTCACTAGACTGAAAACTGTGAGAGGAGGAGCCCCAAGGGTTTATGGAGGGCCTGGTAACTGAAATGAATAAATACCAAGCAGGAACTTAATTTCCCTCAACATATTTGGTTGAGTGCGGATTTAGCAAGGTAGTTTCCTTGACAAAATCTGTAAACAGAATTGATATCGTGACAAGACGTGACCTCCGACTGTCATTGTCTAATTTGGAGCTTGATATCATGAAACGTGCAGAAAAGCACCAAGCTCAGGGACCTTAGGCCTGATATATATTTAATTTCATACAGTATTTTTTTTTAATGTTTCCAGTATGTCAGATGTTCAAGTTTTCTTGGTGTCTAATAATAAATGATTTTCTGTCTATCTGTTTGTGTTGTATTCCTGTTTGACAGGGAGCCCTGGAAACTGAGAAGAGCTCCTAAGGGGGCTGTGGCCAAAAAATGGTTGAGAATGGCTGCTATCGAACACTGGTCTGGGAAGTAAGGAAAACACAGATGTGGCAGGAGAATTAAAGAGGCATTTTGCATCAATCTTTACTCTCGAGGTCACAAGTAATACATTAGAAATATCAATGGATAAGGAATTGGAAGGGGGGGGGGGGGAAGGAAAATTACAAATGCCAAGGCTGCAGCACCGAGCATTTGTTTTTGAATGAACAAGCTCCACTTGCTGTTTGCTCGTCTAATGGGCTGCTTCCCCTAATTTAGTGAATTTTAAAATTAAACCCACCACGTCAATTACCTCATGGCCACGTCCTTTAAGGTCTGATGATGAAGTCCATCAGGATTAGCGGACTTGAAAGCTTGCTCATTATAATGGACCATCCTGTGACCTTAAAATAAGTTACCATGAGGTAGTTGATGTGATGGCTTTAATTGTCAAAACCCCCCCACTAAATTAGGGAAGTGTTCATTACCAATTTCCAGAGCTATTAAAATGAATCATAAAATCAGATAAATTATCTTTAATTTAAATAATTTATTAACTTAAAAATATAAAAGTCCACTCAGCTAATTAAAGAAAGTGAAGGGCCTAATATTTCACCCCTCTCTATTGAAATGACTGGATTTGCTGTCACTATAATGTTCTGGCTTCCAACTCTTTTTCCACTTATCAACCCCTTCCATGGTTGCTTGGGTTTCCTTTCTCATGGTTTCCCTCTCTATGTCATTCTGTTATCCTTCAGTTGAGTTCCTTGTTTGTTCTTATTGTTTTCTCCTCATTTCCCACCGACCCCAATCTTACACTTAAGTAAATGTTATGGCTGATTGCACTTCATTTATTTCCATTTAGTTTTGCTTTGTTTAGTTTAGAGAGACAGTGCGGAAACAGGCCCTTCGGCCCAACGAGTCCGCACCGACTAGTGATCCCCGCACATTAACACTGTCCTACATACACCAGGGACAATTTACACACACACCAAGCCAATTAACCTACATACCTTTACCTCTGGAGTGTGGGAGGAAGCTGAAGATCTCAAAGAAAACCCACATAGTCACGGAGACATCGTACAAACACAGTACAGACAGCATCCGTAGTCGGTATCGAACCCGGGTCTCTGGCAGGCAGCAACTCTAGCGCTGCACCACTGTAGCTGTCCTTAGATTTGTTCTTATTTGAACTATTTAAAGGAATGAAGACATAAGTAACTGCACATGCTGGATTTTTTTAAAAAAGACACAAAGTGTTGGAGTAACTTTGCAGGTCACGCAGCATCCCTGGAGAACATTGAAAGGTGGCAGTCCAGTCAAGACCCTTCTGAATGAACTTACCTCAATATTACTTGCACATAGTTTTGTAAGAGCAGCTTTTATTGTCTATTCCTAATTGCCATTGATGATGATACACCCACAATGCTACTAGGGATTGAAGATTTAGATCCAGTGATGATGGAGGAGCAGTTCTATAATGATTTAAATTCAAGCTGATGCACACTTTAGAGAGCTGTTCCCATCATATAGTTTGCTGCCAGGGTTGCCATTGGAGAAACCTCGGCAAGTAACTGGAATGGTTTTGGAGACGGTACTGTGGTAATGGTAAGAGGTATGTGCCAGGGTATCCGGCAAGATGCCAATCGATTTGACTAATGCCTTGGATAGTATCAGTTTCTTGAGTGATTTTAATTTCAATTTTAAGGTATGTATCCTGAAATGCGAATCAACTTTATGGAAGAGTTGTAATTTACATATATAATACATCTATATTATGCAGTAATTCAGATTTTCTACTTTCAGAATTTTTAATAGATGTTTTAAAATAAGAAGGTGTATTAACATTAAAAATTATCTTTTTGTAATTGTGGAGGCTAAGTCAGTGGATATTTTAAGGCAGAGATAGACAAGTCCTTGATTAGAATGGGTGTCAAGGGTTATGGGGAGAAGGCAGGAAAATGGGATTAGGAGGCAGAGATCAGCCATGATTGAATGGCGCAGTAGACGATGGGCCGAATGGCCTAATTCTACTCCTATAACTTGTGAATTTGGTAGATTACCAAAATGTACCAGAAATGCAAGGTTTTGAAGACTACACTGTGGAAAAGATAATGCTCCTTTGTCTTAGCAAACATTCCTTTGGAAAAAGTCAAATGGGCAATTCTCCATTACTGGCTGTAGAGCAGATATTTTTCATCTTGCCTTGTATTACATAGACAAGCTGCTCAATAAATGCAATTGTAACGCAGCAATAATGTCATTAATTTGATGAACAGTGACCGTTGCAAGAAAACTCAAAAGACCTCAATTTAACCTGGTATAATGATTAGTTTGCATATATTTTATATTTTCAAGTACAGGGTATGTTAAATCATTTTGGTTAATGTTACATTGCACTTTTTAAATAAAAATAGAATCAATCCCCCAGTTGAGCTGTCCATGAAATCAGGTCAGATGGAACAAACTCTGCTTATGATGTGTTTCTGTTGAAATGTACAAAATGTGTTCTGGGAAATCTGCCAGCTGTTTTTGGGTGGGGATATCTGATTATCCCAGTTGCATTACAAATAAGTTATAATTGCAAATTGCAATCATTGTGTGGAACTAAAAAATGGAGCTACTTAGAATGGAATAATAGCTATTATTTATATAGCATATTTAATATAAGAATATATCCCAAGGCGCCATTGAAAAATATACTTCAACAACAATTAAAACTTAATATTGGGGAGTCCACAGTAGCTCAAGAGTTAGGTTTTAATGTGGGTTTTAAAGAAGCTGTGGCATCACATTTAAAACAATGTAATATCTAAGTTAATTGAGGTGCTGGTCAGCAACGGATTTGTAAAGGGAGTGCAGAATGCACATGAGACCTCAGTTCATACTCCCAAAGTGGTTCAGGTCAATGGATTGAAACTTTGGAATTTCAGATGTGCAATACAGTACAACATGCAGCTGCAGTTTAGCACAGGAGGTGGGTGGGTGCAGGATTGAATGTGAGAATGTTTACATTTTAAAGTATTGGGGGATCAGGAAGACTGCAGGGTGAATCAGTGATTGAATTTTCACAATCCCAATCACAATCACAATAATACTTTATTAGCCAAATATGTTTTGAAACATACGAGGAATTTCATTTGCCAAGTCAGTCATACAATTAAAAAGTTATTTTTAAGTTAACAGGACACGCAAAACATATTTTAATATAAACATCCGCCACAGAAACTCCACATTCCTCACTGTGATGAAAGGCAAAAAAAATGTCAATCTCTTCCCTTAGTTCTCCTGTGGTCGGAGATTCGAGCCCTCCATTGATGGGATGATCTTGACTCCCGTAGCTGGAGGTGTTTGGGGCCCTCCACGTCAGGGTGATCCAGCTCCTGCATCGGGGCATGTTAGATCCCCCGCGTCGGGCGACCGAACCTTGCGTCGGGGCTGGTCGAGCATCTGTGTTCGTCGGAGCTCCCGGCTAGCCTCTCCCAAAAATTGATGGTAGGTCCATAGGCCGCGGTTGGAGCGATCCCAGGCAAGGGATCGGCTCCGATATTAAGTCCGTGCCCTGCGGCGGGGCCCAAGGCCAGTCCGAGGAGGCCTCCAGCTCCATCGATGGTAGGCCGCAAAGTGACCGGAGACACGACCTGGAAACATCGCGTCTCCGGCAAGGTAAGAAACAGAAAAAACAGTTTCCCCCGACCCCCACCCCCACATAATACAAACCGGAGAACAGTTACACAATCTTATAAAACGCAAAAAGACACGATATACCAAACCCTGCTTTTAAGGCGTCTTAAGTTTTGGAAAGGGCAGTGTGCCGATAAAAGATTTGCCCGATTGAATGTTAAAATGTGAGCAAAGGGCTCACTAGCAAGTAGCTGGGACGGAGGCAGAGATAGATAGTTATGGATAAAAGGACACTAGGTGCTGGAGGAATAGGTGACATTTCGTGTTGAGACCATTCTTAAGACTGAGAGTCGAAGAAAAGGGGAACGAGAGATATAGACGGTACTTTGGAGAAATGAATGGAAGATACGCAAAAAGCAACGATAATCAAGGACATGTGGGGACATACAATAGGCCATTGTTGGATGTGTGATAGGTGGTAGGTGAACAGGGACCGGTTTTGGGTCAAGACCCTTACTCTGACTGATAATGGGGGGGGGAGAAGAAAGCTGGAAGAGGGGAGAGGCAGGACAAAACATAGCAGGGAATATGTGGACACGGGCGAGGAGGGTTTTTTTGATAGGCAGATGGTTGGAATATCGGCCAGAGATAAAGGCAGGAGGTGTGAGAGGGCTGAAGAATCGCGAATTGTGAAACCAGAGGGAGGAAAGTAGCGGGGGGAATGGGGATGGGTAGAAATAGGTAGGAGTTTGGCACAGGGGAGGGGAAGGGGAGTAGAAGGGGGCGAAAGAGGGGCAGTGTTATGAAAGTAAGCAGCTGTTGTGATGGCAACATTATGCAAATAAAGTGGAGAATTTCTGCCTGGAAGGGATAAAAGGAAGTGGTGCTGCAAGGAGCGATGAAAGATTCAAGAAAGCGATAAGTGGCAGCGCAGTCTGTGACTGGGACGAAAATAGGAGGCCCTGTGTGATGGCCGGGTCAAAGAATTGGTTGTGAATAACGCAGAATTTGCAAAGATAAGTTTAGAACAGAACAGGGAAGGAAAATGAAAGAGGAAGGGCATAGAGTTGAAAATAATGATTGAATCATGAGGGATGTGGAGGAGGAGGAATAGACTGAAAATATTTCAGACTGGGTGGGCAGTTAGGAATGCTACTTTCTCTGTGCTCCTTTGTTTTCAGTTATGATGAAACTCTTTGCTTCAATCAAACACAATTGGGTCTTGGTTGGTAAAAACTAACCCCAAGGAAATATATTAGTAATGGTGGTAAGGAAAGATGATGTAATTCAGAGAAATATATCCTTTGTCTAAATGAACAGGGAGATTTACCAGCAAAATTCAGGCTAATGCTTCCTCCTATTTATTCTTTAAAATCCACCCCTCCCTGTTAATTCTATTTTTTGCTGAAGTCTCCTATGTTTTATTTTGCTCATGTTTTATGGTAATGAAATTCATCATCAAACTAAAAGGAATATTATGCTATTTTCAAACAAGGTTGGCTGCTTCTTATTTTAATCTATTCGGAATAATAACCTGTGGTCTTGCTAAATCTACATGAAAAGATCAGAAACGGGAATCATGAATCTTAGCAAGTAGGTTTGAAATGGCAGAACCACAAAAAATAATTTTGTAAAACAAAAGTCTTAGGTACATAACTTTACAATTAAAATGCACAATATAACTGTAAAGTGTAATTTATTAAATCTATTATCAACATGATTATGGTGCATTTTCCAGTAACATTAATTCTGAATACAAAATCAGCTTTTGGTGTTTTGCCCATATGAATACAAAGAAGTAGAATATTGTACAAACTATCCAGAATATAGGTTGAAGAAGGGTCTCTACCCGAAACGTCACCCATTCCTTCTCTACAGAGATGCAGCCCATATCGCTGACTCCAGCATTTTGGGCCTATCTTTTATAATAATAATAATAATTTTATTTATAGAGCACTTTAAAAACAAACATAGCTGCAACAAAGTGCTGTACATCACTAATCATTGACAAAAAAGTTAATACACACCAAAAATAACAATCAAAAGAAATAGTAGGAAAAGACATGTAAAATAAAGAAACATCAAAAACACCACAAACAGAAGCAAAGCCTCAGGCATGGTCAAAAGCCAGGGAGTACAAATGCGTTTTAACACTGGATTTGAAGATGGACAGTGAGGGGGCCTGTCTGATGTGCAGCGGCAGGGTGTTCCAGAGTGCCGGAGCAGCAACAGAGAAGGCTCTATCCCCTCTGAGCCTCCGACTAGACCTCGGTACCTCCAGGAGCAGCTGACCAGCTGACCTGAGGGACCGGGCAGGAGTGTATGGGTGGAGCAGCTCAGAGAGGTAAGGCGGGGCGAGCCCATTCAGAGATTTAAAAACAAATAACAGTAACTTAAAATGAACCCGAAAGTGCACCGGGAGCCAGTGTAGGGAGGCCAGAATTGGCGATATGTGCTCCCTCTTTCGAGTCCCTGTTAAAAGGCGAGCAGCAGCATTCTGAACCAACTGGAGACGAGCCAGTGAAGAACGAGCAACACCAAAATAGAGCGCGTTACAGTAATCCAGCCTAGATGTAATAAAGGCATGGATTACTGTCTCAAAATGCTGCCGCTCGAGAATGGGCTTCACTTTCGCCAGCTTCCTTAGGTGAAAGAAGCTGGACTTAACCACCGCGCATATTTGGCGATCTAATTTAAAGTCACTGTCCATCCTAAAACCCAGGTTCACAACTGTTGGCTTCACGTACCTACTTAGTATAAGTAGTACAAACAATGTAATATGCCTCATTACATCACAGTTTTGGATACACTTCATGTCGCCTGACAAAATATAGATAAATGTTACTTTCCCTTACAATGTGGATAATTTATTACATGGGTATTAAAGATTTTTTTCTGAGAACCATGTTATATCAAGCTTGAACTGTACCAATCCATAACAGTAGATAAATACTTGGATAAAGTCAGTAATAGCTGCACGACTGTCAATGCAAAGTTATAAACGAGTTAAGTGAAAGTCATTTGCTCCATTAATAGTCATTTTGATATCTTGCTGCTTTCATCTTAAACACCTCACTGAAAATGAAAGTTATTTTATCTTCAATGAACATATCTTTCAAAGGTACAAATTTGTCTCAATGTGCTTCCAGCAAAGGTTTTTAGAGGGTGCTGTGACACTACAGTACAATTTTTCAATCAATGCCTACTGTCAATTCTTGTTGCTTCAAATGTGAACCTATATTGTTCATTCAATTTTTAAAAGGAAGAATCGAAGATCTGAGGTCGGAACAGGAGCTGCAGCTTGGAGCAGCAAGTCTGTTGATTGGTTACAGCAGGGATTCCAGGGTAGTACAAGTGGGGGAACTTTAAAAAGCCTGATCTCGGACGTGTCTGAGCATTTGAGTCTGAGGCTGGAGTTGGAGTGGCAGCTTGGGGCAGCACCCAAATTGGTTAATTGAGTAGCAAATGAAAATAAGGGAAGGTGTAGCGGAGCGACCTATTGGGAGCAATGTGTTAGGTGAGAGGCTGTGTGAAAGTCTTTGACTCGGAAACCTTCGATGAGGACGCTGAGAGTCTCAGAGACGGATAGGAGGATAAGGTTCAATCGGCTCATTTGCGTGAGTCTCGTCGTTTAATTATAGGTATAGTTGCCGTGGTGATGGCAGTACAATGCACCTGCAGGGTGTGGGAAGTCGGAGAAACTGGTGGTTCCCTTGATAACTACACCTGTTGGAATTGTGTTGAGGCGCAGCTCCTTGGGTGAGCCCACTCACCCAACCTATGCTAGGAGGTTGCAAGGTGCATGGCAGATGCAGTATAATGTGGATAAATGTGAGGTTATCCACTTTGGTGGCAAAAACAAGAAAGTAGACTATTATCTGAATGGTGGCCGATTAGGAAAAGGGGAGATGCAACAAGACCTGGGTGTCATGGTACACCAGTCATTGAAAGTAGGCATGCAGGTGCAGCAGACAGTGAAGAAAGCGAATGGTATGCTAGCATTCATAGCAAAAGGATTTGAGTATAAGAGCAGGGAGGTTCTACTGCAGTTGTACAGGGTCTTGGTGAGACCACAACTGGAGTATTGCGTACAGTTTTTGTCTCCTAATCTGAGGAAAGACATTATTGCCATAGAGGGAGTACAGAGAAGGTTCACCAGACTGATTCCTGGGATGTCAGGACTTTCATATGAAGAAAGACTGGATAGACTCGGCTTGAGGGGGGGGGATCTTATAGAAACTTACAAAATTCTTAACGGGTTGGACAGGCTAGATGCAGGAAGATTACTCCCGATGTTGGGGAAGTCCAGAACAAGGGGTCACAGTTTAAGGATAAGAGGGAAGTATTTTAGGACCGAGATGAGAAAATCATTTTTTGCACAGAGAATGGAGAATCTGTGGAATTCCCTGCCACAGAAGGTAGTTGAGGCCAGTTCATTGGCTATATTTAAGAGGGAGTTAGATGTGGCCCTTGTGGCTAAAGGGATTAGGGGGTATGGAGAGAAGCAGATATAGATAGACCAAATGCAATCAGGTGGGACTGATCTAGATGGGACATGTTCGTCGGCATGAGCAAGTTGGGCTAAAGGGCCTGTTTCCACGCTGTATGACTCTGACCAAGTGATTTTTAATTTACATTTTTGGGGGTATTGAAAGAAACGTAATTTCCACGGTATGATGAGGTTAATTTTTAGACTACAGCAACCATTTTTGTTTTTATTCGTGTAATTAACATAATATATACACTATACATCTTGCCTGATGGGAGAGGGGAGAAGAGAGTGTGGCATGGGTGCGACATCCTTGATTTTGCTGGTGACCCTGCTGAGGTGTAAATAGTCCATGGAAGGGAGCTAGGTTTGTGTGATGATTAGGGCTATGGTCTTTATGTACAAGTTCACAAATCTCCGGTGCAACAACAAAGGTTAATAATTGATATGGGGGTACGTTCTTTATTAGCTGGGTTTATAGGAGCAGAGAGGTTATGGTACAACTACGTATATAAATATTTCTTAGGTCATATTTGGACTAAAGTGTACAGATTTGGTTGTCACTAATTATAGGAAAGATGTAAATGAACTGGATGCAGTGCAGAGGTTGCCTCGGGTGGAGCATTTCAGATGTGAGGAGAGACTCGATATACCAGTTTTGTTTTCTTTGAAGTGGAGAAGCCTGATGAGTGACCTGATTGAGGTGTGCAAATTAATGAAGGCCATATATCGGGGAGATAGTAAGGACCTCTTTCCCTTAGCAAAGCCATTTATCAAAGATCATGGAAGGATAAGATAGACCACTCCTGCAAAATCCAATGGACTGACGTGTAGTACGCAACGGAGCGGAACCTCCATCATTTTGGGAATACGACTCTGATTTCCGTTATGCCTTCCGCAGTTTAATCCTTCAATTCCCTCATCATTAATATATATTGTAACTAGCTGGGGTCCCAGCACTGAGCCTTGCGGTACCCCACTAGTCACTGCCTGCCATTGTGAAAAGGACCCGTTTACTCCTACTCTTTGCTTCCTGTTTGCCAGCCAGTTCTCTATCCACATCAATGCCGTGTGCTTTAAGTTTGTATACTAATTTCTTATGTGGGACCTTGTCGAAAGCCTTCTGGAAGTCCAGATACACCACATCCACTGGTTCTCCCCTATCCACACTACTAGTTACATCCTCGAAAAATTCTATAAGATTCGTCAGACATGATTTACCTTTCGTAAATCCATGCTGACTTTGTCCAATGATTTCACCACTTTCCAAATGTGCTGCTATCCCATCTTTAATAACTGACTCTAGCAGTTTCCCCACTACCGATGTTAGATTAACTGGTCTGTAATTCCCCGTTTTCTCTCTCCCTCCCTTTTTAAAAAGTGGGGTTACGTTTGCTACCCGCCAATCCTCAGGAACTACTCCAGAATCTAAAGAGTTTTGAAAGATTATTACTAATGCATCCACTATTTCTGGAGCTACTTCCTTAAGTACTCTGGGATGCAGCTTATCTGGCCCTGGGGATTTATCGGCCTTTAATCCATTCAATTTACCCAACACCACTTCCCGGCTAACCTGGATTTCACTCAATTCCTCCAACTCCTTTGACCCGCGGTCCCCTGCTATTTCCGGCAAATTATTTATGTCTTCCTTAGTGAAGACGGAACCGAAGTAGTTATTCAATTGGTCCGCCATATCCTTGTTCCCCATGATTAACTCACCTGTTTCTGACTGCAAGGGACCTACATTTGTTTTAACTAATCTCTTTCTTTTCACATATCAATAAAAACTTTTGCAGTCAGTTTTTATGTTCCCTGCCAGTTTTCTTTCATAATCTATTTTTCCTTTCCTAATTAAGCCCTTTGTCCTCCTCTGCTGGTCTCTGAATTTCTCCCAGTCCTCCGGTATGCTGCTTTTTCTGGCTAATTTGTACGCATCATCCTTCGCTTTGATACTATCCCTGATTTCCCTTGTTATCCACGGATGTACTACCTTCCCTGATTTATTCTTTTGCCAAACTGGGATGAACAATTTTTGTAGTTCATCCATGCAGTCTTTAAATGTCTTCCATTGCATATCCACCGTCAACCCTTTTAGAATTAATTGCCAGTCAATCTTGGCCAATTCATGTCTCATACCCTCAAAGTTACCTTTCTTTAAGTTCAGAACCATTGTTTCTGAACTAACAATGTCACTCTCCATCCTAATGAAGAACTCAACCATAGTATGGTCACTCTTGCCCAAGGGGGCATGTACAACAAGACTGCTAACTAACCCTTCCTCATTACTCAATACCCAGTCTAAAATAGCCTGCTCTCTCGTTGGTTCCTCTACATGTTGATTTAGATAACTATCACGCATACATTCGAAGAAATCCTCTTCCTCAACACCCCTGCCAATTTGATTCACCCAATCTATATGTAGATTGAAGTCACCCATTATAACTGTTTTGCCTTTGTCGCACGCAGTTCTAATTTCCTGTTTGATACCATCTCCAACTTCACTACTACTGTTAGGTGGCCTGTACACAACACCCACCAGCGTTTTCTGCCCCTTAGTGTTTCGCAGCTCTACCCATACCGATTCCACATCCTCCAAACTAATGTCCTTCCTTTCCATTGCGTTAATCCCCTCTCTAATCAGCAACGTACCCCACCTCCTTTTCCTTTCTCTCTATATCTCCTGAATATTGAATATCCCTGGATGTTCAGCTCTCAGCCTTGGTCACCCTGGAGCCATGTCTCCGTGATCCCAACTATATCATAGTCATTAATAGCTATCTGCACATTCAACTCATCCACCTTATTACGAATGCTCCTTGCATTGAGACACAAAGCCTTATGGCTTGTTTTTACAACACTCTTACCCCTTATACAATTATGTTGAAAAGTGGCCCTTTTTGATTTTTGCCCTGGATTTGCCGGCCTGCCACTTTTACTTTTCACCTTGCTAATTATTGCTTCTACCCTCATTTTACACCCCTTGGTCTCTACGCTCACACATTTAAGAAACCCTTTCCCTTTAACTCCATCCTCCACTATCCCATTCGACACCCCACCCCCCTTATTCAGTTTAGAGCCACCCGTGTAGCAGTGGCAAACCTGCCTGCCACAAAGCTGGTCCCACACCTGTTAAGATGCAATCCATCCCTTTTGTACAGTTCCCCCTGACCCCAAAACAGATCCCAGTGATCTAAGAATCTAAATCCCTGCCCCATGCACCAGTTCCTCAGCCACACGTTCAGGTCCCGTATCTCCCTGTTCCTGCTCTCGCCAACATGGGGAACTGGAAGCAAACCGGAGATTACAACCCTGGAGGTCCTGCTTTTCAGCATTTTTCCGAGCTCTCTAAAGTCACGCTGCAGAATATTCATCCCCTTCTTTCCGACATCGTTTGTGCCGACATGCACTACCACTTCCGGATGTTCACCTTCGCCCTTGAGGATTTTCTGCACTCTGTCCGTGACATCCTGGATCCTGGCACCGGGAAGGCAGCATACCATCCTTGCATCCCGTCTGTTGCCGCAGAAACCCCTGTCCGTACCTCTCACGATGGAGTCTCCCACTACAATGGCCTTGCCTGCCTTAGGCCTTTTTGGTTTTGGCTCAACAGCCCTATTCGCATCGCAAGCCAGTCCGCCACTCACGTCTTCTGTCCCAACAGCTTCTAAGCGGATGAACCTGTTTACAAGAGGTACACCACCCGGGGACGTTGGCATTCCATGCTTCCCTCCCTTTCTCACTGTCTCCCACCTTCTCTCTTCCAGTACCTTAGGTGTAACAATCGTACTGTAGGACTTGTCGAGGAACGACTCAGTTTCTCGGACGAACTGGAGGTCATCCACTTGCTTCTCCAGTTCCCCAACACGGCCCTTCAGGAGCTCTACCTGGATGCACTTTTCGCATTTGTAGCAACCAGAGGCACCAGCAGTGTCCTTGACCTCCCACATACTGCAAGCATCGCACTGAATCAGAATTCTTTCGTCTGTCCCTCTCAAGCGTATTGCGTGGTCTCCTCTCCTCAGCCTCCTCGCCGAAGACTATCGAGCCAAAGACTCACACTTTTCTCACAGGGCACTTCCCTCACAAGGCCGCTCACTCACTGCTGCTCATTAAGAGCTGTCTTGCTTAAATTGACTGATAAATTGCCTGATTCACCACTTTACAAAGCAAATTCCTCAGTTTTCAACTGTTTTCACCCCTCTGACTCACCCCTCTCATCTCCATTCTAAATTGCTTACCCCTTATTCATAAACTGTGGACACTGGTTCTGGACTCCCGCAACATCGGGAACATGTTTCCTGCGTCTACCGTGTCCAAACCCTTAATAATCATATAAGTTTCAATAAGATACCCTCTCATCCTTCTAAATTCCACAGTATACATGCCCAGGCGCTCCATTCTATCAACATTTGACAGTCCCCCATCTCGGGAATTAACCTGGTGAACCTCCCCTGCACTCCCTCAATAGCAAGAATGTCCTTATGTGATTAATGTAGGTAGGCACTGAATGGGCTTGAAGTACTGGAGGGCCTGTTTCTGTGCAGTATTGCATTGACACTATAATTAATAAGTAATGATGCTGGATTTCCTTTATCTGGGCTCAGGGAGCTATACCTGAGGCACGTGCAAAGTCCTGTTTGTTAGGATAAGTTTTCCAGCAATGGCCAAAGCCAGAAAAGACCTAGCACATCCAGTATTTTTGTTTAATCCTTGTTTTGTGGGCTATAAGGATTGGAAGTCCTCCCTCATTCCACACGAGCTGACATTTGGTCTCCCCTAACCAAGGTTTTCCATGCCCCCTAGCCGTGCCTGACGTTCACCTCCAACATATTTCCTTCATGCCGGGGAGTATTTCATTGACCTCTTGCTAGTGGCAGGAATTGCTGGATTTGAACAGTTGAAAAGCTATGCTTCGTCAAGTTTTAATGTTATGTCAGAAGCTGGGAGTAGGAATTTCCTGAGGGTCACATCATCCTGGCATTCCATACCTTGACCACCACAGGCTTACGTTGTTACTAACATCTTATCCACCAACAGGTTGCAGTTTACACCCAAATAAGGCCTGTGTCACAAGATGGCGTCCATTGTGTTCCCCAGGCGACTAGGTTTCATTCGGATTGAATTTCCCCAGAGGCTGCTCCTGATCGTCTTTGTAATTCTAATGGAAAATCGGTAGAAACACTGGAGAAATTGTGTCAATGCTGTTTATGTTATTTCTCCTGTGTGCCACAAATAATACGGCAAGGTTGTGTATGATGAACAATTGGGAGACTTTCCCATCTTTCCTGCTGTCATTAATGCACCTGATATGTTAATACTGATCAAGGATAAATTGAATAGCTATAACTGAGTTCCAAATTAGTGGCAAATTTCCCTTTAGTTGCTTAATTAGGAAATATACTGCTGTGTTTATTGTGGGTCATTTTATTTAATATCCCCATTCCACACTTCCAACCACATGTTTGCATCCCAGATCATATTGCAGTACAACATTAGAGATGACAGAATAATGTGGCTTTTGAAGAACTGAACAAAAATACCCAGATCCCCCACCAGGAGGTGCAGTGTATTAGAAAAGTTCACACTGCTTAATCAGTTGTATGACTCAAGAACAGCCAACTGACGAAATACTGGGCTTTTTCAGATTCCTGCATACAATAATAACCTTCGTGCCGAAACAAAATGTAAACTATCTTAAAATAAAATCTGCAAAACAATCCAGAGATCTGAATATTTTGGAATTGTACAAACTTTTTGTGGAAAATGGATGAATGAATGAACAAATGAATGAATGAATACTTGTATTGTCACATAGAAACATAGAAAATAGGTGCAGTAGGCCATTCGGCCCTTCGAGCCTGCACCGCCATTCAATATGATCATGGCTGATCATCCAACTCAGTATCCTGTACCTGCCTTCTCTCCATACCCCCTGATCCCTTTAGCCACAAAGGCAACATCTAACTCCCTCTGAAATATAGCCAATGAACTGGCCTCCACTACCTTCTGCGGCAGATAATTCCAGAGATTCACCACTCTGTGTGAAAAAACGTTTTCCTCGTCTCGGTCCTAAAAGATTTCCCCCTTATCCTTACACTATGACCCCTC
The DNA here is from genome assembly GCF_028641065.1 of Leucoraja erinaceus. Taxonomy (NCBI): domain Eukaryota; kingdom Metazoa; phylum Chordata; class Chondrichthyes; order Rajiformes; family Rajidae; genus Leucoraja; species Leucoraja erinaceus. The sequence goes on along the minus strand of NC_073395.1, from coordinate 35,251,161 downwards.
GTTCTGTGACGAGTCACAGTGAAATTCTTTGCTTGCATACTCAAGGCAAATAGTCACCCATAAAAGCTGCTTACAATGTTACAATGGATCCGTGCAAGTTCCCCCTTTCTTCTCCCACCTCTCCCCTCGTCACTGCGGTCCCCCCACACCGGGTCCTTCTTAGTTCTTTCCCCCGGCAGCGGTGTCCTCACTTCCACATAGTCGGCCCTCGTCCGTTGGTCAGCACCGTCATCGGCTGCTGCACCGACCTCTCGCCTATCGCCAGCGGGACCTCTATGGACGCCTCTGTGTCGCCGATCCATGACCCAGCCGCGTGCTCCGCAGATCCAGGTGCCGATGGCCGCGGGCTTCGTCGATCTGCTAGGCTCCACGTCCGTCCCGCGAGACAATAAACAATAGGTGCAGGAGTGGGCCATTTGGCCCTTCGAGCCAGAACCGCCATTCAATGTGATCATGGCTGATCATCCCCGATCAGTACCCCGTTCCTGCCTTCTCCCCATATCCCCCGACTCCGCTATTTTTAAGAGCCCTATCCAGTTCTCTCTTGAAAGCATCCAGAGAACCTGCCTCCACCGCCCTCTGAGGCAGAGAATTCCACACACTCACAACTCTCTGTGAGAAAAAGTGTTTCCTCGTCTCCGTTCTAAATGGTTTACTCCGTGTTCTTAAACTGTGGCCCCTGGTTCTGGATTCCCCCAACATCAGGAACATGTTTCCTGCCTGCAGCGTGTCCAAACCCTTAATAATCTTATATGTTTCATTAAGATAACCTCTCATCCTTCTAAACTCCAGAGTGTACAAGCCCAGCTGCTTCATTCTCTTAGCATATGACAGTCCCGCCATCCTGGGAATTAACCTTGTAAACCTACGCTACACTCCCTCAATAGCAAGAATGTCCTTCCTCAAATTAGGGGACCAAAACTGCACACAATACTCCTGACGAGATTCCGACTCACGAGGCCAAGAGTTCCGACCTGCGAGGTTCAGAATCACTTACTAAATCATGGAATCTAAACATTTGGGACACAGCAAGAAGCCATTTGACCACTATGTCGAAGTCAACCATAAAATAACTATGCAGCTGAATGCTTCTTGGCCTTGTGGATTAATGAACATATGAACATATGTTTAAATACCTTATACAATTTCTGCCTTCACCTCCCGTTTGCGTAATGAGTCTTGACCCCGTAAACCTGCCCTGGAACTTTGCTGCCAATCTCAATAAGTATATGATGCGCAGTTATGGGAAATGTGCCTTTCTACCTGATCTAGCTAACACCTCCCCTCAGGTTTATGTGTATAAAACAAGAAAACAATAACTTCCTCATAAGTAAAACTCTTCTAGGCCTATCTCAGAAATCTCTGCACCTTCTCTCATGCTGTCCCATTTCTCTCTTGCTGGGGTGATCAGAATTAATCTATACAACTATAGTATAGTACCGGGATACTGTGCACTCTAATTTTTATTAATCCCTTGTGTGGCACTTTTTTTAAGACACCTCATCAACTAGTTTACTTTAATCATTCTAAAGATAGTTACAACATCAGAAAAATTCCAACAGATAATTTAATTTTATTAAAGTCAGTCAGGCCAAGTCAGTGGATATTTTTAAGGTTGAGATAGACTAATTCTTGATTAGAACGGGTGCCAAGGATTACATGGAGAAGGCAGGAAAATAGGATTAGGCATAGATCAGCCATGATTGAATGACAGACTAAATGGGCCGAATGGCCTAATTCTACTCCTATGACTCGTGAACTTGTAAACATTTAAACATATTGATTTCCTCCAGTGCTTTATTTTTTTCTACCTGCTGTGTTACTACTTCTTTAATAATAGGTTCGCACTACTTGAAGCCATATCCAGAACCAAGGCTCCACTAATAGGGAAGATAGTTTCTGATGGAAAGTGGGATGTTCTCTGTCTACAGGAAACCCACCGAGGACCGAAACATCGATGATATGACCAATACCAGGTATGCTGCTTGTTGCAGAATGCAAACACAACAACCATGGAAGTGCCGACTACATTAAACCAGTCGTCAATCAAGAGCTACTAAGCACCTCTGTCTCCGAGGAAGGAGGTATTGAGACCATCACATTAAGCTTCACATCAGTGGCCATCACATCAGTGTACAAACCACCAACGGAATCTGCCATCTCCAGTGAATGTCACAACTGCTGCATCCCAAATATGGATTGGTGACTTTAACTGCCACCACACCCAATGGGGCTACAGCGAAAACAATGAAGATGGTGAGGCAACTTGCATGTGGGTGGAAACTGACGGACTGACGCTGCTTCATGATGCTGAACTACAAACAGCTGTAGATGGAAGGAAAGCTACAATCCTGACCTGGTCTTCACAAGAAATATCACCAATTGCCACAAAACGCTTGAACAGCCAATTCCAGGGTCTCCGCATCGACCAATTGGGATCTGCATCACGGCCGCAGTGACCCCAAAACACCCTCCCGTATTCCAACGGCGATTCAATTTCAGAAAGGCGGACTGGGAGGCTTTTGCTAAGGCTACTGATGAACTTGTGCAAGATATAGAAAGTTCATCACACAACTACAACCAGTTTGTTGATGTGATCCACACAGCAGCATGCAAGACCATTCCGTGGGGCTGCCGGTTCAGCTACATTGCAGGCGTGGACGCTGAAACAGCTGACTTACTCTCTATGTACGAAGAACATTCGAGGAAGACCCATTCACGGACAAAACAGCTGAGATGGGGAAACAGCTCAAAGGATGCACTCAGAGGCAAAACACAGTCTATGGCAGGAGCTAATAGAAACCACAGACCTACGACACAGCAGCAGGAAGGCACGGGTGACACTGAGACGTCTCGGTAATGGCCCCACCCACGGTAAACCACATGGAAATGTGACTGCTGACCCACCAGTTGTTGCTAAATGCCAGTAGTCGTAGTAAGAAACCGCCACCCTCAAAGGTTGTTGATGGCAACAACAGAAACGACAATGCCATGAGTAGTTTGGCCTGCCCTGTGCTTGAGTCTGCAATACAAAATGGAAGTGAAATGACAGGTCAACAACTCATGGCATTATCATTTCACTTCCATTTTGCATTACAGACTCAAGCACAGGGCAGGCCAAACAACTCATGGCATTGTCATTTCACTTCCATTTTGCATTGCAGTCTCAAGCACAGGGCAGGCCAAACAACTAATTGCAATCTCATTAAGGGCTAACAAATAATTTATTGCAAGTACATTGCAGATTCACAGTTCAGTTGATTCACAGCTTAGAATGGCAGTCATGGCCTGTCTCTCGCGATCTTGCAGAATGACTAACTCACGTCCAGGCATCCGGGGTTTTATAGTCCTACCCATCCCCCCAGGAAGGGGCGTTACCTTCATTGTGGTGATTGACAGGCGAGAGGACCAATCAGCTGATCGCAAGGTTTTTTACATTTTTTTTACTTTTAAAAATTTTTAAACATAACTTTTTTATTTTTTATCGAAGGGCAAAATCCTCAGGGGGTGGCTCAGCGAAGGAGGACTGAGTAAGATGGCCAAAAATCACAGCGATACACGGTAGCGTTTTTTCTAAAATCAATATACAGCGTAGACAGGAAGTGGTTAAGATGAGATTTTAAAAATTATATAGATGAGCCAAACACGGGCAAATGGGACTAGCTTAGATGGGACATCTTGGTCGGCATGTATGAGTTGGACCATTGGGCTTGTTTCTATACCATATTAAAGCACAAGGCATGGGGGGTTCAGTATTGATGTGGATAGAGAACTGGCTGGCAAACAGGAAGCAAAGAGTAGGAGTAAACGGGTCCTTTTCATAATGGCAGGCAGTGACTAGCGGGGTACCCCAAGGCTCAGTACTGGGACCCCAGCTATTTACAATATATATTAATGGTCTGGATGAGGGAATTGAAGGCAATATCTCCAAGTTTGCGGATGACACTAAGCTGGGGGGGCAGTGTTAGCTGTGAGGAGGATGCTAGGAGACTGCAGGGTGACTTGGATAGGCTGGGTGAGTGGGCAAATGTTTGGCAGATGCAGTATAATGTTGATAAATGTGAGGTTAAAAAAAACAGGAAAGCAGACTATTATCTAAATGGTGGCCGATTGGGAAAGGGGGAGATGCAGCGAGACCTGGGTGTCATGGTACACCAGTCATTGAAGGTAGGCATGCAGGTGCAGCAGGCAGTAAAGAAAGCGAATGGTATGTTAGCTTTCATTGCAAAAGGATTTGAGTATAGGAGCAGAGAGGTTCTACTGCAGTTGTACAGGGTCTTGGTGAGACCACACCTGGAGTATTGCGTACAGTTTTGGTCTCCAAATCTGAGGAAGGACATTATTGCCATAGAGGGAGTGCAGAGACGGTTCACCAGACTGATTCCTGGGATGTCAGGACTGTCTTATGAAGAAAGACTGGATAGGCTTGGTTTATACTCTCTAGAATTTAGAAGATTGAGAGGGGATCTTATAGAAACTTACAAAATTCTTAAGGGGTTGGACAGGCTAGATGCAGGAAGATTGTTCCTGATGTTAGGGAAGTCCAGGACAAGGGGTCACAGCTTAAGGATAAGGGGGAAATCCTTTAAAACCGAGATGAGAAGAACTTTTTTCACACAGAGTGGTGAATCTCTGGAACTCTCTGCCACAGAGGGTAGTTGAGGCCAGTTCATTGGCTATATTTAAGAGGGAGTTAGATGTGGCCCTTGTGGCTAAGGGGATCAGGGGGGTATGGAGAGAAGGCAGGTACGGGATACTGAGTTGGATGATCAGCCATGATCATATTGAATGGCGGTGCAGGCTCGAAGGGCCGAATGGCCTACTCCTGCACCTAATTTCTATGTTTCTATATAACTCTATGAGGATTTGACTCCAATTAGAATCATGAACAAAATGAAAGGATGCTGTTCTGAACATTAAAGAAATTAAATACAGGATTGTTGCAGGTTGAGGTTATGTGCTATTTGATGCAGTATTAAAGAGTTCCTGAATGACAATGGACTTACTGAATGACAATGGGCTTTGCTGAAGATGACCATTTTTTTTGCAGATTTATAAAAGAGATACACAGAAAATGATCCCATATGCCAGGAGTATATACCACAGCTTAAAACTAACATGAAATGGCAAAATATATTTTAGTAACCAACAAAAATGCTCATGTGATTTAATTCAATAAACAGAAGGTAGACAAAAATGCTGGAGAAACTCAACGGGTAAGGCAGCATATAAGGAGCGAAGGAATAGATGCTGCCTAAACCTGCTGAGTTTCTCCAGCATTTTTGTCTCCCTTCGATTTTTCGAGCATCTGCAGTTCTTTCTTAAACAAAGCATTTGTCCATGCTTGCAAGAATGGAACTGCACAACCTATCCACATTTAATGTGTATCTTCAAAAGAAATAGGAATAAAGCACAAAATCAAGTATTGTAGAAATTAAAACAAGATATTCTAGAACACTGAAACAAAAATAGAAAATGTAGGTATAACTCAGAGAGTGAAGAGACTGCAACAATATGTTGTCTTATACGATAGCTATTCTATCCACTTATTTAAAATGACTGGTGTTCCAGAATATTGTGAAATTTATAGTCATTACATGAAGTAAAATGTACCTAAACAATTAAGCATGAATTAATGCATCCACTGCTCGACATGTTTGGAAAATAGGGCCAATGCATCAGATTCTAGAAAGGCTTCACATTTCAGCTGTGCATAAAACGCTCAAATCCTAAATATTCACCAGAGTGTTGGCATAACTTTAGATTTAATACATCAAAGCTTGTGCCAATGATACTTTGATGTCCTGACATCAATACAGGTTGAAAAGGAACAGGGCAAGGCAATTCTCGTTTGATTGTTTCTTGATAAGCATTAAAACAAAAGTTTTCTCTCCCAAGTTATTCATAACCTAATATTTTTAAGAAAATATTTATGTGAAATACTTATATTTTTATGTGAAGTATTTATATTCTTTTAAACTTTTCAGAAACTTATTTCATGTAGTTATCTTTACAAAACTCCAATGGTGAAATGTAATGGAAATTTTATTATTTTAATCAGAGTAGTCACAGTGACAGCAAGCAGTAAATTGCAAAATGAAGCAACCTCTGTGTTTTTTTTTTAAAAAACAGCCTGTATCTTTTCTTTTGAAAATGGTGACAAATAAGGAGTTTCCTGATTCCTAACTCAGGGTGTGTCTCAATTTACATTTGTTGAATGTATCGGAGATTTCTGTCACATTTGTTCGGGGAAGGAAGCAAATTATATATCAAACAGATGAGGCAAAAGCTGGATTTAACAATTCCTGCCTGTCAAATATTCAGAAGGCGGTGACAAATGAAAGTCGAGTTTATTTGCTTGGTGACATAATTGGGGTGTGGTTATACCACTGACTCTGCTTGATGAAAGTTGCTGCACAACTTGAACTATACTTGAATCGATCTTTGCACCATTTTTGAAACCAGTTGTCCTGCTTTAAATGATCAATTAGTGGAAAACTTTAATCTGGACCAAAGCCAATTTAAAAGTATTTAGCTTACATTTAAACTACGTCGACTACAAACCCATTGACTTCAACAGTTATCTGGACTTCACCTCCTCTGACCCTGCCACTTGCAAATATGCCATACCCTGTTCTCAATTGCTCTCTGCATCTCTTTTGTTTACTCATCCCACCCAAACTACCCCCCTCTCAGGTGCTTGCCGCTGCAACTGAACAAAATGTAACACTTGTCCCTACACCTCCTCCCTCACTCACATCCATCCAGAGAGGCCAGCAATGCTTCCAGATGAGACAGAGGCTCACATTCACTTCCTCTAACCTCACCTACTGCATTCGATGCTCCTGATGTGACCTCCATTACATCGACAAGACAACGTGTAGACTGGGCGAATGTTTTGAAGAGCATTTGCGCTCTGTCTGCCAATGCATGCTTTACATTTCAGTTGCTGACCACTGGAACTCTCCTTCCCATTCCCATACTGACCTTTCTGTGCTGGGCCTCCTCCACTGCCAGAGTCAGATCATAAGCAAACTGGAGGATATTCCGCTTGGTTGGTTTACAACCCAATGGTAAGAGCATTGAATTCGCCAATATTAGGTAAAAATCCCAGCCCCCCCCCCACACCTTTCTCCCATCTCTTCCATGTGTCGCAGTCAGATACACACCCATTTCTTCCACTATTGTCTCCCTTTCCTTTTCCTCCTGCTCCATTCCACCCACATGCTTTCCACTGGCATCACATTTAACTCCTTCTCTTATTTATTGAATTTTTATCTCTGGTCTTTGTACCACCCATCTGACAAACAACCCCCCCCCCCCCCCCCCCCCCCCCCCCCCCCCATCCTGGTGCCATGTCCCCGTTTAAGCAACATCAATCTCATTGCCATGCAAATGGGCATTCCATGGGTCGGTATAAAAACTGTCGTGTTTGCACTCTACAATAAACCTATAGCCACATTATCATAATAAGAAGTAAATCATCACAGTGAATAAACATTTCTGAACTATAGTTATTGCAAATGAAGAATGAAGTATAATCTGACACATGTACACCCTAACACGGTGCAAGACGGTGGCAAAGCCGATAGACCCGTTGCCTCACAGTGCCAGAGAATGAGTTCAATCCTGATCTCGGATGCTGTCTGCATGGAGTCTGCATGTACTCCCTATGATCGCGTGGGTTTCCTCCAAGTAATCTGGCTTCCTCCCACATCCCTAAGACCTGCAGATTTGTAGGTTAATTGGCCATGATATGTAGAGAATGGATAAGAAAGTGGAATAACATAGATCTAATGCGTGAATGATGGTCGGCACGTGCTTGGTTAGCTGAAAGGCCTGTATCCATGCTATATCATGATACAAAACTACTAAATACTCAAATATTTATCAACACAACACCCATTATTCTGCGAAGAAAACAGTGCGAGAGGAACTCAGAAGGTTAGGCAGCATCTGAGGAGGGAATAGACAGATTATGTTTTTTCTGCATAATTCCCTCCACAGATGTTGCCTGAACAACCGAGTTCCTCCAGCAATTTACATTTTACTCAAGATGCCAGCATCCCCAGTCTCTTGCATCTATCTATACAATACTTTGACATATTTTTGCTTCTTCAACAGTCTTCCAGGGTCATGATACTTTGCTTCCCTTACAGTTCTGTGGGCTGGTGAGACCGATCTAGGATCCATATATTCACTCACAGTTGAAACTTCATAGGCAGATGTGTGTTTTTAGTCTCAGGTTAGTTTTAGAGATACAGCATGGAAAGTTCACGCTGACCATCGATCACCCGTTTACATTAGTTCTATGTTATCCTACTCGCACATCCACTCCCTAAATATTTAATAATTTTCGCAGGCCAATTAACCTACAAACCTGCACATTAGGAAGTTTGTTGGAGGTGAGGGCAACATTACAATGATAAAGGTTCAGAAGAGGGATGGAACAATGATAAAGGCTTGCCTGACATCAGCCTGCACTGGGATTCATTCTGGGTTAGATCTGTCTAATTGAATCAGAGCATATTTATCCTGGTTTCAAAAGAAGAGGCAAGAAGGCACATTACTCTTTCATGATTGAAACGTTTAATCTTATGAAACGATTAATCTTATGATACATTTAATCTTATGACATTTGCAACAGAGCTAACATATGCCAATCAACAAACAAACTATCAAAGTAATTCTACATGTGCCCATTTTATTCTCCTCCTATTGCCACCAACTTCCCCTGATTCTGTCAATCGTTTCCAATTTACAGATCTGAAACTTTTCTTCTCACACATAACACTGGAACCTTAAGGAGCGATACGAGTTATGATTCATGTGATTACTGTATAAATTGCGTAACTAGTCCAGCTATATATTATAGTCAATGTTTATGATGAGAGATTTCAATCAATCAGATTTATTCATCACATGCAGTGAAATGAATTTGCCAGCAGCGGTACAATCAAAAAGAACACACATTACACAAAATTTAACACAAACATCCACCACAGCATTCTTCACTGTGGTGGAAGGCACAAAGTACAGTTAGTCCTCCTCCATTGTTCCCCCGTGGTTGGGACCATGAACCTCCACAGTCGCCGCTGCGGGCGGCCAGACGTACAGGCCCTCTCGTCAGGAAGGTAAGTCCTGAATCGGTGCTTCCCTACCGGAGACCGCGGCTTCAAGATGATGTAGGCCAGCGGGTCGGAGCTCTTCTTCTCCGCGGATCTCAAATGAGGGATCCCAGGCTCCGGACGCCGTGCTCACAGCTAGAATCGCTGCAGTCCGCGGCTTCAAGCTGAACAGTCCGCGGGCCAGCGATCGGAAAAAGTCCATGTAGCGCCCGCTGCTGAAGCTCCGGGCCCGACTCCGGGAAAGGATGCACCAATCCTTGGTGTTAGGCCGTGAGGGAGGTGACATGGAAAAAGTCGCCTCTCCGTGGAGGAGGCGACCGAAAGTGGTTTCCCCCTTACCCCCCCACACCACCCCCCACATAAGACACACCGAGAGACACTAAAACAAACATTTGGACATATACTAAAAAAAAAGTAGAAATGACTAACACGTGGGGCAGGGGCAGTCGTCTCGCACGCCCACTGCCATTATTTTTAATGACACTGCATGCACTCTCGATGAACCAGATCATGAAATGGAATGGGCTTGAAATTTCAGTTTTAGTATTAGACCTCTGACAAATGGCCCCATGAATAACATCAGTTATTGGCATTTGCTCTGGAGCTTTACCACATCAGCATTTTCAAATATCAACATTTTGCACCCGCCTGCAGTACAGAAAATGTATTTATGCCAACCATGAAATTATTCTAGTTCAACAGATACCTTGTTTAAGACAGTAGGGAACATATTTCTTACTGTGACTTAAACGAGGAATCTGTTGAACTAGAATTGATACACAAGTAGTCTATCTCTACATTTGGCACTTGTATGGTGATGGAAAGCTGCAAAGATGTAATTAGTTTAAATTGGTCACAACTGTTTTGTTCACCTGCCTTTGCACCCGGGGTCAAAACACTTCATTCCTGCAGTAGGTACAGTAGAGATAAAACAATTAAAGCACATTGGCCCAAAATTGGCCCAGTGGTAAAGAAAACAAACACAATGCTAGCATTTATTTCGAGAGAGCTTGTATACAAAGCAGGGGTATAATGCTGAGGCTCTATAAGGTGCTGGTCAGGCCGCATTTGGAATATTGTGAGCAATTTTAAGCGTAATATTTGAGGAAGGATGTGCGGACTCTGGGAATGGTCCAGAGGAGGTTTACAAGAATTATCCCAGGAATTCTTCTTAGGTTCTTAGGCCACCTTTGGCAGGGTTGGAAGATTGCAACCTTCACGTGGTCCACCCTGTTTCGACGAATGCAATCAACCCGGCGTGCACAATCAAATAAGATCAAATAGAACAAGTTGTTCTACAACTTTAGGCTGTGCACGCCATATGCAAGAAGGCCCCCTTTGGTCATGGCTGACCATGGGTGTTATTCCCTATATGGAGGACGCCTGTGCATGACTGTTTAACGTGGGGAGGCTGGTGCACAGACAGCCACCCCATGGTCGTTGACAGATCTGGGTCAGGATCCAGTGGCATGGAATCCAAGACGGATTCCCAGGAATTAGTAGGTTAACATAGTGTTTGACGGCACTGGACCTATATTCGCTGGAGTTTTAGAAGAATGAGAGGGGACCTCATTGAAATATAAAGATTAGTGAAAGGCTTGGATAGAGTGGATGTGGAGAGGATGTTTCCACCAGTGGGAGAGTCTAGGACTAGAGGTCACAGCCTTAGAATTAAAGGACGTTCTTTTAGAAAGGAGATCAGGAGGAATTTATTTAGTCAGAGGGTGGTAAATCTGTGGAATTCTTTGCCACAGAAGACTGTGGAGGCAAAGTCAGCGGGTATATTTAAGGCAGAGATAGATAGATTCTTGATTAGTATGGGTGTCGGTGGTTATGGGGAGAAGGCAGAAGAATGGGGTTAGGACGGATAGATCAGCCATGATTGAATTGATGGGATGAATGGCCTAATTCTACTCCTATCCCTTATGATCCTATGAAAATGTGTATCATCATTACATTTCCTTCCAGCTACTTATGACCAATCAAAATGATACTAATATATGGATGCCATGGTTGCCCAGTTCAATCCCAACGACATGCTCTCATGTGGAACAGTCGAAGTAATTTAATAGTATTATACATTTAAGAGGAAAAAATAATTGTAACCAATACAGATGTAGGAAAAAAAAATTCTGATAGAATAATTTTGTTGGAAGTATATTTGCTTTGAGTTTTGTTTCATCTATTATTTTCTTTTCTTTCTCCTGCTGAAGATGCTGGGTCTATGAACACTGGTTGTTCTTAACTACCTGATCATAATGATTCAGTATCCACATTCCTGAACATATGAATTGATTGGCAACTTCATCATAATCGGTATTACAGCTAGGACAGAATTTGTGTTCATAGTTAGTACTGATCTATGGTATCCATCATAGCTCCTCGTATTGTAGCCTGGAATGGGAGCTTGAGATGATTTTTGACATTTTTAGCACAACGATCATTTGTTATGTGAATCACTTTGTGCTGCTATTCTCTATTTTATTGTTTATTTAGAGTTTCATTGTACCGGTACCTCACAATGCTTATGACAATTAATTTGACTTGACTTGATTATGTTAAATCTTTCAGAGGAAAATAGCAGCTGACCAGCAAACTCAAACCCCCAGCATCAGTCTTATGGAACACAAATTATCATCTGTTTAAATCAAGTTTCTTCATTTGTTTTATCTGTCAGGTAATTTTGGATGTTAAAATTATTGATGAAACAAGGTTGTGCAAATTGCACCAACATTGTGAGGCAATAACAGTGCACGCCATCTTAAGTAAAATGAATGATGCTGCTTTACCAAAGAAAGACACAAATATATTTGAATAACTCGGCGTGTCAGGCAGTATCCCTGGAGAACATTGATAGGTGACGTTTTGGGTCGAGACCGTGAAGAAAGGTCCTGATTCAAAACATCACCTATCCAGTTACCCCAGGGATGCTGCCTGACACACTGAGTTACTCCAGTGTTTTGTGCCTTTCCAAAGTACTGGTGGAACTCAGCAGGTCAGGCAGCAGCATCTGTGGAGGGAAATTAACAGATAACGTTTTGCACCACGACTAATCAGTCTGAAGAATGGGCCTGACCTGAGATGTTGCCTGTCCATAGGTATGGGAAAGCTTCTCTTGAAATGGGCTGACATTTCTTATATCTGTGTTTGTTTTATACCATTTCTAATTTTTGAACCACCGCATTACTTCAAATCTAGAAACATCAGCAAGTATGGTAATTGCCATTTTTAACTATCAAAGTGAAAGTGCATGGTTGTTTAATGTGCCAACCTTTGTGGTTTTCCCCATTATTATCTAACCCACGAGCTCCAAATCTAGGAAAGTGATAACTGCTCAATGAGTAATCTTTAGTTGCTATTCATTCACATATCACATAAGTCTCACCATACCATGCTGCACTGACTGGCTGACATTTTAAATTTCGTTGTACATGGTCCATGTTACAATGACAATAAAGAAACTATTCTATTCTATATTTCCAATCTTGTAGATGTGTTGCTATCTCCCTATCTCCCTTCTCCCATCAGGCAAAAGGTATCGAAGTGTGAGAATGCATACCTCAAGATTCAGGGACAGTTTCTTCCCAGCTGTTATCGGACAACTGTATCATTCGACCGCAACCGGAGAGCAGTGCTGAACTATTATCTACCGCATTGGTGGCCCTCGATCAGACATTGCTGGCTTCACCATGCACTAACCTTATTCCCTTAATGGCTCAATTGTAATCATGTATTGTCTATCTGATGACTGGATAGCACGCAACAAAAGATTTAACTGTACCTCGGTACACGTGATTATGAACCAAAGTGAGCTGATATTAAAATATAGCACGAATAAAGGAAATACTGGGCAGTTTTCAACATGCAGAATTATGCTGCTGCTAGTTTCTGAGCTCAAAAGGCAAGAATGTGAAGTGTCACAGGTTCTACTGTTCCATATTCATGTCACCATGTCCATCATCTCAGGCATCATAAAATATGAATACAGAATATAGTTTGGACTTGCGAAACACAGCTTCCAGACACGCAAGGCAAGAGAAACATCATGCTAGCACCAACCAAGTCAAGCGAAAAAGTTTCTACCCCATTAAGATGACCTCTCATTCTCCTGAACTAGAATGGGCATATGCTTAGTCAGCTCTATCTCTTCACAGAGGCCAGTCCTCCCATGCTGGGAATTGATATGGTGATCCTTCATTGCACTCTATCTATTTTCTTCCTTTCATAGGAAGACCAGATCTGTACACAATATTCCTGAAGCCTCTTTCATTGCAGTTAGACATCTTTACGTAGAACATAAAGTGCTGGAGTAAGTCAGCAGGTCAGGCAGCATCTTGAGAGGAGATGGATAAAAGATGTTTCAAGTTGGGACCTTTCTTCATCGGATGTATTGGTGATAATTTTCCAATGTTCTATAGATTCAGGATCAGTGCCTATGGATTGGAGGGTAGCTATTGTTATCCCACTTGTTAAGAAAGGCGGCGAAAACAAGGACCAGTTAGACCAGTTAGCCTGACATCGGTGGTGGGGAAGATGATACAGCGGCAGATTTAGATAGCATTATTTGGTGGTCCTTGTCCATCAGTCAATTAAAGTAAGCATGCAGGTACAGCAGGCAGTGAAGAAAGCGAATGGCATGTTGGCCTGTATGACAAGAGGAGTTGAGTATAGGAGCAAAGTGGTCCTTCCACAGTTGTATAGGGCCCTAGTGAGACCACACCTGCAGTATTGTGTGCAGTTTTGGTCCCCTAATTTGAGGAAGGACATTCTTGCTGTTGAGGGAGTGCATCGTAGGTTTACAAGGTTAATTCCCGGGATGGTGGGACTGTCATATGCTGAGAGAATGGAAATGCTGGGCTTGTATACTCTGGAGTTTAGAAGGATGAGAGGGTATCTTATTGAAACTTATAAGACTATTAAGGGTTTGGACATGCTAGAGGCAGGAAACATGTTCCCGATGTTGGGGGAGTCCAGAACCAGGGGCCACAGTTTAAGAATAAGGGGTAAGCCATTTAGAACGGAGACAAGGAAACACTTTTTCTCACAGAGAGTTGTGTGTCTGTGGAATTCTCTGCCTCAGAGGGCAGTAGAGGGCAGTGGAGGCCAGTTGTCTGGATACTTTCAAGAGAGAGCAAGATTGGGCTCTTAAAGATAGCGGAGTCAGGGGATATGGGGAGAAGGCAGGAACGGGGTACTGATTGGTGATGATCAGCCATGATCACATTGAATGGCAGTGCTGGCTCAAAGTACTGAATGGACTACTCCTACATCTATTGTCTATTCTCCTTTGAGCCTGTGGAATTATTGGTGTGAATTAATGTAATTCTAAAAGCACGGAACAGCAAAAAGTTCCACACAGAGTGAAAGACAGAAACATTCACTCACATCTCTGGACATCACATGTGTCTCATTTGTCGCAGTAATCGTTCTTCAACTCGACAAACCGCATTCCTTCTCTTTGAATTCAACCTCGGGGCACAGTTCCCCAGGACTGCAAAACAACCAAGGACCAACACAGCTACAGTGGTGAAGGGATGCATTCTGAGAGCAATGTATCAGACAGATCTGGCCCACTTGCAAATCAAAACCTCCTTACGTCCCTGCACCTCAACTAGATTGAGATAAGGCTGACAACACAAAAGTGAGCAAGATAAATTAAACTACAGTTTTAACCACGCTATCTACTTTTATGAAAACGTCACTGGGGTGAATTGTTTATATATCTTTCATAGGTAGGTCAGAAATTTCACTGAATTACATAATTACGTGCGGCATTTACTCAGTAAACTTCCGCTTTCTTCCAGGTAACTTTCCTGATTATCTGACGATTGTGCAAATTCAAACACTTAGCCTTAGCGTTTTAAGCTTTTAAAAAAACCCACTATTGATATATGGCATGTAATAAATTTAATGACCAGTAATGGGAGCTTTCATGGCGAGACGTCCCACCTTTGCTATTTTTTACTCGAGAAAAACCCCCGAATATGAATTGTTAAAAATTTGTTTGGTCTAATCTGCCGACACGGGTCATTTTGGAGAGCCGCTGGGTAGCTTTATTTGTTTCAAATGTCCTTTATTGGAAGAGAGACAATTAGACAGGATGGTTAGATAAGGATACCGAATGCTTTCGTTTCTTCCCTGAAACTATGCTGGAATTGTGTACGTATTTATTCAGCATGGAGACGAAAGAAAGCCGAAATGCCGAACTGATAACGCAGTGGATGACGCAATCACTGAGTTTAAATGTGATATTACCAAAGGTTATATTACCAAAAGGTGCTAAGTTAAGTTATGCCTCTGTCCCACTTAGGAAACCTGAATGGAAACCTCTGGAGACTTTGCGCCCCGCCCAAGGTTTCCGTGTGGTTCCCGGAGGTTGCAGGCGGTTGCCGGAGGTTGCAGGTAATGGAAGCAGGTAGGGAGACTGACTGACCTCCGGGAACTACACGGAAACCTTGGGTGGGGCGCAAAGTCTCCAGAGGTTTCCGTTCAGGTTTCCTAAGTGGGACAGGGGCATTACTTTCATTCCTGGCTAAATCGCAGTTTAAGTACTACATACAGTTCTCAACAGTCAAGAGTATTTGATTGTCATGTTTACCGACAACGGAACAATGACATTTTTATTTGCAACAGCGCAGGCCTGCAAATATATAGATAATAGGTAATACAATTCAATATTGTAATTTAACAATCCCACCACTAGTACAAAAAGACCAGAATTATTTAATGCAAGACAGTCCATAGTTTATAGTTGAGGTTAGTGTTGTGTGAGGATGATTTGAAGTTCCAGTTATCTGGTGACTGCAATACATTGGATATTTACGAGAATATTTTAGCTGAAGGAAAGATTGGATACTTTGAGATTGTTTTTTTTGGAACGGAGTGGAGACTTATTTGAGATACATGTGGCCCCTTACAAATTTCCCCTTACACCTCTCCTTGAGGTGTGAAAGACTGGATGATATATTGAAACTAATTTGTGTAAGAAATTGTGGAGAGATGAGGAGAATCATTTTCACCTGGAGACTGCTAGTGGTTTGGAACTCGATATATGTTAGGGGCAGCGGGCAGAAACTCATCAGTGCCTGGAACTGTGCTTCAACAATCTTGACCTGCAGGGTTATGGGCCTAGTTCTGCAGTGGGATTAGGAGGCCCAGGGCAGATAGGTCAGTATGGGAATGGGGAAGGTGAAATGGTTAGCAACCAGTAAATCCTGTAGTATAAGCCTCGGCAGACCGATTGAAGGGTTCAGTGAAACGGTCGCCGAATCTACGTTTTGTTTCGCTGATGTACAGAAGCCCACATCGAGAACGCTGGATGCAGTAAATGAGGTTAGACGAGGTACATGTGAAAATGTGAAAGGACTGGGGTCCCTGGATGGAGTCGAGGGAGGAGATATTAGGGCATGTGTTGGATCTCCTGCATTGCTGGGGAAAGTACCCGGGGAGGAGATGGTTTGGGTAGGAAGGGATGAGTGAACCAAGGTGTTGTGGTGGGGGCAGTCTATGTGCAAGGCAGAAAGTAGTGGAGATGGGAAGATGTGATTGATTCGTGATGGGACCCCATAGGAGGTGACAGAAATGTTAGAGGATAATGTGTTGGATGCGAGAGGTTGGTGGGGTGAAAGGTGTGGACCTGGGGAACTCTGTCTTGTTGCTTCTGGGGGAAGGGAGCGTGAGAACAGAACAATGGGACACAGAGGAGACACATCCGGTAGGCGGCGCGGCTCAGGCTAGCAGCGGCCTCTGCAGCCTGTCCGCGTTTTTATTATTTTTTTGTCTGTGTTTTTATGTAGTTTTTTGTTATTTTCATTGGGGTGTGTGTGGGGGGGGATGGGGGTGGGGTGGGAGGGGGGGGGGAACTTTTGAATCTCTCCCTGCACTGGAGACCCGACCTTTTTCTCGTCGGGTCTCAGGTGTCGTTGAGGCCGCAACGAGGAGCGGCCTCCAACGGGAAGAAGCCGTGGACTCTGGTGCCGACTCACCGTTGCCGTCGCGGAGCTGGCCGAGACCGGAGCGGGTGGAGCGGTGGAGGAGCGCTGCTGCTGCTGCTGCCACTGCTGCTGCTGCTGCTGCTGCTGCCGATGCCGCTGCTGCTGCTGATACGAAGGCTGCTACTGCGGGTCTGCGGACGGCGGCACCGGAGGGAGACCGCTTTTCGGGGCTCCTGCAACGGCGAATTCTCCCGCCCGTGTTGCGGGGTTGAAGAGCTCCTGGAGCGGGGCCTGACACCACTGCCCCGCGCGGCTGGAATGGCCGCGGGACTTTGCGAGCGCACACCGGGGGCTCCAACACCAAGACCCGGTGTGCGACCTCGCACCACCCGGCGTGGCTTCAATGGCCGCGGGACAATCGCCATCGCCAGCCGGGGGCTTTGACTTTGACTCTGACATCGGGGGGGGGAGAGTGCAGTGGAGAGATAAGTTTTTTTGGCCTTCCATCACAGCTATGTGATGGATGTTTATGTAAAATGTAATTATGTTGTGTCTGGGGTCTATTTGTGTGTAATGTATGGCTGCAGAAACGGCATTTCGTTTGGACCTCCAGGGGTCCAAATGGCAATTAAATTGACTCTTGACTCTTGACTCTCTTGACATGTGAGGACATCTATAACAGAGGAGAGGAGGGGGGAGGGGAAACCCACGTTCCCTGAAGTATGAGGACATCTCGGATGTCCTGCCATGAAAAACCTCATCTTGGGAGCAGATGGTGGAATTGAGAGTAGGGAATAACATCATTGCAAGAGGCAGGGTGGGAAGAAGTGTAGTCCAGATAACTGTGGGAGTTGGTAGGTTTGTAATTGAGTCATTTGATAGTCTGATGGAGAGAGAGAGAAAGATCAAGAAAGAGGAGAGGTGTCTGACATTGTCCAGGTAAATTTGAAGGGAGGGTGGAAGTTGGTGATGAGGTTAATGAGTTCTTTGGGAACGGGCTCAAATATCTGTCATAGTTAATGTTTTTCAGCAAGATCATCACTATTGCATTGGAGGATTTTCAGCTATTGGCAAGGGGTTTCTTTCCGAATGGTTTATTAGTGTAGGCCGGATGTAGCCCCATTGCAGTCATCAATATAATGGAGAATGAGTGGGGAATAGGATCAGTGCAGCACATCGTATTTCGCTTGGGTAGCTTACAACCCAATGGAATGAACCTTGAATTCTCTAATTTTAAGTAACTTCTACTCACTCTCCTCTCCTCTCCCCTCCTCTCCTCCCCCCCCCCCCCCCCTTCCCCTTCCTCCACCTTAGTGGTCTAAATGTCATTAAAAGGTCGTAGAAGACGGTGAGTCATCACAACAATCTCCAGTTGAGTCCGGTGTGCCATAGGGAACGGTGTTGGGGCCCTTGCTGTTCTTGATCTACATCAACAATCTGCCTGAAAATATGTCTTCAAGTGCGACTCTTCGCAGACGACTGTGCTGTTTATCGAGAAATCAAATCTGCTGAAGATGCCAAGGTTCTTCAAAATGACATAAACCATCTTTGCAATTGGGAAACCATTTGGCAAATGGGTTTCAATCACACCAAATGCTTTTCCATGAGTTACTTATAAAGCCAAGCCGAGCATGAACCGGTACAAGATGGGAGACAGCCTGCTTAAAGAAGTTGATCACCACCCATACCTGGGAGTTGAACTCACATCTGGCCTAGCCTGGAACGGACACATAAACCAGATTGCTACAAAAGCAAACAGAACTGGGCCTTCTCCAGAGAAACGTATCCGGTTGTGACAAACCAACTAAGGAGGTAGCGTACAAAGCACTTGTCCGCCCACTGTTGGAATATGGCCAGACAATATGGGACCCTCACCGGAAAAATAACATTGACACCCTTGACAAGGTTTAGAGGCGTGCAGCCGGTTTGTCTATAACGACTACTCAAGACAGTCAAGTGTTTCCGATATGTTAAATCACCTTGGCTGGGAGCCGCTGGAGTCAAGATGCACCAAAGCCCGCTTATGTACTGTCTACCATGAGACTCATTGCATCATCCCCAGTAACATATCTCACCTCTTTCAATCCAATACCCAGAAATCTACAAGACAGTCCTCGGGTCACTTTATCTATCTATATAACTAAAACTCAAATTTTGACCACCTCTTGTTTGCACTGCATATTGATTTTAGAACAAACGCTACCATTTACAGCTGTGATTTTTGGCCATCTTACTCAGAGTCCCCCTCCGCTGTGCAGGATAACAGGATTTTCCCCATCGATGAAAAATAAAAGACTTATTAATGTTTTAAAAATGTTGAGATTCTCCTGTCAATCATGCCATGAAGGCCACGCCCCTTCTGGTGGGAGGGGGAGGGACTATAAAACCCGGAAGTATGGACGTGCCTCAGTCACTGCAAGATGGGGGAGCGAGAGGTCACAGCTCTCTGTCTGAGCTGTGAATCAACTGAACACTGAACACATGTCTACTAAACTGTGAGTGTGGTTATACTGACATGTGAGTGCCCTTAATGTGGTTTGAAAATGAAAATGTTGTTGGTTTGAAAAAGCAAAGCAAATGGTGGTGGTAGGTCTGAAAAGGCAAAGCAAATGGTACAAAGCAAATAGTGGTGGTTGGTTTGAAAAGGCAATGCAAATGGTGGTGGTGGGTTTGAAAAGGCAAAGCAAATGGTGGCGGTGGCTTTGAAAAGGCAAATGTGGTGGCTTTGAAAAGGTAAATGTGGTGGATTTGAAAAGGCAAATGTGGTGGCTTTGAAAAGGCAAATGATTTAAAGTCTAAACATGACCACTTCCTGTTTGCACTGTATATAGCTCAAAGAAATGTACTTACCAAATTTGGACACGAACTCCATTCTTCTCTTTGTTTCTTAAGATACTCTTAAGATAATGACAATCCATGTTTGGAAAAACCCGCCAAGAAACTTGGTTGGCTGCTGCGCATGCGCACTACGCAGTCCACGGTGCAAAGGCAGAATTTCAACTGCCTTTATAGAACGATGTCATTGAAGGTTTGAAGCAGCGTCGACGGCACGTACTTACGCGCATTACATGTACTGCGGATGAAAGGCATGGGAGAATTTGCCTACGTAAGTCGATCTCTTAGGTAGGCATAATTCTCCTATGCCTTTACTATTTATATTTAATAATTGCCATTTTATAATTTTAGTCAGGGTAGGCACTGCCCACCTTGCCGACACATGTACCTGGATCACACCTTCCCTAGCTAATAATTGGCCTAACAAGGCAGCACCTTGCCTGGGGTAATTTGTAGTCCACCAGGGCTGTGGAGTCAGAGTCGGAGCAACTTTGGTGCTGCTGTAGTCGGAGTCAGTAAAAAAGTCCCGACTTCGACTCCTGCTTCAACATAAATTGCAGAGACTATGTAAATCGGAAAAAAAAAGATTAGGGCTTATTTAGGTAAAATTACAGTAAACACCGGCTAACCTAAACTAACAGGGGGCTGTGTCCCCTTAAAACAATTTTCCTCAAATTATTTAATTATTACCAATGAATAGAGACTAAAGCATGTTAATAAAGATAAGTAAAGCATGTCACCTTTTTCCGCCGTTATTTACTATACTTTAACCCCGTATTTTATGATATATATATTGTTTTAGCGTAATGAATCATGTTTTTCTTTTTCAAGAATAAACAATAAAAAAAGCCACAATAGCATAGCTACAACCAATAGACTCAAAACTTTAAGGACATGGGTTTTAAAGGTAGCCTGACGATTCATGTAGTTCTTATGAAATGCCATCTTGTGTGATGTCATCATAGCAGATTTAGAATTATTATACCTTGGGGTCGGGGTCGGATACATGAGAAATCAAGGAGTCAGAGTTGGGTGTTTTGGGTATCGACTCCATGGAGGATTTCCAGCTATTGGCATGGGGTTTCTTTCCAATTCGTTTATTGGTATCATTGCTGGTGCTTGAAATGAAGACATGAGCCTTATACATATTCAAAGAGTTTTCCCAAACTAAATGTTTACTACGTTCAAGATTAAATCCCACTCTTGAATTTCATTCAGAATAGCCCAAGACAATGCATGTTCTCCGTTCATGGGTTTCAACCCAATAAAATATTTACAACAAACTTGGAAGTACTTGTAGGGACATATGAATGACACACATATGGTCATGGAAGATGATTATCAAAACAGTTTAAGAAAGAACTGCAGATGCTGGAAAAATCGAAGGTAGACACAAATGCTGGAGAACTCAGTGGGTGAGGCAGCATCTATGGAGCAAAGGAATAGGTGATGTTTCAGGTCGAGAGGCTGATGTGGGGGTGGGCGGAAGAAGAAAGCAAGAGGCAGAGACAGTAGGCTGTGGGAGAACTGGGAAGGGGAGGGGAAGGAGAGAGAAAGCAAGGACTACCTGGAATTGGCAAAGTCAATGTTAATACTGCTGAGGTGTAAATTCCCCAAGCAAAATATGAGGTGCTGCTCCTCCAATTTGTGGTGGGGCTCACTCTGGCCATGGAGGAGGCCCAGGACAGAAAGGTCATATTCGGAATGGGAGGGGTAGTTGAAGTGCTGAGCAACCAGGAGATCAGGTCGGTTATTGTGAACTGTGAGGTGTTGGGCTGACTCCCATGGCTATCTGGGCTACACTTCTTCCCTCCCTGCTTCCTGTAAGGATTCTATTCCCTACTGCCAATTCCTCCTTCTACACTGCATCTGCACCCAGGATGAGGTGTTCCAAACCAGGGCATCGGAGATGTCCTCATTCTTTAGGGAATGGGGGTTCCCCTCTCCGACTATAAATGAGCCTCTCACCAGGGTCTCCTCTATATCCCATAGCTCCGCTCTCACTCCCCATCCCCCCCACTCGTAACAAAGACAGAGTCGCCCTTGTCCTCACCTTCCACCCTACCAATCGCCACATACAGCAGATAATCCTCCAACATTTTCGCCACCTCCAACGCGATCCCACCACTGGCCACATCTTCCCATCTCCTCCCCTTTCGATTTTCCGCAGAGGCTGCTCCCTCCGTAACTCCTTGGTCAATTCGTCCCTTCCCACCGAAACCACCCCCTCCCCTGGTACTTTCCCTTGCAACCGCAGCAAATGCTACACTTGTCGCATTACCTCCCACCTCGACCCAAGCAGTCTTTCCAGGTGAGGCAGAGGTTCACCTGCACCTCCTCCAATCTCATCTATTGCATCCGCTGCTGTAGGTGTCAACTTCTCAACATCGCTTCGCCTAACACCTCCACACAGTTTGCATTAACCAACCTGATCTTCCACTGGCTCAGCACTTCAACTCCCCCTCCCATTCCGAATCCGACCTTTCTGTCCTAGGCCTCCTCCATGGCCAGAGTGAGTCCCACTACAAATTGGAGGAGCAGCACTCCATATTTCGCTTGTAAACAAAAATGCTGGAGAAGCTCCGCGGGTGAGGCAGCATCTATGGAGGGTAGTTTACACCCCAGCGGTATGAAATTATCAGGACCGAGTATGCAGCAATTATCTCTTATGAACGAATTATGTAATTGATCTCAATATATTGAAGGGTGGCACAGTGGGACAGCTGGTTGAACTGCTGCTTCGCAGATGGAGACCCAGGTTCAACCACAACCTCGGGTGCTGTCTGTGTGGAGATTGCACAGTCTCCCTCTGAATACGCGTTTCCTCCAGGTGCACTGATTTCTTCCCACATCCTAAAGAAGTGTGGGTTTGAGGGTTAGTTAGACTCCGTAAACTTGCCCTTAATGTGTAGGGAGTGGATGGTAAATTGAGATAACATTGAACCAGTGTGAATGTGTGATTGATAATCAGTCTGGACTCAGTGTGGTGAAGTGCCTGTTTCTCTACTCTCAGCCAAACCAAACTAAGCTAAACACCTTACGTTAACAGGTCCAGGACAAGGCAGGAACTTTCTTGGAACTGCTGGCTGCAGTTTATAAGCATCATCAGGTTCAGAACTCCTTGTTGAATGCAAACGCCCAAACCTGCTGGGTAGGTTCAGTCACCAATTTCCAAGTTTTGATCTGTTGCTGGACTCTGTTTGACGGCCGCAACCGTGCTAAATTTTCTAGCACTTATTCTGAGGAAACTGCCCATTAAATCAATGCCAGGTTAGGCCTATCTATGTTCGTCAGTGATGACGCCTGACCCGCTGAGTTACTCCTGCACTTTGTGTCCTTTAGACCTGGTACAGAATCTGCAATAGTGAACTGCTTGGGTTTTTAATTAAAACTCATACATAGCCAATCTGAACCCGATTTGAATGCCTCCTACATCTCAGACATTTGGAAACATTCATGAATCTTCAAAGCATCAAAAAGATTTGTATCCAATATTTTGTCCTTAACGCCAGTGTCCTTGACTCCATTCC
This sequence comes from Leucoraja erinaceus, assembly GCF_028641065.1. Lineage (NCBI taxonomy): Eukaryota > Metazoa > Chordata > Chondrichthyes > Rajiformes > Rajidae > Leucoraja > Leucoraja erinaceus. The sequence continues at coordinate 35,227,734 of NC_073395.1, read as the reverse complement.
ATCCCACACAATCTAGTCCAGTTGTGCTGCCATCCCAGTCTGATAAATTGTAAGGTCTACATATCACCTGAAATGCATCAACATTTCAGAATTCCATTTAATCCTGCTGAAGTTATACAATACAATATTTATTGTAATTTGAGCCTCAGTGAGGCTCAAACAAAATTCCGTTTCCACAGTCATACAAAGACAATTTCCTAGACATACACACAATTTAATTCACACAAACATCCATCACAGTGAACCCACTGTGATGGAAGGCAAAGTCTTTTCTCTCCCCTGTTCTCCATGTCTCTCCCGATGTCCAAGCCTCAGGTGGGCGATAAGTCCCACGGCCATTTTAGGCCGTGCCAGGCGATTTACGGCCCCGCTCCCGTCTAAAAGTCACAATGTTGGAGCCCCCGGCGGGCGCTGGAATGTCCCACGGCCATGAAGCCACGCCGGGCTATGTACGTCCCCGCTCCGGGTCGTTCCAACCCCGCGACACGGGCTGGAGAAGTCGCGTTGCGGGAGCTCCAGGAAGCGGTCTCTCCCCCCGGACCCGCGAGTTTTCATATTTGACAGAGAGGAACGGGTCACAAATTCACAGCTGCACTTGGGAAGTGGAGAATGTAAGAGGAAGCCTCAGAGACACATTGTTGCCATAACCAACTTCAAGAACAGAGGTAAATCTGGCTGTGATAATTGCAGGGGAATTCATTGCAAAAGTCCTCCTTGATTATGTACTCCCAATACATCTATCTTTAAACTAAGTGGAGAAAGATTAACTCCCACCCCTTGCCCTCCTCCATCTCGATCACGGGGCCTTGGTCCATATGGAAATAAATGATGACACCAAATAACATAGGAAAAAAAAATTGCAGCAAGAACGAGACATGTCCTTTATTGGCTTTATAAAACTTTCATTCTTTAAATCGGAAGAGATTTTGGAAAATGCTGCTCCATATTAGCTGCTCTTAGAAATTCACCTGCATTAAACTTTTGCTAACTGGTGGCTTGCAAACCATTATTCTAATCCATGACTCCAACACAATTCTAATCCCAGTTAATGACAGGTTCAATGCTGTGTGATTGCTTAAACTGTTTACACTATCTTTTGTGCTACAATATTGCACCCTTTGCTACCTGCTGGATTAGAGTTAAACTACAAGATGAATGGGAAATCGTTCAACCCATGTTGTCTCACTCCAGAGCCATGGTTACCCAATTTTCAGTGTGCAGGTGGGGTTTGCCTGTTGGCAGTGGCCAAGCACCAACTCGTTGCTCTGCAATCAATGAAGTGGGCAAAATAATTGGCCTTGGATCACACATCAACAAAATGGAAATATTCTACCAACAAACCTAAGACAATAGAAGATTCATGAAGAAGTCCTGGAAGAAATGTAATCCAGGGGCCTCCTCTCAATGAGTCAAGCATCGCGAGCAAAATTAATCACCATGCCCAGTGTACCAACGAAAATATCTTAAATCAGCAGAGAGCACATGATCTACTGAACACCAATGATCCTCACTTGCCTGTACATTTCAAGGACAAAGACTAACTACAGCAGACATTGTAATCCACTGGGAAGTAGCACCAATGTTATCTCCATAGAATCCACCACATTCACTGGTAGGGTAAGAGAAGCAATGCCTGCATTCTTCCCAGGCCAAACCTAATCACATCCTGCTGGCTCCAATGGTCACACCACATTATTTACAAACCTGGGACTGGACTCCTGTAATAGATAATCTATTCCAAGATCTATCACAAAAAGAGATTACCAGGAAGGCAAGGAAATAATTCAAGGATACTCTCAAAGCTGCCTTAAAAAAAGTTACTTGAGGAAATTCTTGGCCCATTATTGCTCAAAATAAAGAAGGTGCATCTCGAATAGCACTGGGAACCTAGAACCTTTTGGGAAGCCTTTTTTGGATGACGTGACATAGGGAGGACACCTCTTCCATAAACCGTCCACCTCATGAAACACCTTGTTCTCTACTAGTGGCAAAGATTTGGATCCTACATGTGGCTTTAATCAATCACCTCAGAACCCGCAGAACCAGAGTAAAAACAATCACCTTGAACCCGAGTCTGCATAAGAAGAAGGTCCAATGGGGTGCAAACTATAGTGGACTCATGAAGTGTTCCAGAAAATCTAACAATTGCATGGCACTTCAACCAGATTGAAGCAGTCTCACTGAAAAACACAACCAATGCCAAAGGCTTTGAAGAATTGATCTACAATAGGTAAATATTAACATTTTATTCATAGGCATTTTCTAACTACTAAATATTGAAGCATAAAATTCATAGCAATAATGTTCTTGAAATATATTTGCAATTACACATATAAATATCAGCTTGGAGCAAACTGATAATTTATAATAAATTAATAACAGCCCAGTTTGTACAATGTTAAAATATTCATTGTTATAATCCAATACTAAGGTATTAATTGCTCCTTCTGTTTTGGTACACGTTTGAATGTGTACCATGTGTTTGAATTATCATTATTCCTATATTATTGCATAATGACTTAATTTGTCAAAGTTTATACAGATTTATATTCCTGATGAACAAAATATTGAATACTCTATATTGTATTCCAACCAATGTTTATATTGTGAATATTTAAAATAGTCTAATCCTGCACATTTATTCATTTGATTGGATGGATAAAGAATGGCCATACACAATGCAATCAGTACTCAAATGTTATAAACATTTACAAAGTAGCTAAATAACCAATTGTCATGCCACGGATGTGAAACTTTATTTGGTCAACAAACGTACCTTGCATCAAAACATTTCACATATCAAATCCCACCAACACTTCAGACGCTGGAGGAACTCGGCCGAACATTGTCAACCGCTACGATAAGCAGAATGGTCATTTCTATAGTTACGCATAAGCTGAGCAAGCTTAAGCTTAGGGACCTCCCGAGATCTCCACCGCCCTCCAGGGGGCTGTCGCCTTACCGGCCCTCTCAGCACCAAGGCCTGAAGTATAAAACGCTTTGACATATTCCCTGAGTATTTTCTGACCCTTGTCCTTTCAACAGTCAGGAGTGTTCGAGTCCCAACCCTGGTAACATCAGCGGCTGCCACTGGGTCTTTTCCCCTCAAATGTCAGAACCAGCTCTTTGTCAAGTGCCCGTTTACCTGCCTACACATACTTCAGTGAAAGAAAGTGATAAGGCTCCGGCTTTTGTGCAAAAGACAAAAACAAAACAACCAAACAAATTATAAACACAATCATAACACCCGCTAGGATAATGGAAGGCAGAACGTTCTGTGATTTCTATAGTTAACCCAGTCCACAGCCTCTGAAGGGGCTCCTTTTCAACCTCTCCGTCGGGACCGCATCCAACGGACCCGTTTGCCTGACCGTAGCAGCTAGAACAGTCCGTTGCAGGGGTGGAAGGGGTCTCTCATGATTTTGTTTGCTCTGGAGTTGCACCTCCTGTTGTATAGTTCCTGCAGGGGGGTGAGTGAAGTTCCCATAGTGCATTCGGGCCTGAAGTCTCCACTCTGCAGAGACTCCTTGTCCCCTGAGTTTGACCAGATGGTAATGTTCGGACAAGATGCTAGTCCCCCCCCCCCCCCCTGGAACCTCTGGTAACATCAGTGGCTGTTCCACTGGGTCTTCCCCATTCCCCTCAAACCATGTGACTCCAGCTCTTCGCCACCCACACTACAGACCTCATACCCCCCTACTACCTGACCACCCACCAGACATCGTCTCGGCCTCAATCCACTCACCTGCCTTCCTCTGGCCCCAACCCCCATCCTTGTCGTGTGTTCACCATCCCCCCTAACCTCCCCCTCTGCTACGAACGGTCTGTCCGCAGCAGAGGCCTCGCCTTTGTTCCCCTCCGTCCCCACCTCAATGAGTTCCGCGCCTGCCGCGATTTGGAGCTCTTCTTCCGAGGGCAGTCTTATAACAATGCTGCCAACATGGCTGGTAGGTACAAGGGTATGCAGCAAAAAATCCTTGAAAAAAACAAATTTGCAAGATTTATTCCATGCGCTGCTCACTCATTAAATTTGGTGGGCCGTTCGGCTGTTGATTGCTGCCTTGATGCAGTGAATTGTTTTGGCATTATCAATGAAATTTATGCCTTCTTTTCATCCTCCACAAAGAGATGGGCAGTTCTAAAATCATTTTTGCAACCTCAGTCAACAGTGCCTAAATATTTGTCAGACACTAGGTGGGAGGCACATGCAAAAGCCACAGAAGCTATTTTGGAAAGTTACAGCGCTATCACTGATGCCCTCAGTCATTTGTACTCTGATGTTAATGTGAAGGGTGATACCAGGCTTCAAGTTAACAATCTTTTGCAGAAAATGGAAGAACTGGAATTTGTGTTTATGCTGCATTTTAGGACCCGTCTGCTAGGTCATTTCCACAAGGTCAACAAAGCCATTCAGAAATCCAAACTATTATTGAGTACTTGTGCAAGTTTGTACAGTTCACTTCAGGATTTTGTAAGCAAAATTACAGAAGATTTTAATTAGCTTGAGCAACAAGCAAATGCCAACTTACCAGACGTTAACTACAGAACTGTCACAGGGAGACAAAGAGTAAGGAAATGGCAAGGACATGATGGAAGTGCACCTAGTCCTGATGCTTTAGATAAACTCTCTTCAAGAGATAAGTTTAGGATAAAATCCTTTATTCCTATACTAGATGCACTTGAAACCAATTTAAAAAGAGGTACTGTGTACAGTGAAGTTGCACAACAATTGTCCTTTCTTGCTAATCTGACCGCATCTAAGCAAGAAATTCAGCAAGGTGTTGAACTGTTGATGGAAACATACCCAGCCGATGTTGACCTGAAACTTACTGATGAATTTTTGCACTTTCACTCGTACGTGAGACAAAGCCATGGAGAAGAGCACTCTCTGTCTCATAAAGACCGTTATCAAATAATATACAAGGAAACAATTCAGATGGCCTTCCCTAATGTGGAAGCAATCTTGCAGCTGTTTCTTAGCTTAATGATCACCAACTGCTCAGGAGAGAGGTCTTTTTCAAGACTCAAAAGAATTAAAAATGAATTAAGGTCCGCAATGTCTCAAGAGAGGTTGTCTGCAATGAGCATTCTGTGCATTGAGAGTGACAAACTTAGACAAACAGATCTTGGTGAACTTCTGGATGATTTTGCTATGAAGGAGGCTAGAAAAAAAAACATTTTTGCTCTTAGTGAATTTCAAGTTTCTTTATTTCTCAAAATTACACATTCAATTTAAGAGACACTTATTGTCACATGCACGAATTGGTGCAATGAAATTTGGGGTCACCATCCCACATCGGAACGGGAGAACATTCTCAGCGGCTTGGACTTACGAATTGGCCACTTCCTACTGGAGACCGCGCGGCTCCCAAAGTCCACAGGCTGAGCTGGGCGGAGATTCACAAACCACAGCTCCTTGATGTTGAAGCAGCAGGCCCAATACTCCAGAGCTTCCAACGGCGATCCAGGTGAATCCAATATGTATTTTAAAACCAACTGTTTAATGACAACATACAGTAGGATCTAAAAGTGTCACACTGTCACTGTCAGGTAATCATGGTCCTCTAGTCGTGGGGGTGAGGGTGGGGGATTGGGAGGGGGGGTCCTCACAAGTGAAATAGCTTAGAGCAGTGGTTCCCAACGTGGGGCGTACGCCCCCAGGATTTGATTTTTAAGGGGGCCATTGAGCGATCCTGAGGAGGTCTGGGTCCAAATTTTCGATTTTTATTTTTTTTGGATTTTCCATCAGGTAAACATATGTAGTTTATGTTTCAGATGTTATTTTGAGTAAATAATTTTTTGGGGGTAAAAAAGGTCTTTATTGTGTAGTTATTACATAATCACCACGCCATCGCTCTTCATGCACGTCGCACGAAGCGCGCGAGGTCATGGGAGAACCTTATTTATTGAATTGGATTTAGAAATGCGATTCAAAGAGCTTTTGCTAAGTTACCCTTATAATATCTATTTCCTCCGTTTTCTCTCAAGGGAAAGCAAGGGGGAGGGGGCATCTGGATTTTAGAGGTGATTAATGGGGCATGGCCAAAAAAAGGTTGGGAACCACTGGCTTAGAGCCTCCCTTCATCTAAATCCGACCCTGCATAGATGGAGAAAAATGGACAGTCGTTGTTGACTGTCGTAGTTTAGATGAAGGGTAAGTAATGCCGATAGTAATGCTCAGCTTGTACTCACTAGATCGGCTTGTACTCGCTAGAATTTAGAAGATTGAGGGGGGATCTTATAGAAACTTACAAAATTACAAAAAAGGGGTTGGACAGGCTAGATGCAGGAAGATTGCTCCCGATGTTGGGGAAGTCCAGAACAAGGGATCACAGTTTAAGGATAAGGGGAAATCTTTTAGGACCGAGATGAGGAAAACATTTTTCACACAGAGTGGTGAATCTCTGGAATTCTCTGCCACAGAAGGTAGTTGAGGCCAGTTCATTGGCTATATTTAAGAGGGAGTTAGATGTGGACCTTGTGGCTAAAGGGAGAGAAGGCAGGTACAGGATACTGGGTTGGATGATTAGCCATGATCATATTGAATGGCGGTGCAGGCTCGAATGGCCTACTCCTGCACCTATTTTCTGTTTATATGTTTCATTCGTCTCCACAAATGTTGAATGACCAAGTAAGTTCATTCAACAGTATTATGCTTTTTACTCTACTCTCCAGCGTCTGCAGTCTCTTGTGTATCCATATTGCAGGATTTAGTTCTGATTTTAATGCATGAGCTCTGTGACGAGCAGCTTTCTCCTTCCCGGGTAATGTAACTTTCACTTATGTTGTTTGTTCAGCCAATTGGGATGTACCGTGCCTTTCACTTTGATCCTCTAGAACTGATGTCGCGGATCTAATGATATACTGACCTCGCAGAAAAGTGGTTATTTACATCAGTACATTGATTGACTATGAGCATAGACTCAAAAAGCTGGGGAAGGGTCTCGATCCGAAACTTCACCCATTCCTTCCCTCCATAGATACTGCCTTTCCCGCTGAGTTACTCCAGCATTTTCGGTTTAAACTGGCATCTGCAGTTGAGTTCCTCCCCACACATTGACAATGAACAGCTGTGGTGGCCGTTATTTCTATGACGTGTGGCGGGCGAGGAGCGTAGGGCACAACTCCGTTATCAGGGCCGCCTCCCGCGACCATAGATGATATTATGGCTCCTCTATAATCTTTATATCTATAATCTATAATCTATAATCACCTGCTCCTCCATAATCTTTGATCGATCAACCCTGTGGCGCCGCCGCTGCTGCGGGGTCTCCCAGCCCGACGACCAGGGGGCTGATGGGCGGAGAGGTCACCGCGCGCTTCTCCCTTCGCGCATGCGCGCGCCGAGGGACGCGACCAAACTTTCGCCAAGGAAACGGCGGGGAAACAGTCGCTGCTCCTGTGGGATCTTTGGCTGCGGCGACGGCGCTGAGGTGATCCCGGCACCGGCAGCACCCACTGCACCCCGGCAGCCACGGCGAGCCTGCCTCCACAATGCCCGTCCAATTCAAGGTAAGATCGCCGCTCTTACATTTGTTTATTGGTGATCGTTACCCTCCTGGCGGCCGCAGGTCCCCGGACCCCCCCCCTCCCCCTGTCCCCTGGTCCCCGGTGAGGGTCTCTGCAGGTACCAGGAGTGATCCAAGCGGATCCCGGCTTTCCACACCCTGCTAAACTTGTGGGCACCGACATTTCAGCACGGTTTTGCTCTGGAGAAATACACGGCATGAGGAACGGAACTTGTTCTTGGCATAAACACAGGAGCTCGCTGTGCCAGAGCTTTGCTCACCTAGTGACAATAATCCCAGTTCAAAATACCTGTGCTGAATTCCAGAGCCTGCTATGATTAGGTGTGCAAACCGTTGGCAGGACTCTCTTGTTAATGCCAAGAACAAATTCTGTTCTTGACGTGGAAATGAAAAACAGTTTTCCACTTTCCCGTCCACCCCTTGAACTTTAGGGGCAATTTACAGACACCAGTTAACCTATACACTCTAAAGTGTACAAACAAAGAACCGCAGATGCTGGTTTATACCAAAGTGCTGGAGTAACTCTGTGGGTCGGGCAGCATCTCTGGAGGAAAAAACTGTTTTAAAGGAGGTACATGTGAACCTCTGCCTCATCTGAAAGGAGGCAGAGGTATAAGGACAGGTGTTTCATCACCTGTGGTTGTAGGGGAAAGAACCTGGGGAAGCAGTAGATTGAGTGGGAAGGACTGAGTGAACCAAGGAGTTGTGGAGAGAGTGGTCTCTGCTGAAGGCGAAAAGGTTGGGGATGGGATGATGTGATTAGTGGTGGGATCCCGTAGGAGGTGACGGGTGACGGAAATGTCGGAGGTTAATGTGTTGGGTGCGGAGGCTGGTGAGGTGAAAGGTGAGGAATAGGAAAACTGTCATTGCTTCTGCGGGGAGGGAGAGCGAGAGCAGAACCATGAGACACAGGGGAGACTCATGTGAGGGCTCAATCTATGACAGAAGGGAGGAACCCACATTCCCAGAAGAATGAGGACATCACAGAAGTCCTAATATGGAATACCTCATATTGGGAGCAGATGCAGTGGAGACAGAGGAATTGAGAGTTGGCAATGGCATCTTTGCAAGGGGCAGGGTGGGAAACTGTGGTCCAGATAACTGTGGGAGACGGTAAGTTTGTAATAGATGTCAGTCGATACCCAGTCTCCTACAAACCCACTTGTCTTTGGGATGTGGGAGGAAACTGGAGCACCTGGAGGAAACCCACATGGTCACAGGGAGAAAATGCAAACTCTACGCAGACAGCACTCCAGATCAGGATTGAACCTGAGTCTCTGGCGCTGTGAGGCACCAACTCCACAAGCTGTGGGGGACACTGTGCCGCTCTTCAGTTGTTGCTTTTAAAAATAACCTATACTGGGAAACTTTTTGAATCTCTCCCTGCACTGAGACCCGACCTTTTCTCGTCGGGTCTCAGTCGTCGTTGAGGCCGTAACGAGGAGCGGCCTCCAACAGGAAGAGACCGGGGACTCAGGTGTCGACTCACCTCACCGTCGCGGAGCTGGCCGGGTCCAGAGCGGTGGAGGAGCGCTGCTGCTGATGATGCTGTTGTTGCAGGATGCTGCTGCTGCTGCTGCTGGAGAGTCGGAGGGTCGCTACAGGTCTGTGGACGACGGCGCCGAGCCCACGGCTCCCTGGAGGGAGACCGCTTTTCGGGGCTGGATAGGTAATGTTTCGGCGGCCCTTCATCTCCCGCCCGAGTTGAGGGGACAAATCATCGAAGAGCTCCTGGAGCGGGGCCTAGCACCACTGCCCCGCGCGGCTGGAATGGCCGCGGACTCTGCGAGCGCACGCCGGGGGCTCCCACATCAAGACCCGGTGTGCGACCTTGCATCACCCGGCGTGGCTCTAATGGCCGCGGGACAATCGCCATCGCCAGCCGGGGGCTATGACTTTGACTCTGACATCGGGGGGGGGGAGAGTGCAGTGGAGAGATACGTTTATTTGGCCTCCATCACAGTTATGTGATGGATGTTTATGTTAAATGTAATTATGTTGTGTCTGGGGTCTATTTGTGTGTTATGTATGGCTGTAGAAACGGCATTTCGTTTGGACCTCCAGGGGTCCAAATGACAAATAAATTGATTCTGATTCTGATTCTAATCCTGCAAAGCTCTGCTTCAATAGATGAAACTGATTACAATATAGCCTCTCAGGATTACACTGAGGCCTGGAAAGGATTCAACGCTGTTGATGCAGCGTAAGACCTATATTTATACTTGCCATCTGGTGTTACTTCAGGTCTGATGATAATTTTAATTTGATGTTTTGTCCCAAAGGGGATTGTTGCAACCGATTATACTCAAATATTTTTCATGTCAATTGTACTTAATCTTTGCATTATACCATATTAAGTAATTAAATCAGGTAATGACTGAAAGGTGGAAGAATACATCAGATTTACAAAAAGTTTTATTACCGATAGATTTGAAGACAAACATCGTCCATAAAACCAAATGTTATTATTCTAACTGATATCAAGATTATGAATGGATCAGCATTATGGAGGGTTCAGGGTGGTTTTTATCTACAGATTAGGAAGGAAATTGGCATATGTAGAAGCAAATTTATCAGCAAACAATTTACAAGGCAACAGAATAGCAAATGGTAATGCAGTAGATTTAGGTTGTCAAATTGCCTTTCATAAAGCTGCATCATCAAATGGAGAATTAGGTCAGGAGCTGTAGAAACAGGGGCATGCAGTAAAGTGACATATTTACTAGTTTCAGGACAGTCAGAAGAATAGGAGTAAAGAGTATTTTCTTGGGAGCTGAGTGATCATGTCAATTACCAAATAAAATTGGCATTTAGTGCAGCCATCATTCGTCTAGATCATACTTGAGGAGGTAGCAGGATCAAAAGGTATATCAGAAATACAATTCCTTTGATGGTGGAGAAATTGGAGATAGATTTTTGGGAGTGGTAGAAAATAAGAAAGGCATCCTGTGGTGTGGATGGGAATCTGAAAACACCCGTCGTGGGCATTGTGGAAATTAAAAACACCATCCCTCCGGATGAAAGGACAAAAATTGCTGGAGTAACTCAATGGGCCAGGCAGCATCTTTGGAGAACATGGATAGGTAATGTTTCAGGTCAGGACCCTTCATCAGACTGATAGCGGGAGGGAGCAGAAGAAAGCTGGAAGAGAGGAGAGGCAGGCCAAATCATGGCAGGTAATAGGTGGATGAAAATGAGGGGGAGAGGTTGTAGCGTGTTGGTTGGATCAAAGGCTAGAGATTAGATCTAAAGATGTGAGAAGAAAGAATTGAAACATTGTAAATTGTTCCTCCAGTTTGTGAGTGGCCTCACTCTGGCAATGGAAGAGACCCAAGACAGAAATGTCACTATGAGAATCAGTAGGTTTTGGCAGACCGAACGTAAGTGTTTGACGAAATGGTCGTTGTGTCCATGCTTGGTCTTGCCGATGAATAGGAGGTAACATCGATGTTTTGTTAAACCCTTGCATATGAACATCGGATGCAGTAGATGAGGTTAGAGAAACTGCACATGGACCTGTCTCATCTGGAAGGACTGCTGAAGTCCCTGGATGGAAGCATGGTAGGAGGTACAGGGACATTTCTCAGGATGACGGTGAGACTAAGATAACATCTGTCAAGGTTGGTGGGAGAAAAAGGGCAGTGTGCTTCTTCCTGAGCAGCGCGGTCTTTATAAGTTGAATGGGGACTGCAATTGTGCTCTATTAATAATAGATTTAAAAGTGGCAAGTCTTCCAATGCCAAATCTGTTAAGATATTTTTAAAATGCCATAATTTTTTTTGCAAAGGTGCCACAGACTATAGCACAAAAAATTATGTTTGAAATAACAAATCTTTAAAGGTGCTATAATGTTTGCAAATTGTGACATGTTTCGTGCTACCAACCCTTCACGAATATGGTCAGCCCCAGGAAAAAACCTTGTTCTCCTGTGCCTGGCCAACATTTTCTTCATTTCTTCAGCAGTACAACAAAACGGTAAATGATTATTTTTCTTACTACATTTGGGAGACAATGTTGAGTGAAAGCTGCTGCGGTATGATATAATAATCCTAACTCTTATTTCAAATTAATTATTTGTACCATGTAGTAATTTTTTGTACCACGTTTTTGGAACTCATGAAATTCATTCCGTTTTTTACATCTTGCACAAATATTTGAAGGGTTTGTCATTGAAAGACTTACCTCTTTTAATTTAGTTATTTGAATCCAATACTTAATTTAGTTTGGTTCTTTGTGTTAGTTGAATTTGAGAAAGAGATTTTTGTTTTGTCCAGCGAAACTGAATTCCCTTTGCCTGACATTTGATCTTTCAGTTAAAAGATGTGTTTTGTGCTTACTCCTTCAGGGTTTAAGTGAATACAAGCGTAACTTCAGGTGGAACGATTCAAAGAGATCACGCTCTAGTAGTCCTGATTCTAAACAGAAAATAGCATGGGCAGGTGTCCCTTCGGAACTGCTTGGTAAGATTTTACTATGATGTTTTTCCCAAGGATCAATTTGATTCAGTTGTTTAATTTGCACGTCAAACTTATTGTCCAAGCTTTGATCTTAATCTATGGTATCAAACAAGGCTATGTCTTAGTCCCAACAACTTTCTCAATCCTTCTCTTGGATCGCTGCACCTTACCTCTTATAAGCTGTCCATGTTCAAGTTCAAGTGAGTTTATTGTCATGTGTCCCTGTATAGGACAATGAAATTCTTGCTTTGCTTCAGCACACAGAACATAGTAGGCATTTACTACAAAACAGATAGGTGTGTCCATATACCATAATATAAATATATACACACATGAATAAATAAACTGATGAAGTGCAAATAACAGAAAATGGGTTATTAATAATCAGAGTTTTGTCCGAGCCAGGTTTAATAGCCTGATGGCTGTGGGGAAGTAGCTATTCCTGAACCTGGTTGTTGCAGTCTTCAGGCTCCTGTACCTTCTACCTGAAGGTAGCAGGGAGATGAGTGTGTGGCCGGGATGGTGTGGGTCTTTGATGATACTGCCAGCCTTTTTGAGGCAGCGACTACGATAAATCCCCTCGATGGAAGGAAGGTCAGAGCCGATGAAGGAATGGACTGTTTACTACTTTTTGTAGTCTTTTCCTCTCCAGGGCACTCAAATTGCCGAACCAAGCCACGATGCAACCAGTCAGCATGCTCTCTACTGTGCACCTGTAGAAGTTAGAGAGAGTCTTCCTTGACAAACCGACTCTCCGTAATCTTCTCAGGAGTAAAGCGAATTTGTAGGACACATGGGAAACTGCAACCAACGTCACCCCTTGTCCAGAATCAAGATCACTCCATCTTTGTTAATTGAGCTCGTTTGCAGATGACACTTGTATTGCTGCAGGTTGAAGGCCGCTTTCTAAGCCATCATTGACATATCGTGACACGTGAGAAATATACTTTACACTTAATATCAGCAAAACAAAGACTCTTTAGTATCCTTTCTCCCACTACATAACACTGCACAACTCTGACAAAAAGGTCTACAGTGAGACCCAGGAATAAATTGTACTTGAGTTTGACTTGATTGTATTTATGCATGGTATATCTGATTTATTTAAATAGCATGCAAAACATAGTTTTTCACTATGCCTCGGTACACGTGACAATAATTTACCTAATCCAAATACATGGACCACTTCCCATAACTTGGGTGCCGCCATTGATAATGAAATTTATCTTTGGCTTCAGTGTAACATTGCAGGCCTTGATCATTGTGAGGAACAAAGTATTTGAAGATTAAGTCTTCAAACCTGTCACAAAAGGTATACCAGGCAGCAGTGATTGGGCCTTCGTGTATGCTTCTGAAACATAGTCTTACTGTAGGCAGAGACATACCAATAATAGTGTTTGTGTGAAATTCTGCAAATGGATTAGAAGGATTAATCAAACAATGTCAGTATTCAGACTTGGGCCAGTAACCCCAATGTTGAGAGCCTAGTCAACTCTGTTGGATAAACCATGGAGTATGCATGACTGACACCAGACCGCCAGAACAGGCACTCTATTCCAAGCTAGTCGTAGCAAGATAGGCAGGGGGGAAAAAAATCAAGGATGTTCTCAAAGCTTCCATGAATATGAATAATACCACATCGACTTATAGGAATCCCTGGCCGATAAGCACACACAATGGAGAAGTAGTATTCAGCCTTTGAGAATCCTGAATGCAATTGATGGGACATAAGTTCATTTAAACACCAAAAGAGCACACCAGTTACCAAACTATTTGCCTGCCTGACTGGTCAATCATCACCTGCCCCACCCGTTGCAGAATCTGCAGGTCCCACATTAGCCTAAGCAGTAATGCGTGAAATAGTATAATTTAAAATGGTTACAGTAAAAAGGATTTTAAATACCTTTTTTATTTGTATTTTAGGAAATACTAGGGAACCAAATTTTATCTCAAAGAAACGAGTGCCATATTACAGACCTCAAGTTTCACAATCTTTTCAATGGGACGGGAATAGTGAAACAAGCAATACATTTAATAAACCAATACCAAATTTCCGTGAACAAGTGAAGTTGCAATCTTCTGAAGTCAATGAAAGAGTAATTGAGAAGAGTCAAGTGAGCCATAAAGAATGCAAAACACCTGATGGTCCTCGGAAGCCTAAAGTGCCCAGATCGTGGTCTGCAGACTGTCATTTGCACTCAGTGCTAGAACCAACAGCGGCCACAAACAAGCAATTGGCTACAGATGCTCAGAAAACAAAGGACAACAATATATCATGTAGGAAGAATGTTGTGGATAAGGCAGTTGGTGCTGATGTAAGTAGAAACAATGATTATTGAGTTGATTCATTGAATGCCAAAATGAAAATGTAATCATATTCTGATCCTTTTGACATTTTTTCAAAATATTTTAGGAACGTATATACATATTTTAAAATAATTTACAATATTATGATGAAATGGTTTTATTTATCCACATCTTCAATATATTATGTGATAGGGGAACCCTGGCTTTGTGAAAATAGCTTATACTCATGACATATTTTGGGATTTGAAAAGTGACAGAGCGGACTGTGAATGTGATACTAAAATGATTGTTATGGCAAACAATCAAAAGTTTGATCAAAGAGGAATATCTCTGTCTAGAATTTTAATACAAAGAGGAGCGAGATAAAGTAGTTTGAGCAAGAATGCAAATATTAGAGCTGTGGATGCAGAAAGCAAGGTTGTTATGAGTAGAGTGAACAGAATTGAAATAGTCCAATTCTAGAATTGATGGGGCACTAACTTCTTTGAGGGTTTTAAGTGTGGAGAAGGTGACAAAGATTGGAAGGTGCAAAACTAAGGAATAGTTTGAAAAGCTGGGTGAAATGTCTAGTTCACAGGTTGCTTAATCAGGAGCTATAGAGGATAGTGAGTAGAGATCTGATTGGGAATAGGATTTGTGTGTTTGCAAACATGTGGCAACGTCTCACAGTTTAGAATAAATCAAGGCCAACCACCTATGATTTAGGGTTATTGATTCTGAAAGAAACAAAACACAGATGTAAAAATATCAACAACAGATGAGCTGATGTCCTAGTCATCATCATCATCATCATCATCATCATCATCATCACCATCATCATAGTTGAAAACATCAACGGGCACGGTGCCTTACAATGCTATGTACGACAGTGATCGCAACTTCTGCTGAAGTGTGGATGGCCATTGGCTCGCTAGGAGCTCACCCGCCCTTTGACAGGTCTTGTTTTTGGTCCTGCAGGCCCCTCCTCACCTGGTGGAATTGGGTTATGTCATGAAGATGGAAGTAAATAATCTTAATAATATTCATACGTAGTCTGAAGTTCATCCCAGGGCCAAAAATAAGATAGAAGTTGTGAACAGTTTGGTACAGATCCAGATTTAGAATAGTTTATTGTCATGTATATTAGGGTGTATGAAACTATTTGCTCACCTGATCCTCACAGAATAAATGGTATACATACAATAAAGATAAATACAGCAATAAATATAACAACGATTGCAAAAGAGCAGAATGGTGCAAGATTTGAAGTGCACAAACAAAATAATGGAATATCCAAATAATGTAGAGTTGTGAGTAAGAGTATGCGGCAGCTGCTCCGGGAAGGGAGTGTGAGAAAGGCAATTGGTTCTGATACCCATGGGAAAGAACTTAGGAGCCTAAAGGTCCAGGCTTTCAAGCTCCTGTGTCTTGTCCCAGAAGGTAAAAGAGAGAAAAGGGAAACTGGGCAGGCATCCTTGACCATACTTGCCGCCTTTCTGATGCAATACACTGTAAAGATGAACTGCAAGGAAGGAAATGATGAGACTGTGATGGACCGGGCTTGTTGACCACTCTCACATGGGCGGAAATCCTAGATGGAGAGGTATCCATCATTTTTACAGCAGATCTGTTGGCACATTTCTCCCCATTCCCCACTCCCTTTTTTTTAAACAGATAGGGAGGGTTGTCAAAGTTAATGACAAACTGGATGGTCCTGATTGTTTCAGCAAAAAGTAGTTCAAAAGTAACATTTAAAAATATATAATTCAAAATACTATGAACAATTAAAACAAATAATTCAAATCAAAAATATAAATTACCTAGTATTTCCTCCTCTTTGAAATGAATTACGTTCATGTCACTGCTGTGCCACTTGGTTCAGGGCCAATGTCAGTAAGCAGATTCCCCATATGTGCTGAGGAATTATGAGAAACTCATATTCACTGATAAAATTCTGATAAAATTTCATGAATTTCTATATACCGTTCTGTCAATATTGAAGATGTTTTGCTGTTATTTATAGGTTAGCTATGCACTCCAGAGGAAAGCAGGATTGAAGACTGCACCACAGAAGAGTTTAGGGAGAAGCTCTGAGTATCAACGGCAATTTGATTGGAAAAGTCAAATAAATAATTCACCGTTACTGACTGCAGAGCAGGTATTCGCTATCTTGCCTCATATTTCATTGAGCAGTCTATTTGAGAAAAGTCCTTAGAAGAGTATAATCAGTCCAAGGTTACCAGTTAACTTTAGAAAGGATGACAAATGCTAACCCAAGGGTTTTATGGATGATCCTACGATGGAGAATGTAAGGAAAGCATTGTGCAAACAGTTAAAGTCTGGGTCACAATCAATGACAAACTAATTTGAGTGCAGAATGCAGAGGAGACTCAAGTTGACATTGTAAAAAATTAAACTTAAGAAGTTAAATGTAACATTGTTTTTTTGTGAATCTGACACTTGTGAGATTACAAATTGGGGTCAAGGCCATGGAGAGACTTTACATGAAAATATTAAATTTAAGGTTTCAATGGGTTAGGAGCTCAGAATATTTAGTGATTAGATATTGGAGGTGTAAATTGGGATGTGGCAGCAAATTATTGTCTGCTCATTTGGGATTTTTGGGAATAGGAGTGTGAGAATGTGAATAGTCCATCTGGGAAGTAATGGAAGCCAGCATTAGTGAAGCCTGTATTAAAGCAGAGAGATAGAGAAGGGTAGTTATGGAGGGGGAAGTATGCAGATACTGTTAATACTTGTGGTGAGAGAAGATTTTATAAAGATCTTAAATAAGTCAACAGGAATGCAAGATTCTGCAGAGAGTGGTGGACTCAGCCCGATCCATCACAGGCACAGTCTTCCCCACCATCGAAAGCATCTGCACAAGGCTCAATAAGGCAGCATCTGCTATCAAGGATCCCCACCATCCAGCCCATGCCCTCTTCTTGGTGTTACTTTCGGGCACAAAGTAAAGATTCAGGAGCAGCAACTTTTCTACAACTATCAAGTTCTTTGAACTGACCTGCACATAGAAACATTGAAAAATAGATGCAGTAGTAGGCCATTCGGGCCTTCGAGACAGCACCGCCATTCAATATGATCATGGCTGATCATCTTAAATCAGTACCCGGTTCCTGCTTTTTCCGCATATCCCTTGATTCCTTTAGCCATAAGAGCTAAATTTAACTCTCTTGGCCAACCCCTTATTCTTAAACTGAGACCCCTGGTTCTGGACTCCCCCAACATCTGGAACATTTTTCCTGCATCTAGTTTGTCTAATCCCTTAAGAATATTCATATGTTTCTATGATCCCCTCTCATCCTTCCAAATTCCAGTGAATACAGGCTCAGTCGACCCATTCTTTCTTCATATATCAGTCCCGCCATCCTGGGAATTAACCTGGTGAA
This sequence comes from Leucoraja erinaceus, assembly GCF_028641065.1. Taxonomy (NCBI): domain Eukaryota; kingdom Metazoa; phylum Chordata; class Chondrichthyes; order Rajiformes; family Rajidae; genus Leucoraja; species Leucoraja erinaceus. The sequence goes on along the minus strand of NC_073395.1, from coordinate 35,210,055 downwards.
CCTACGCTGCACTCCCTCAATAGCAATAATGTCCTTCCTCAAATTAGGAGAGCAAAATTGCACACAATACTCCAGGTGCGGTCTCACCAGGGCCCTGTACAACTGCAGTACTTGCTCCTTGCTCCTAAACTCAAATCCTCTCGCAATGAAGGCCAACATGCCATTAGCTTTCTTCATTGCCTGCTGTACCTGCATGCTTACTTTCAGCGACTGATGTACAAACACGCTCGGGTCTCGTTGCACTTCCCCTTTTCTTAATCTGACTCCATTCAGATAATAATCAGCCTTCCTGTTCTTGCCACCAAAGTGGATAACCTCACATTTATCCACGTTATACTGCATCTTCCCACTCACCCCACCTATCCAAGTCACCCTTCAGCCTCATAGCATCCCCATCGCAGCCCACACTGCCACCCAGCTTTGTGTTATTCGCAGACTTTGAGATGTCACATTTAATTCCCTTGTGTAAATTGTTAATATATATTGTAAATAACTGGGGTACCGAGCCTTGCGGTACCTCACTAGTCACTGCCTGCCATTCTGAAAAGAACCTGTTAATTCCTCCTCTTTGCTTCCTGTCTGCCAACCAGTTCTCTATCCATGTCAATACCCTACCCTCAATACTACGTACTCTAATTTTGCACACTAATCTCTTGTGTGGAACCTTGCCAAAGGCTTTTTGAAAGTCCAGATACACCACATCCACTGGCTCTCCCTTATCCACTATGCTTGTTACATCCTCATAAATTCCGGAAGATTAGTCAAGCATGATTTGCCCTTCATAAATCCATGCTGACTTTGACTGAACCTGTCATTGCTTTCCAAATGCGCTGCTATAACATCTTTAACAATCGACTCGAGCATCTTCCCCACTACCGATGTAAGGCTAACTGGTCTATAATTCCCCGTTTTCTCTCTCCCTCCTTTCTTAAAAAGTTGAGTTTGGCTACCCTCCAGTCCACAGAAACTGATCCAGAGTCGAGAAAACATTGGAAAAGATCACCAGTGCATCCATAATTTCTAGGGCCACTTCCTTGGACAAATCCGGAAGTGGCGGCGCTGGTGAACGGCTGAGGCTCGCCTGCAGTCCGTTTGTCTTTACTTTTTTGTGTTGTTTTTTTCGTTTTGTCTAGCTATGTTTTTGGTTTTTTAGGTTGTGTTTATGTGGGGGGGGGGGGGGGGGGGGTGGGTTGAAACAGAGCTTGCTGTCTCTCCCTTCGGGGGAATGCAACTTTTTTGTCATATCCCCATTCTCTGCCTCCGTCTGCGCTGAGGCCTAATGGCGGAGCTGGCGACCTCGAGGCTCCGGAGGCAGCCTGTCAGGACTCGCCCTGGGCTCGCTCCCGTGAGGGCGGCCCAGCTCGGGGCTGGAACGGCGCTCCCGTGAGGGGCTGTGACGCTCCCGTGAGGGCGGCCCAGCACGAGGGAAACGGCGCTCCCGTTGGGGCGGCCCAGTTCCTGTGAGGGTGGCCCAGCTCCTGTGAGGGCGGCCCAGCTCGAGGGTAACGGCGCTCCCGTCGGGGCGGCCCAGCTCGAGGGTGGAACGGCGCTCCCGTCGGGGCGGCCCAGCTCAAGGGTGGAATGGCGCTCCCGTGAGGGCGGCCCAGCTCGAGGGTGGAACGGCGCTCCCGTCGGGGCGGCCCAGCTCGAGGGTAACGGCGCTCCCGTGAGGGCGGCCTGGCGCGGGGCTGAGATGCTCACGTGAGGGCGACCCGGCTCGGGGCTGGAACGGTGCTCCGGTGGCTGAGACGGCGTTCTGGCGGCGGCGGCCTGAGTCCGGGGTTCGGCCGCGGGCCAGTGGACGACGTCGTCAACAGCTGCGTCCGCTGGACTGGAGGGCGGCAGCTTCGACCACCCCGGGCCGCGGTGTTTGAACCGGCCCGTTCGCGGAGCTCGGTGAGCCGCGGGACTGATCTACCATCGCCCGGTGGGGTATCGCCTCAGCGCAGAGGGAGAAGAGGAGGGAAGAGACTGCAGCCCTAAGATTTTTGCCTCCATCACAGTGAGGAGGTGCTTGGTGGACTCACTGTGGTGGATGTTAATTTGTGTTTACTGTCTGTTCTGTTGTCTATTATTGTATTATTGTATGTATGACTGCAGGCACGAAATTTTGTTCAGACTGAAAGGTCTGAATGACAATAAAGGAAATTCAATTCAATTCAATTCAATTGAGTACTCTGGGATCCAGAGTTATCCGGGGATCCAGATCTGGGGAGTTATCTGCCTTCAGTCACAAAAGTTTACCTAACATCATTTCCTGACTAATGTGAATTCCCTTCAGTTCCTCCCTCCCACTCGATCCTCAGTCCCCTAGTATTTCTGGGGATTGTTTATGTCTTAGTGAAGACAGAACAAAAGTACTCAGTTGGTTACACAAAAAAGCTGGAGAAACTCAGCGGGTGCAGCAGCATCTATGGAGCGAAGGAAATAGGCAAAGTTTCGGGACGAAACCCTTCTTCAGACGTCTGAAGAAGGGTTTCGGCCCGAAACGTTGCCTATTTCCTTCGCTCCATAGATGCTGCTGCACCCGCTGAGTTTCTCCAGCTTTTTTGTGTAACCTTCGATTCTCCAGCATCTGCAGTTCCTTCTTAAACAAAAGTACTCAGTTAACTGTTCTGCCATTTCCTTGTTTCTAATTTAATCCTCTCTCATCAAAGGTTCACTACATACCACTTCCTAACGTGGCCTTATTTTCTAATTGGCATTAATATTTTTTTGCAGTATTTCTATTCATTTTTTTCTAGAATTTATGTGTAAGTAGTTTTGTCTATTTTTGGGTTATGTGCCAGATGCTGCAGGAAGCCAGATTTTCATTATACTTGTACCTCAACTAGTTGTTCATATGACAATACATTTCATTTGACTTACTGTACAAATGTCTTAAGAGAACACATGTTGTGTCATCTAAATGAATAATGTGATGACTTTGATATGCACTAACAAGGGAAGAAGACTCTGTCAAGCTTTCTAATTAGATCAAACAAAAAAAATATTTGATATTATGTCAACAGCTTTTGAATTAGTTAGTCTATCTCATGTCTCCACAAAAGTTTTATAGTTACGCATATGAATGTTGTTTATATATTCAAAAAATTCTTGACACATGGTGCAGTCTAAATTATTATTGGTAACATTAAGAAATATTATCCCTCTTCAGATTATTCATACCAAATCTCAGGCACTTCAAAAGGGTAAGAAGATCTGTGAAACAGAATATTCAAGTCAGTTTAGAGGTACGCAACCACCTAAAGGACCACGCTTGCGTAAAGATTTTGAAGAGAAAGCTTTAGTGTGTGAAATGGGAAGCCTTTCTCCTCTGAAGGTAATTGTATATTGCCTGCTTGATTTTTTAAATGGTCAACAAAAAGAAAAATCTGAAAATCTCTCAGCATGTTTGTGTCTACTTTGTTGTGCTTCTGATGTCCTTCCCCAGCTGGAAACATTGACGGAATTAATTCTAGTTCTTGGTTAGGCAAATTTCAGCTGGTCAAGCACGTTTCAGCAGGCCAGGCAGCATATGTGCAGAAAGAAACAGTTAACATTTCAGTCCAAATACCCTTCTATTTGTACTTCTATCATCTGCAAATGTTTAAAAGCATTTCAGGTATAGAAAAACCGGGACTGTTTTGGGTTGCTGATGTTCGGAAAAGCCTGATGAAATAGTTTGATTTAAATAAAGAATACATGGGTACAGGAATTGCACTCCTTGGTCGAGCATGTTAAACATACAAAAACATGGATTAGGAGCAGGCCTGGACACTTTGAGCCAGCTCCACAATTCAGTAAGATTGTGGCCTATTTGTGTGTAACCTCAACTATGCATTAAATTCTAACGTTTCATGCATGCCTTTTCAGTATCTTTCTCTTAAAAATATTCAAGGGTTCCGCATCCACCACAGGAAGAGAATTCCAAAGACAACTCTCATCCCTGTCTTAAATGGATGACACCCTTATTTTTAAACAATCCCCATAGTGATATATTCTCCAATGAGAATAAAATAACATACCTTTAGAATGGAGATGAGGTGGAATTTCTATGGCCAGAGGGCTGTGAATCTGTGGAATTCCTTGCCACGGATAGCTGTGAAGGCATTGGGTATTTTTAAAGCAGAGATTGTTAGGTTTTTGATTGGTGAGGGCGTCAAAGGATACAGGAAGAAGGCAGGACTCGGGCACATCATAGTCACAGGCTTCCAGGTAAAAAACAACCTTTAACCATCACCAGCCTCTGCTTCCTTGGCAGATGCCAAAGATTTAAAAGTGGACCGCTTCCAAGTGGCTGAGCGTTATATCCTTAAAATGATGGAATTGATGGCTTACTGGCTAATCAGGAGAGGCACATATTAGTCACATGCATTTCCCATGCATATGATAAAGAAACAAGAATGTCCCACCTCTGAAAGAGCTTAGGCTTTGCTTCCTAAGAGCTACATTGAGCCAGTACTCCCTGTATCTGGAAACTGCTCAAGTCAGTTGTGTTTTGCTCTGCAAAATTATCTTCCAAGCTCTGGAATGAGTAGACTTAAAGCTTAGTGTGCTATATTGCCTCAAATTGGATAATTGACCACCCATGATATATGAAAATCCTGGAGAGTATAGGAGATACATCAACAAAATTTATGCAAATATTATTTTCCTTGTTTATTCTCTAAAAACAAACATCCCTCTCATCGAAACACTGTTTTTACTTCTTCTTACGCTCTCTCCACAAAGGTTATATTTTATATGAAAATAAAGGACAGTATGAGGTTTTGATTTATTATTGGACCATGGTACAAAATGAAAAGCTTTGTTTTGCATGCTGTCCAATCAGGCCAGATAATACTACACATAATTACAATGAAGTCAAAAATTAAGTGCAATAGGTAGAGCAATGGGGAAGATACAGGTCACCAGCCTTATTTATTATGGAGCCAATAGAGTACCTGGAATGATGAAGTCCTTTTTTATTCTTATAATAGAAATCAGTAAGACTTAATGCTATTGCCTCAAATGGTATCATTGAGAAGTTCCACCCTGACACTCTCTGATCTGGCACAGAGTATAAGAGCTACATTTCTCCAGTGCTGGAGAATCTCACCAAGCTCTGGCCCTAACGCAGTGACTTAAAATTATGGTTTCTGCTATCACTGAGTAAGCCTGGGACTTTTGTGTTTGACCAAGGATATATGAAAATCCTGGAAGTTATGATACATCAACAAAATCTATGCAAATATTATTTTCCTGATTTCTAAAAACAAAATAACTCTCATCGTCTGTTTTTACTTTTCCTACGCTAAGTCACACAGGTTATATTTTATATAAATGAAGAAACAAGATGTGGAGCTCCAGGGCAAACATCTTCTGAATGAACAGAATCCACAAACAACTGTTCACTCAAACAAAAGACTTAGGTACACAACTTTTATATTTAAAATACCCTGTGTAACTTAATTTATCACATTCATTGGTTTAAACTGTATTTAACATTATTTTGCTGTATCTTTTCCAGAAACTTAAAATCTGAATATAAGACTAATTTTCGATCTCCTGCTCAGTACAAATATGAAGAAGCAGAATGTAGATCTGAAGGGGTTAGTAAATATTTGCATAGACTTGCTGCATGAATGTCACTTGCACTACTGTAATGCCTGTATGGGCAATTCAATAGTGCCTTTAGAAAAGTCAGTTTGCCTTGCCGTTACACTTAAATACCTCCCTCATGACAATGATTCATGTATTTTGTAAAGATTTGAATTAATTTCAATGTACCTTTAAACCTGATTTGTAAAGGTTGTGATTGCACTTCCATGCAATTTTTCACTCACCGTATCCTGCAAATTCTTGTTACTTCACAGCTTTTAATTTAAAATGTATTTTCGTCATTGAATTTACACTAGCAGATTATTTTAAACCATACTTCTTTTTAAACAGGGAACTGAAATCAACCTAATTTCCCCTTGGTATGTGGAGGTTAGTTTTTAGATTAAATTTTGAATGATTATTTTTGTTTATACTAATACACACTTAGCGTAACACCAAAAAAAAAACAGAAACTGCTCTAAGTTAGTAGCCAACATATTTTCTGTGAAGAAAGGGACTCGTATTAGTGAAAATTACCTGTCCTAATTTGAGTACATTTTGAAACTACACTGTAATTGGTGCATTACAAGAAGAACAACATTTTAATGTCACAGGTGAAGGAACTTCGAGAGAAAGCTGAAGCATATAAGAGGAGAGCGCGCGGTACTCACTTCTCCCGGGATCACCTCACCCAAATTCTATCTGAACAAAATAAGCTGTGGGATGTGTCCTCAACATCTGATAGTGAAGAAGAAGTCAGTGAAAGTGTTAAAGCTCTGGACCTCGCAAGGTATGGCTCGAGGAAATGAATGATCCAGGGCAACTTCATTAAAAATAATAATAATATTTACATCAAATTAAAGGCAATTTTTTAGAGTTTGTTTTTGAATTATGCATTTGACAAAAAAAAGTAATTTGTTTTTGCGAGTAGCTAGATTTTATTTCTTGTTCTTGATTGTGTATTGCACAGACATGGCCTTATTCAAGAAAATATCTGGCTTGCATGACATGCAGAAGTTGTATCTGCAAGATATGAAGTCATTTCATATTATTGAGAACACCCAGAGAATATTCCCTGGTAGTGAAATGTCTTCATATTTTTAGGGCCAGAAGTACGCACATATCCAGCATGCAAAAAAAAAGAAGCGTATCCACAAGACAAAACGCTATGTCATCACCAAAGGCCAGGACAAAATACAGTGGTATTCCAGATGTACCTACCCTTCCAGTCAGCAGGAAATTGGCATGGAATGATGAGGAAGAGAAACCACATGAAGCAGGAGGTGACCAAGTCCAAATTTGTGAAACTAAGAACGTGGTTGAAGAGAATGCAGACGTGGAAGCAGTTATGGAAAGGTAGTACTGGTTGATGAAAATGTGTATCAGATAGCAGTGAAAGGGTGCGGGAGAGAGGCTGGCAGGGGAAGTAGAAAAACAGTACTATTTAAATGAAGTCTAAACTTTGGGTTAAAACTTCCAATATGTCAAGTTAATTCTTTTATGTAATCAAATTTACCTGACTTTGTTCAAATCCCAATAAAATAGTAAGATTAAACGAAAACTTACCAGTTCAAAGTTTGATCATTATTTTATGAGGAGTACGTTGAGGGAATACGTGAAACATAGAAACATAGAAATTAGGTGCAGGAGTAGGCCATTCGGCCCTTCGAGCCTGCACCGCCATTTAATATGATCATGGCTGATCATCCAACTCAGTATCCCGTACCTGCCTTTTTTACCCCTGATCCCTCTGATCCCCTTGGCCACAAGGGCCACATCTAACTCCCTCTTAAATATAGCCAATGAACTGGCCTCAACTACCCTCTGTGGCAGAGAGTTCCAGAGATTCACCACTCTCTGTGTGAAAAAATCTCCTATCTCGGTTTTAAAGGATTTCCCCCTTATCCTTAAGCTGTGACCCCTTGTCCTGGACTTCCCCAACATCGGAAACAATCTTCCTGCATCTAGCCTGTCCAACCCCTTAAGAATTTTGTAAGTTTCTATAAGATCCCCTCTCAATCTCCTAAACTCTAGAGAGTATAAACCAAGTCTATCCAGTCTTTCTTCATAAGACAGTCCTGACATCCCAGGAATCAGTCTGGTGAACCTTCTCTGCACTCCCTCTATGGCAATAATGTCCTTCCTCAGATTTGGAGACCAAAACTGCACGCAATACTCCAGGTGTGGTCTCACCAAGACCCTATACAACTGCAGTAGAACCTCCCTGCTCCTATACTCAAATCCTCTTGCTATGAAAGCGAACATGCCATGAAGAACCCCGCCAGGACGCATGCGTGTCATTCTTCAAAGCAGCGGTTACTATTTGTGACTTCACAGATCACGTAACAACTAAACATAGTGGAGATTTCAAAGCTACCTGTTGAGTATATGCCGTGGGAAACTAGGTCCGTATTCCATCAATCGTACTTTAATGACTAGGATCAAACTTCGAACATTGTGTCAACATATTTTAGACTGACTATCCGACATTGAAATCCATTACGTTGATTAACACAAAGCTCTGTGATTTCATGCCGTGGAAACTAGCCCCTATCACATCTGCCTTAATGACAAGGAGGAATTGTGTCAATATATTTTAGACATGAATCCGACATTGAAATCCATTAATTGATTAACACAAATTATAGCCCCTATTTAGGGGGTAATTAAATTACAGAACTTAAATTGTTTCTGCAAATGTTCCAGGTTTAATGACTGGTTTATGATAAAATAGTTGGAATGTTTTTTCCCCTGACCATCCTACTGCCTTGAGGATTTGGTCCATTGGTACATCCAACTGCATAGCTGCCGATGTAGCTGCAGCCCTGGTGGAATGAGATTTAAAATATTAGTATCCACCCCAGCCTGTGTTAGAACCTGTTTCAGCCATCTTGAGATGGTCTGGACCGACACTTTTTTGTGTGGTTGCTTATGGCTGACTAAAAGTGCCTTCTCATTGCCTCTGATGATTTTCGTTTTCTCCATATATAATGACAAATGTTTTACTATACAGAGACGATCATCTGTTAGGTAAGACCTAAATTCGATATTGAGGCCCACTGATCCCTGTGTTCTGTTTCACTAATTTATAAATATGAAACGTAATGTTTTCAGATGAAGAAGTCATGTTGTCCAGTCTTAATTTATGTAATGACTGTACTCTTTGTGCCGTGACCAATGCCATTAGCATGACTGTTTTTAATGTCAGTCTATGTAGGGACAGAGCTGTTGCTGGAGGCCAATTCCTGAGCATCTTCAGGACAATACTCACATCCCATATTTGGGAGTACCTGGTTCTTGGAGGATTGGTATTAAAAATTCCCCTCATAGGTTTTGTTACCAGTGGGTGAGTTCCAACAGAGTGACACTCTGTTCCTTGCCATAGATAAGTCGATAAGGCACTTCTGGCGCAGTTGATGGCACTATAACTGAGCCCCTCATCATAATGGAGGCCTGCCAGGTATTCCAGAACAGACGGGATGTTCATATCTCTGTAGGTGATGCTGTTTTTGTTACAATACATCTCCCACTTCCTGATATAGACCAGATACTGTTTTTTGGTGGACTGTCTTTGGGCCGCCAAAATCATGTTCACTGTTCGGTCCGTCAGTCCCAGCTGTAGTAGAGATATTTTTAAACTCTACAAATTAATAAATTCAAATAGTTATAGTTATAAAACATAATTTGATAACTGGTGATTAAGCCTGGATGCGAATAGATCGATATCTGGTGTTCCATATCGTGCTGTAATATCAGCAAATACTTTTTATTCAACATCCATTCGGTGTTTTCATTAAATTTGCGTGACCTGGTGTCTGCCACTAAATTTAGTTTACCTGGTAGGTAAGTAGCTGATATCCAAATATCTCTCAGGATACACCACTGCCAAATTGTATTAGCCAGATTGTCATATGATGTCGATTTGTTTCCACTCATGTTGTTGATATATGCTACCACGGTGGTATTGTCAATCTGTAGTCTAACATGCTGGTGATATGACCCAGTACAATATGACTTTAGGCCATAGAATGCACCCAACATTTCCAGGTAGTTTATGCCCAGTGTTAGTAATAATGATGCCTCCTGAGCAGCCCATCTACCTCCACAGCTGGAGATGGAATTGGTGGCACCCCAACCAAGTGCACTTGCATCAGTTTGTAGCACCATAGAAGGGTTCCTGATAATGATTGGATTGAAACAAAGCCAAATGTTATCTATTCACCATTTTAGTTCCATTATAGCTTTGATTGGTAGCTTCATTGGTCTGTCAAAATGACCAGCATTGATTTTGAGTGCTTGTATTTTTGCTCTCTGTAAATTTTGGTAATGTAAAGTTCCAAATTGTGTGGCTGGAAAAGCAGCCACCATTTTGTCAATTACTTTTGCTACCAATTTGATGGACAGTTACTGATGTCAATGAGGTTATTGCAAGCCTCTATTAAGTCTATAGCCTTTCCCTTTGGCAAAGTCACCAACATGTGAACTGAGTCAAAGGTGAACCCCAAATAGTCCATAGTAGTGGAAGGCGCTAATTTAGATTTAACTGGATGGATAATAAACCCCAGTTTTTCAAATAACTGTTTTGTGGCTGTTACAGTTTGTTTGGCCAATTCCAAAGTTTTGCCCACAATAAGCATGTCATCTAGATATGCCATGACCATGTGTTTTCGTTTCCGTAGAAACGCTAGGGCTGGTTTCAAAATTTTAGTGAACAGCCTGGGGCTGATGTTAATCCATTTGGCAACGCTCTATATTGCCAGAGCTGTCCCATCCAGTTGAATTTTAAGTAACATCTGTGGTCACCTCGTATAGGCACTGAATAGTAATCATTTTTTAATCGATGCTAGCCATGAAGTAACCTTTGGAAATCAATTATTTAGCAGTAACAAAGGTTTCCATTTTAAAATGAATATATTGTACAAATGTATTCAATTTGGTCAGATCTATGATGATGCGACAACCACCATCTTTTTTGATTTTGGTAAAGATATTGGACACGAATTCTAGCGGTTCGTGTTGGGATTTTTCAATTACCTCTTTTGCGTAAGGCCGCTCCAGTTCAGCCTGCGCTTCTGATTTTTCTTTGCCGGAAAGTACGAACATTCGGTTCGGTATATGTTGAACTGGAGGGCTGTACGTGTGTATAATTCTATTGTATATCTCTGGATACTGCTTAAATATAAGTATCGGTAGTTAACATACTCCATGCATCCAGAAAGGAGAGTAAACTCCCCCCCCCAACCTCCATGCTCCCTGCAATTTGTAGGGAACCAGACCTACCTACCTCCATAGTTACCAGTGGCAGGTTTACTTCTTTTTGTAAATCTGTTGATGTTGAGGCGTCGGTGTCTGGGTTTGTGGTTTGGTTGATGTTGGAGGTTTGCGTATCTTCCAAGAAGGCCTCTGGGCCATGGCCTAAGAAAGACTCCTGTTTGGTGTACCGGACCTTCGAGCTTTCACCAGTAGGTCTTGTTCTACTGGTGGGTGCGTAAGGGTGCTGTCTTTGGCCGTGAGTTGCAAAGCAGTGCCAGTGCATCCTGTTGGTCCTGCGACATGTCCTTCTCATCCACTGTGCGGGTGAAAGCTGATATCCCCGCTGTTTAGGAGTTTCCATATACAATTATTTACTACAGGAAACATTCCGGGATATACATTTACCCGGTGTCGGGTCTCCTCCAGGTTTTGGTCAGTCTGGTCTGGCTGTATGAAGTTGGACACCATGTCCAGTAGATTTTCACGTTCCTGCACTCCCTGCACACTTGATTTCTGTTCTGCAAACCCCTCTTCAGGATCAGCCCAGAACTGACCCCCAGTACTCCCCTCTGACGAGGGAGAAGCACTGTGCAGCCCTACAAGAGGTGCTGCTGTGGGTTTTACATGGAGTCGAGTCACTGTGGGCTATATCTCCCGGAGCCTGTCACGTTGGAGCAAATGCTCCACACACCGCTCCATCCGGCTCCAGCGCTCACGGTCGCTGGCCGCCCGCGGCTGCTCAAAGTCGGACTCCTCTGAGTCCACGACTTTGATGGTTTTTTGTCTTGCCTTACCGCCCGGCCGCGGAGTGGATCTGGCCGGTGCGGAGGCGACATCGGGCACAGCTGATCCCATTATAGGTGATTCAAGTGCCGCCGGCCGCTGCTAGCCCACCAGCTTTGTCGCAGCCCGTTGGTTTCTCCACCTGTAATCAGCATGGGAAAACACAAAAAGACCGCAGCTCTTACCTGCAGGTCCAGGTTTAAATTGTCGCTATGGGGGAACGTCGTTCCACCCCGCCTCCTGCCGTTTTTTACTTGTCAAAAGTCGACGGCCCCATTCTGAATAGTCTCCCGCCCGGCCTTGGTGTTCTGGCCGGCGCGGGACCAAAAGTCAGCACAGCTGATCCCTTACGGGGCTTGTGCCTTCAGCTGCTGCTGGCTCCCGCAACTTCGCGGTCCTCCCCAGCCAGCTTCACTCGCAGCACTTGTGGACACTATTTTGTCCAGCTTCCCCTCCTGTGTAAAAACAGCGCGGGGACAAAAACTACCGCAGAGTAAATCACTTACCTGCAGGTCGCGGTTTCAAACTTACCGCTGCGGGGGAACGTTCCACCCCGCCTGTCGATTCGCAAGCGTGAAAGCGATATGACACGCATGCGTCCTTGCGGAGTTCTTCACGTAGTCACTCACGTGACTCCGAAGTAAAATCTAAAACTTTCATGCAAGTGAACTTTGTTTTTGTCACCATACGGAAGATCTATTTAAATAAATGTATACCGCTCTGTGGAAATTTGACTGAGTCTCTCAAAGTTAAAAATTATCCCTATTACACTATTCCTGCTTTTCAAAATTAAATTTAGCTGGAGAATTGTGATGCTAGTGCAGAGTATTAAAACAATTATTTACTTCCATGATTTTTAATTGCATAATGTGGGAGGGCTGATTGTTGAAACGTTTTATTTTCATATATAAGTTTCCTTCTTGTTAATCAAAATATATTTATTACAAAATTCAATATTGGCCTTATTAAATTTCCAGAGAAGTAGCCCCTATAAATGCAGAGGATGTGGTAACAGGAAAGTCAGACTCCAATGGGCAGTCTGAGTTTGGATCAGATGCAGGTGGGCGGCTGCCGACTCCAAAGCTGAAGACAATTGACAGAGCACTACGAACTCATCATGATCTGACCACACCAGCCATTGGTAGGACCATTTTTTGCTGTAGATCAAATGCCCTCTTTTAGTAATGTGTACACGTTCATGTTACATCATTTGCATTTGCTATCAAACTGTACAACTCCATCCCTTCTGTCGTGGGTTAGACTGACTCCCCCCCCCCCCCATCCCCCCCCCCCCCCATCCCAACCTGTGCACATCCGCAATCCTGGACTTTCCACATCACTTTAATTTCAGGTTTTCATCTAACGTTGGGTTTTATGACTGTTGGCAGACCTCCTGGGATAAATAAAATTCTATCATATTTTATTTAATTGCGTTTTTAAAAGCTGTGGAAATGTGCATGTGGATAAGGAAGACCGGAGAGCACGATATAAATTTAAAGGTTATGATTTTGTAGTATATTATTCTCAAATTTGTTTTAGTTAGTCTCTGCTGTGGATTATATCTTGCTTCTGAGCCTGTTCCAGTTTGTTAATTTCTTCTTGCTCACAGTGGCTGTTCCTTACCCCATGTTTCAACATCTTACTTTCAATAGCAAAATATTATGGCAAGTAAGATTATCCTTGCTGGCTGGGACCGTCCTATCCGAAATTCAATCACTGCTAAACGCCCTTTCCAATGGAGAATCAGGTTAAATTAAAACAAAATACAGAAAATGGTTCCAAATAAGTGGAAATGTGGGAAAGAGGGAGAGGGATTTTCTAAAGTATTCCAAATTTACTCACATTAAAATTGATATGAGATGGGAGATTACAAGCAGAGGAAATGACTTCTAGAAGTTGGTTAAATGTTTACTTGAATTTTAGATAACTATAAAAGCTTTTGTGTAAAATATAATTTCTGAAATTGTCAATATTTTTTGTAAATGGTGTGCTGGAAGTTGTGGGGGATGGAGCAATGAGTGGCAGGGTGAAAATAGAGGAAAATAATTGAAATGCAACCTGCAAAACCCAGAAGACCACATGCACTTGATAATTAAGTCTTCATTTTAATTTTTCTCACCAGGGGGTGCTGTCTTGGTTGCTCCTCGTCAAGTCAGATCACCATCACCACTTCGTAGAAGAAGTCAGCCTCCATTGGGAAAAGCATATTCGCCATACAAGTATTTATCAGAATCACCAGGCAGAATATCGAAAAAGGTACATTCTATGTGAGGGATTTGAAAGACTATAATTATCTTTGTTTAAGTAATCTGCCACAAATTCTATTTCTACTTTCTTTTGATCAAAGTAATCAGATGCATCTAGTGCCCTGGGAACTGTTTCACATTGCAGTTTTATTTGCTTTACTTTCCCTTTTGGGTAATGGATGACTTTCCTTTACAAAGCCTTACTCATAGAGCCATTGAGCCACACAACATGGAAACTGACCCTAAGGTGTAACTTTCCCAGGCCAACCCCATTTACACTAGTTCCCTCTGCCCATGTTTGGCCCATATCCCTCTAAACCGTTCCTATCCGTGTCCCTGTCCAAATTTATATTAAATGTTATGAGAGTACCTGCCTCAATTACCTTCTCTGACAGCTCATTCCATACACCTACAACCCTCTGTATGAAAAGGTTGCCCCTCATTTTCCTATTAAATCTTTCCCCTCTCACCTTAAACTTGTGTCCTCTGGTTCTTGATTTCTCTACTCTGGGTAAAAAACTATGTGCATTTACCCTATCCTCCTCATTATCTTATATATATATATCTAAAAGATCACCCACAGCCTCCTGTGCTCCAAGGAATAAAGTCCTAGCCTGCCAAACCTCTCCCCATTGTTCAGGCCCACAAGTCCGGAAAACATCTTTGTAAATCTTCTCTGATCTCTTTCCAGCTTAATAACATTCTATAGCAGGGTGGCCAAAACAGAATACATGACTCCAAATGTGGCCTCACTAACGTCTTGTACAACTGTAGCATAGCATCCCAACTTCGATACTCAATAGTAACAAAGAGCTGCAGATACTGAAGACCCAGAGTACTGGAGTAGCTAAGTGGGTCAGGCAGCATCTCAGGAGAACACAGATAGGTGACTTTTGGGTCAGGACTCTTCTTCAGATTGATTCAGTTTGAAGAAGAATCCTGTCCCAAAACGTCACCTATCTGTTCTCCTGAGATGCTGCCTGCTACAGCACTCTGTTTTGTCTACTATAATTAATAACACTACAAGTGCTCTCTGTACGGAGTTTGCATGTTCTCCCTGTGACTGTGTGGTTTTACTTCGAGATCTTTGGTTTCCTCCCACACTCCAAAGACGTACAGGTTTGTAGATACATTGGCATAGTAGAAGTGTAAATTGTCCCTAGTGTGTGTAGGCGACCTGGGCATCAACACCTCCCTCTGCAACTGGATACTGGACTTTCTAACCAACAGACCCCAGTCTGTGAGGTTAGACAAGCACACCTCTTCAACCCTCACCCTGAACACCGGCGTTCCACAGGGCTGTGTGCTGAGCCCCCTCCTCTACTCCCTCTTCACCTACGACTGCACACCTGTACATGGTACTAACACCATCATCAAGTATGCAGATGATACAATGGTGATTGGCCTCATCAGCAACAACGATGAGTCGGCCTATAGGGAGGAGGTCCAGCTCCTAGCAGCATGGTGCGCTGACAACAATCTGGCCCTTAACTCCAAGAAGACCAAGGAGCTCATTGTAGACTTCAGAAGGTCTAGGGGCCTCATGCACATCCCCATCCATATTAACGGGACGGAGGTGGAACGTGTTTCCAGCTTCAGGTTTCTGGGGGTCAACATCTCCGATGACCTCTCTTGGACCCACAATACCTCAATGCTGGTCAAGAAGGCTCACCAGCGTCTCTTCTTCCTGAGGAGACTGAAGAAGGTCCATCTGTCTCCTCAGATTATGGTGAACTTCGACCGCTGCACCATCGAGTGCATCCTTACCAACTGTATAACAGTATGGTATGGCAACTGCTCTGTCTCCGACCGGAAAGCACTGCAGAGGGTGGTGAAAATTGCCCAACGCATCACCGGTTCCACACTCCCCTCCATTGAGTCTGTCCAAAGCAGGCGATGTCTGCGAAGGGCGCGCAGAATCGTCAAGGACTGATCTCACTCCAGCCACAGTCTGTTCACCCTCCTACCATCCGGGAGGCGCTACAGTTCTCTCCATTGCCGGACCAGCAAGTCCAAGAACAGCTTCTTCCCTGTGGCTGTTACATTACTTAACTCTGTACCTCTGTGACTGCCAGTCACCCCCCCCCCCCCCACCCCGGCCACTCCTTCCCCCAGAAAAATTGCACTACTACGACTGAATGTACGTGTATATATATATTTATTGCTCATATTCTATGTTCGCTCTTCTGGGGAGATGCTAACTGCATTTTGTTGTCTCTACTGTACACCGCACAATGACAATAAAGTTTGAATCTCAATCTGAATCTGATAGTATTCATGTGCGGGAATCGCTGGTCGGTGCGGATCCAGTGGGCTGAAGGGCCCGTTTCCACGCTGTATCTCTAAACTAAACTAAAAAAACTAAGATAACTTTATTCTTCACATACTGGTGTCTTCCAGCAAGAATTAAGAGTTACAATTACAATTAGAGGTGGGAATTCCAGATGATTTCCATCTTCCTGCTTATCCAGCTTCAACCCCAGTTGTGCTAAAGCTCTTTCTTGGGCTGAAGGTGGATAACGATCCTGGATTCAATCCTGGAACGTTCAGGCCTGTGGGGTTCAGTATGTCACAGCATATCCACTCAGTCATTGAAGGAAGGTGGTGCATGAGGTAATTGCTATTGTCATAAAATGTTATGCAAGATTTTAATAATCATCTTTCTTTACTATCTAGACTGAACTGCTGCGACATTCTCCAGCAGCTGGTGTTAAGACATGTGATCCTATTCCTTTGAGGGAAGAATACATGTCTGGAGATTACAGTAGCCCATCCCATGTAAAGTATGTGCCTTCCGTTCAAGCATTACTGAAGTCTCTTCCTGACTCTGATCAGAATTCTTCAGTTACTGCTTCACCATCTCGGAGCTTCCCACATCGAATACAAGGAACACTTAGACATCCGGAGTTTCAGCATAATGGTAACTTGTCAAACTTGTTGTTAGGGGGACATCTTCAGACTATTGAAATGGGTAAACATGGTAGATTAAATTAATTGCAAGGTGAGGAGAAGCAATATAATTTAATGATTAGCAATTTACAGCTTTTTGAAAGGGAACCAATGATATATAGTACATGAATTTCCAGAGACGTGTGATGGGGAAATCACATGGAGTCATACAGCTTGAAACTATCCTTTGGCACAATTCGTCCAATACCCATATGTGCTCGTCCCATTTGCTTGCGTTTGACCAATAGCCCTCTAAATCTTTCCTATCCATGTACCTGTCCAAATGTATTTTAGATGCTGTTACTGTACCTGCCAGAATCACTTCCTCTGGCAGCTTGTTCATACATACCACCCTCTGTGTGAAAAATGAAAGGTTATTGTGGAAAATGAAAACACATAGTGGGAGGAAACATGTTGTGAATAGATTATTGATTGGCTAAAAGGAAACCGAAAATGGATGAACATAAATGGAACTGCAGATGCTAGTTTTTATACATGAAAATGACACAAAGTGCTCGAGTAACTCAGTGGGTCTGGCAGTCAAGCAACTGGATTTTTCTTTGGTTGACAAGATGTAATGAATGGTGTGCCACAGGGACAGGTGATGGGGGCTCAATTTTTTATGTGAATAACTTGGATGAAGGCATGTCCGTTAAATTTGTGGATGGTACAAAGATGGGTAGGAAAATAAGTTGTGAAGATATAAAAGGATTCAAAGTTCATTGGTTGCTTAAGTGATTGAGTTTGAGCTTTCTTATTTAATGAGAATAGCCAAATGGCCTGGTCCTTATTCATCTTTATATTTGAGACTAATATGTAACTATGAAAGCTAAGACTGAATTTGCAACATGCAGTAACTATTTTAAATGAGCAATGTTTTCTGCAATGGAGCTGTTTGACCTTATGGAAAGATATCTGTTCTCAAGATGAGACTTTCCATTCCAGGACAGCTGAAACATCCTCCTTAATGAAACATGGTTTCCCCTCTACCGTGGTTGATGAATCCCTCACTCACATTTCCTGGATTTCTTCTACTTCTGCTCTCTATCTGCCTTCCCCCGGACAGAACTGAGGTAGAGTTCCCTTAGTCTTCACCGTTCATCCCACCAACCTCTGCATCCAGCATATCACCTTTCATTATTGCCGCCAGCTGCATCAGGATCTTCAACACCGGTCACATCATCCCCTCTCTACCCGTTTCTGCTCTCCACAAGGACAACTCTGACTATGACTCCCTAGTTGACTTCCCTACAACCATAGGAGATGAAACAGTTGGCCATACACCTCTTCACTCAGTTTCATCCAGGAACCTAAATAGCCCACCCAGTTAATGCCAATGGCTCATATGCACCTCATATAACCTCTACCACATTCAGTGCTCACGATGTGGCCTTCTCTACATCGGTGACACCAAGCACGGACTGAGCAAACATTTTGCAAAGCACCAGCTCTCTGGCTGCAAAGGCTATCTTGAACTCCTGGTTGCATGCTTTTTCAACTCCCCTTCCAATCTCCACACTTACCTGTCTGTTCCCAGCCTTCTCCACTGTTGGTGGACACCAAATGCAAACAACTCCTCATATTCCAACAGGGTGATTGACACCCAAAGGCATGAATATTGGATTTTCTAATGTCAGGTGACCAGCACCCCCTTCGATTTATTTCTCTCTCCTTCTGATCCACTCAGCTTCTCTCACCCCATTACCTAATTTTATGCTCCTTCTCCCCACCTATTCCTTCTGTCTATTACCCACCCACAGCTATCTGGTTCCATCTGCCATTAACCCTTGCTTATCTTGTACCATGTATCATCTTTGCTAATAGATTCCAGCCTCTTGTGTTGTTAATTATCACATTCCAGCGCCTGCCTCCACCTATAGCTTCCCAACTCCACCCCCTAACTTGGCTCCATCTGTCTCCATGTTTCTATCTGACGTCCACCAGCCATCATCTCACTGGGTTCACCTATCGCCTGCCTGCCTCTGCCTCGCCCCACCCACTTATCTCTTTATATTGTCTAGCTCCCATCTATACTCTCAGTTCTGAAGCATAGTCTTGACTCGAAACATTTTTCTGTTTGTCCTCGCTGTGTTCCTTCAGCAGCTCGTTATTTGCTTGGAGAGATTTAACATATGATTTTGTGCGTCCCTTTGTTCTTTGTCAGATTGGAATTATCAGTTTACTGACCCAGCACGAAACGGGTTGCAGTTTTGTTATTTCTACCCTTTAATGTGGAGTTCTGTTGGGACTGTAAAGTTCTCTTTGTGAACATTGAGAGCGAATGTGATGTGTTGTGGTTTGAAGGTGTCCATGCTATTGAAGGAAATAATATTTCACTGTAAGCACTGTTTTCTCTTGTAATGTTCTAGCATTAACAATACTTTACTTAAAAACGTTGCTCATAAGTATAGATATATCATTTTTAAAATATACAGTTTAGCTGGGGGGGGGGATAATGGGTGTTTCAAAATCTGGGGAAAATTGTGTAATGAGAATAAATATTAACTTCCTTTTGTAACTCAAATGAAGGTAATACTGGAGGACCCAGGACCGGACTGCTGAGGCTTCAGTTAACAGATGCAGCTGGAGCAGACAATGGTATTTGCTTAGTTTTTCAATCATAATTCAAACCACGCTTAATATATCGTCTTAGATGGGGTTATTATAGAATTTATGCCATGGTGTAACAGGGTAAAGGGTGACCTAATCCACGAGCTCTGGCGAGTTTGTCCTCGACTCATACTCGCAGCATGGTCGACACGAGGTCGTAGGAGGTCTTTGTAACTCTCCTTCATGCTTGAGAGTAGTCCCCGTGTGCTTGAGGCCTCGGCTAGGTCACGGCGTATTTTTCAACAAGTTTAAAAATGCCTGCGAGTAAAAAAGGTTGCCATGGAAAAAATCTATACTTTTTTTACTCGTAGGTTTAGTCATAGTAGGTAATCGAGGGTAGTCGAAGGTAGTCGTAGATAGTCTTTATTATA
The DNA here is from genome assembly GCF_028641065.1 of Leucoraja erinaceus. Taxonomy (NCBI): domain Eukaryota; kingdom Metazoa; phylum Chordata; class Chondrichthyes; order Rajiformes; family Rajidae; genus Leucoraja; species Leucoraja erinaceus. The sequence continues at coordinate 35,190,281 of NC_073395.1, read as the reverse complement.
GTCGAAGGAGATCGAAGGAGGTCGTCTTCACTCTCCACTATTCGGTGTCCAATTTTCCCGAGGTTAGTCATAGCTAGTTGAAGCTAGTCTTCAACACAGTCGAAGGAGGTCTTCAACATGACATTTTTTCGAACTCTCCTAAACTGGCCAATTAGGTCGCCCAAGTGGTAATTCAGTGATTCCTCACCATATTCTAAAAAGTACTGGAAGAAGTAGAAGGGATATTAACAGAAATGAAAAATAATTAAAGATGAGTTTATTCAATAGACAGATGCTTGAAAATAGTTTAACTGCTCTACACTTATGTCTGTAGTTAGTCCAAATCAACAGGTGGGAATGGGATGTCTTCTCCATCAGGTCTGCAGTCAGGCACAGTTACCCACTTTCCACTGTCTTGTTCATCTATTGTATAGAACCCTTTGCCAAATTCATCAGGAAGGATGAGAGCATGAGAGGAGAGACATTGCCAGGCAGTGGGAGCATTCAGGTCAAAACCTCCCTGCACATGGACGATGTCGCTGTCTTCTGCTCGGATCCAGGGTCGGTCCGCAGATTGAATAGCATCTACGGCCAGTTTGAATCTGTATCGGGAGCCAGAGTCATCCTCGAGGAGATCGAGACCATGATCTTCGGCAACTGGCCTAACCAGTCTTGCTTCCCCTTTAACATCACGTTTGACTTCTTGAAGGTGCTGTGGATCTGCTCCGGGAAGGCAGAGACATGTGACAGGAATTGGCTGGAGCGGATAGCCAAGGTCAGAAAGAAATTGGGTCTCTGGATGCAGTGTTCCCACTCAATAACGGGTATACATTTCATTATCAGGTGTGGGGTGCTCTTGGGGCTGCTGTACTTGGCCAAGCATGACTCGTTCCCCGCTCCTATGGCTAGGTGATCACCCGGGCCATCTTCGAGTTTAACTGTGGTTCAAAAATGGACCGGGACTGACGGGTCATGATGCACAAGCCGGCAGACAACGGGGGCAAAAGTGTGTCTACCGTTGCCCCACACCTGATGACCACCTTAGTATGTGGCTGCACCAGGCTGCGTGTAGAGCCAAAGTACATGGGCACGAAATGTCACTACTTGCTGAGGTTCTACATTTTCCCGGTGTTGCGAAGGATGGGCCTGGAGCAGATGCCACGCAATGTGCCAGTCAGCTGGACATTACCCTAATGTGATGTCGTTTGTTGAAAGGTTCTTCCAGACCAACACCTTTGACCACAAGTCCATCAGGCAGTGATCAGCATGGAACATCCTGCAGACACTGCAGGAAAAGAGCTAGATGAATCCAGTGACGTGGCTCCCCGAGTAGACTACCCAGCTTCTCTGGCAAAATGTTTCATCGCCAAAACTCACCAACAAGATGTCGCTTGGCTGGTGGGGAGGGAGGCCCTCCAAATCAGATCCTTCATGCACTGTCAGAATCTTACTACCAGTGCATGCTCGCCCTCGGGTTGGCTCCTATGGAGACAGTTGCCCACCTCAGAGAGTGTGGATTTATGAAGAAAGGGTGGTGGTGTTTACACACACATTGTTAAATGACAGCATTTTTGGAATTTAGTGTAAGACTCTAGAAGAAAGTTTTCCCATTATTTTGACAAGTGTATCTCAGGTTAATTATAAAATATTGATCGATATGCATAAGAAGGAAATAGACCAGGGAAAACTATTATAGTCAAGCACACACTTCAAAGAACAATTAATATGAAATTTAATTTTTTATTTGCATTTAGGTAGTGAACAAAAGTGTTTTTTATTATCAAACATGGACATGGTAGATCTGTTTTGGACATATTACTATAGTGGAAACACAAGAGATTGCAGATGTTGGAATCTGGAGCAATTCCTAGGCAATGAATTCCTCATTTCATTTTTCATGTTGCCATTTATTGTTCAAAATTAATGCTCAATATTGAGCTTGAGGCCTTGCTCGGGACTGACTGTGCCCCACCGCGGGGACGTGGACTTACCATCGGATCCGATCCCTTGCCTGGGATCGACGCTCCAACCGCGGCCTGCGGATTTTACCATCGAGAGCTCGCAGTCTCGGTTGAGACCATCGTTGGGAGCTCCAAAAGCCACACGACGTTCAACTAGCCCTGACCCAGGGTAGATCGCCTGGTGCGGGGGAGCTGAGATTCCCCCCCCGATTCAGGTGCTTGATCGCCCTGACGAGGAAGGCCCACCGCTGGCTATGGGAGTAAGATCGTTCTGTCAACGGAAGGTTAGAGGCCCCCGACCGCTGGAGGATAAAGAATGGAGAGATTTAACTTTTTATCGCCTTCCATCACAGTGAGGAATGCGGAGGTGTCACTGTAGTGGATGTTTATATTAAAATGCATTTTGTGTGTTCTATTGATTTTTATTAGTATGACTATGGCATATGAAATTCCTCGAACGTTGCAAAACATACTTGGCTAATAAAATATGATTATGATTATAAATAACCCACTGCACAATTTATTGAAATTTTGCTTAATTACCTTGTGGTTTAGTATGGTTACTTGAGGTCTTGTTAGATGTAGTATAACATATAGATGTAGTTAGATGGTTACTTGATATAATGTTAGATGTAGTATAATGGAAAGGGTTCTTACTTTGAACACCACCTTATTCAAAGGTCATTGAGATATACGAAGGAGGTAGGGACATTTTAGATCATAAAGAGCACAAGGCCAATTAGAGAAATCTATATTATAACGGAATAAAATCACCAAAAGTATAAGTTTGCTTATCGTTACATTTAAACCTCATTTTTCCCCCAATATGTTTTAATTGCCAATAATTGTGAGTTGGGCCAATGAGTTGGGATTGGGATAACCTAAACACCAGGAGATGAAAAAAAAATCACTGCGTTCATGAGGGCAGCACAACACAATTTTTGTAGACAATCCAAGACGAAAGATGTAAAATATATATAAAACATTTTCCAATTTATTTAATTAATAATACATTTAACATCCATAGTCTTGAATCACAGATTTCGAATGGAAATATTCATCTACTAATCATCTCTTCTGGATTTAATTTTAGGGTTAGGAACAAGATCTTTCATAGAGACCTTTACATTTATTTCCCATGCCAACTTGTTTTATGCTTAATAATGAATAAAATCTGATTTTTCACTTTTTCCTGAGGATTTGCATGTCAATATATATATATTTTACTCATATATATATATATACCTCATACCTCGTGTATATATACCTCATATATTTTCTACTGGATGGTTACAATATGTTTCAACATTCATAAATTGTATTTGTTCCATATTTATTATTTACTATTTTGTTTACATTGATGAGGCATTGTTCAGTTAACAAAGTAACAAGTGAATTTTTAATTTTCACGTTTCTTTTGCAATCAAATAAAATTAAACTAATTTGAAGTCAATTATATTGTCGAGCATTCTAAGAAAGCTATTGAATTCATTTGAAATCATGATATTTCAATATATACGGTATGAAATAAATTCAAAGAGATTCCAAACTACAAACTCTTGTTTGCCCTGGGAATTCGGGCTTTTTTGTTTTGCTATAAGTTTAATTTATTGAACTTTTTTTGCTTGTTTTATTATCCTTGATTATTGTCATTGAGTACTGTCTTTACAGATCTGTTATGCTGTGCTAGTACAAATGTTATTGTTTCGTTTCAGAACAAATGACAATTAAATACTCTTGGTTCTTGAGATGCTGGAATCTTAAGCAAAAAACTAAGTGCTGAAGGAACTCAGCAGGTCAGGCAGTATCTTTGGAGGAAATGGACAGGTGATGCTTCGGGTTGGGGCTTTTCTTCAGACTCATTCGACTAGGATTTTACTTCGGAGTCACGTGAGTGACTACGTGAAGAAGCCCGCCACGACGCATGCGTGTCATATCGCTTTCACGCTTGCGAAACGACAGGTGGGGTGGAGCGTTCCCCCGCAGCGGTAAGTTTGAAACCGCGACCTGCAGGTAAGTGATTTACTCTGCGGTAGTTTTTGTCCCCGCGCTGTTTTACACAGGGGGGGAAACTGGACAAAATAGTGTCCACAAGTGCTGCGAGTGAAGCTGGCTGGGGAGGACCGTGAAGTTCAGCAGCTGAAGGCACAAGCCCCGTAAGGGATCAGCTGTGCCAACTTTTGGGTCCCACGCTGGCCAGAACACCACGGCCGGGCGGGAGACTATTCAGAATGGGGCCGTCGACTTTTGACAAGTCGAAAACGGCAGGAGGCGGGGTGGAACGACGTTCCCCCGTAGCGACAATTTAAACCAGGACCTGCAGGTAAGAACTGCGGTCTTTTTGTGTTTTCCCATGCTGATTACAGGTGGAGAAGACAAGGTCTGCGACAAAGCTGGTGAGGGAGGACCACGGAGCAGCGGGCAGCCAGCAGCAGCCAGCGGCACTCGGATCACCGATAGTGGGATCAGCTGTGCCCGATGTCGCCTCCGCACCGGCCAGATCCACGCGGCCGGGCGGTAAGGCTAGACACAAAAACAAACAAGGTCGTGGACTCGGAGGAGTCCGACTTTGAACAACCGCGGGCGGCCAGCGACCGAGAGCGCTGGAGCCGGATGGAGCGGTGTGTGGAGCATTTGCTCCAACGTGACAGACTCCGGGAGATGGAGTCGGGTCACTATGGGCCCTATGATAAACCCACAGCAGTACCTTTTGAAGGGCTGCACAGTGCTTCTACCTCATCAGAGGGGAGCACTGCGGGTCAGTTCTGGGCTGACCTGGAAGAGGGATCCGCAGAAGGAAAGACAAGTGTGCAAGGGGTGCAGGAACGAGAGAACCTACTGGACTAATAAAAGGGACTCCAACAAAAACCCACTACAGCCAAAGACAGCACCCCTACGCACCCACCAGCAGAACTGGTGAAAGCTCGAAGGCCCGGTATTCAAAACATGAGTCTTTTTTAGGCCATGGCCCAGGCCGGCCTTCTTGGAAGATGCGGGGACCTCCAACGCCAACCAAACCGAAAATCCAGACACCAGCGCAACAACAGCAGCGAAGAACCTACAAAAAGAAGTAAACCTGCCACTGGTAACTATGGAGGTAGGTGGGTCTGGTTCCCTACAAAATATAGGGAGCATGGAGGTTGGGGGGAGATTACACTCTTTTCTGAATGCATTGAGCATGTTAACAACCGATACTTACATCTTAAGCAGTATCCAGGGATACACAATAGAGTTTATACACAAGTACAGCCCTCCTGTTCAACATATACCAAACCGAATGTTCGTACTTTCTGGTAAAGAAAAATCAGAAGCGCAGGCTGAACTGGAGCGGCCTTACGCAAAGGGGTAATTGAAAAATCCCAACACGAACCGCTAGAATTCGTGTCCAATATCTTTACCAAAATCAAAAAAGATGGTGGTTGTCGCATCATCATAGTATCTGACCAAATTGAATACATTTGTACAATATATTCATTTTAAAATGGAAACCTTTGTTACTGCTAAACAATTGATTTCCAAAGGTTACTTCTGGCTAGCATCGATTAAAAAATGCTTACTATTCAGTGCCTATACGAGGTGACCACAGATGTTACTTAAAATTCAACTGGATGGGACAGCACTGGCAATATAGAGCGCTGCCAAATGGGTTAACATCAGGCCCCAGGCTGTTCACTACAATTTTGAAACCAGCCCTAGCGTTTCTACGGCAACGAAAACACATGGTCATGGCATATCTAGATGACATGCTTATTGTGGGCAAAACTTTGGAATTGGCCAAACAAACTGTAACAGCCACAAAACAGTTATTTGAAAAACGGGTTATCCATCCAGTTAAATCTAAATTAACGCCTTCCACTACTATGGACTATTTGGGGTTCACCATTGACTCGGTTCACATGTCGGTGACTTTGCCAAAGGGAAAGGCTAATTTACTAATGAGGCTTGCAATAACCTCATTGACATACAATTTGGCAGTGGTGTATCCAGAGAGATATTTGGATATCAGCTACTTACCTACCAGATAAACTAAATTTAGTGGCAGACACCAGGTCACGCAAATTTAATGAAAACACCGAATGGATGTTGAATAAAAAGTATTTGCCGATATTACAGCACGATATGGAACACCAAATATCGATCTATTCGCATCCAGGCTTAATCACCAGTTATCAAATTATGTTTCATGGGAACCAGACCCTGGGGCAGCGGCGACAGATACATTTTCGCTGCATTGGGGGGGGGGGGGGGGGGGGGGAATTTTTTATTTATGCATTCCCTCCTTTCTGCCTCATCAGTCGGGTATTAAGGAAAATACAGCAGGACTCTGCGTCTGGTATTTTGGTAGTACCCGATTGGCCTACTCAACCATGGTTCCCAGTGATAATGAACATGGTATTAAAACCATGTATCACCATCCCGAATAGACCAGACTTGTAGGTTCATCCCGCAACAAGGGATAGCCACCCATGCCATAACTATTTGAATTTATTAATTTGTAGAGTTTAAGAATACCTCTACTACAGCTGGGACTGACGGACCGAACAGTGAATATGATTTCGGCGGCCCAAGGACAGTCCACCAAAAAACAGTATCTGGTCTATATCAGGAAGTGGGAGATGTATTGTAACAAAAACAGCATCACCTACAGAGATATGAACATCCCGTCTGTTCTGGAATACCTGGCAGGCCTCCATTATGATGAGGGGCTCAGTTATAGTGCCATCAACTGCGCCAGAAGTGCCTTATTGACTTATCTATGGCAAAGAACAGAGCGTCACTCTGTTGGAACTCACCCACTGGTAACAATGAGGGGAATTTTAATACCAATCCCCCAAGAACCAGGTACTCCCAAATATGGGATGTGAGTATTGTCCTGAAGATGCTCAGGAATTGGTCTCCAGCAACAGCTCTGTCCCTACATAGACTGACATTAAAAACAGTCATGCTAATGGCATTGGTCATGGCACAAAGGGTACGGTCATTACATAAATGAAGATCTGGAAACATGACTTCTTCATCTGAAAACATTACGTTTCATATTTATGAATTAGTGAAACAGAACAGACGGGAATCAGCAGACCTCAATATCGAATTTAGGTCTTACCTAACAGATGATCGTCTCTGTATAGTAAAACATTTGTCGTTATATATGGAGATAACGAAAATCAACTGAGGCAATGAGAAGGCACTTTTAGTCAGCCATAAGCAACCACACAAAAAAGTGTCGGTCCAGACCATCTCAAGATGGCTGAAACAGGTCTAACACAGGCTGGGGTGGATACTAATATTTTAAATCTCATTCCACCATCCAGTTGGATGTACCAATGGACCAAATCCTCAAGGCAGCAGGATGGTCAGGCGAAAAAACACTCCAACTATTTTATCATAAACCAGTCATTAAACATGGAACATTTGCAGAAACAATTTAAGTTCTGTAATTTAATTACCCCATAAATAGGGGCTATAATTTGTGTTAATCAATTCATGGATTTCAATGTCGGATTCATGTCTAAAATATGTTGACACAATTCCTCCTACAGTCATCAAGGCAGATGTGATGCATGGACTCGTTTCCAGGGCATGAAATCACAGAGCTTTAAAATCTTCACGTAGTCACTCACGTGACTCCGAAGTAAAATAGTAAGATTAAACGAGAATTTACCAGTTTGAAGTTTGATCTGTATTTTATGAGGAGTTACGATGAGGGATTACGTGCCCTCCGCTCCCACCCTTGATCATATACTTAACTGGTATCTCTTCTCTAATCTTACTATGTTTAGTCATTACAGTTATCTGTGATTTCACACCGCTGCTTTGAAGAATGACAAGCATGCGTCGTGGCGGGCTTCTTCACGTAATCCCTCATCGTAACTCCTCATAAAATACAGATCAAATTCAAACTGATAAGTTCTCGTTTAATCTTACTATTAAAACTAGGACTGCTATTTTGTCCTTAGACCAGTAATACATGAAATTGGGAAAGTAAGTGGGTTTTACAATATCTAAAATATTAATGTGATTCAAGCTCTCTTTATTCTCTCTTGCAGAGGAAGATCAATTGTCTCTAATATCTATATAATCAGTCTGAAGAAAGGTCCCAACTTGTAATGTCATCTGTCTTTCCCTTCACAGATGCTACCTGACTCGCTGATTTCCTCCAATACTTTGTTTTCTGTTAGCAGAATGAATTGCGAGCTAACTTTGGAATAGACCATAGAGAGAGGAACTTAAAGGGTGGCCATTCACGATGAAAGATAGATAAAAATGTTTCAGTGCTGAGACCATTGCTAATCATAATTTGCATTTATGATATAGACTGAAATCACATACACATTGCAAATTATATCATCCGACGTTAATGGGGAAATGCAACACATTATTGGGAGACATTAATAAATTTGCAGAATGGACAAGTATCTGGGAAATACAGTAAGTGTAACGGAAATAGTAGGTTGCTTATTACTCAGAAGGAACGAGTGTGGTGGAGTAGAGAAATATAGAAACAAAAATAGAAATCCAATAATCGTTAAAAAGTGTACGTAGAAGTAAAAAGTTATTACAAATTAAACTAAACCAGGCATCAGGATTTATTTTTTCAAGAGAATTAAAATGCAAGAAAGTTGTGCCAAAATTGTTTCAGACCTCAAGCTGTTGTGATGAAGCCTTTGACCAAAAATGTTAATTTTGTTTCTCTTTCCACAAATGCTGCCTGACTAGCAGTTTCTATATTTCCTGTATGCATTTTATTTTGAGCTATCAGTCAATTTTCAACATTTATTAGTATTATTCTGGTCACACTGCATTATAAAAAATCTTGTGGATGCACTGGGGATCGTGCAGAATATTTAAGAGGATGATACCAGAAATGTTAAGCAATGCAAATTGGACGAGGAAATGGACAGATAGACAGTCCTTTTCCATCATGCGGTAGAAGGATCCCAACCCTAAACAGCATCTGTCCATTCTCCTCCACAGATGCTGCCTGATATACTGAGTTCCTCCAACATTTTGTTTTTAAAATCAGCATTGTGCTTATTGAAGCTAGGACTCTGCTACTTTGTCCAAAGATCAGTCATACATGAATTTGTGATAGTAAAGGTGCTTCAACACCAGTACAAAAAAAAAGTTAACATGCGATTCAAGCCTGGTTTATTCTCTCTTTCAGAAGATGATCGAATGTCACAAATATCTGCACGATCAGCAGCATCCAGTTCACTGGCCTCTCAAGTTCTCGAACGTGCTCAGAAAAGGAGAGATAACTTCTGGGGCAAGAACCTATGAACTTTCAGATAGTGATTCTTATCAAGAAAGATGTGTGGCGTTTGGTAAGGTGTGAGATTTTTTCTAATCAGACAACTAAATCCTGTTCAGATTTGAATTCGCATTTTTGCTTTGGATGTGATAAAGGTTACACTTTTCCCTTCTATTTGTTATTTAAAAACGTTTGGTTTATTGTGTTTCGTGTGTTTAGATGCTGAGAACATTTCAGGTTTTGGTGTTTGCTAAAATTTTACAATAAAAAAGATTCACAAAATACAACCTAATTTCAGCACCACAGAATAAAGTTAAAACATTACTAACTTTTAATGTCTGTATAAAATGGAATTCCACAGGATAATTTTAATAAATTATTTTTTTAATAAAAACATGAATGATGAATTTGTGTTATGGATCAGGATTATTATGTAAGATTAATTCTTAGCTTGATGCTACTGCTATAACAATCTACACAGAATATTTGTGCAGAGATATGGTTTCCATGATTTACTCCATTGCTGATCCAGATGGAAAAAGCTGCTACACTCAATGCAGTCGACATGGTGCAGAGCAACTCCTGTCAACTCTCATTGAATCCAATGCAGAACATGGCTGTCACTTCACTTAAATTATGGAAGCACTTTATGAACCTGATGCTTACTATAGATTCAATACTACTACAAACATTGGCAACAACGGCTATTCTGCTTCAGCACAATTGCACTGCACTTGTTTAGAAGTTGCTGATACAACTATGTCTACATTCAAGTCACATCATTAATACTGCCACAGGGTACCAATAGTTGGAATAATCATGTCTTTTACATTTTGCTTGAAGCCTGAGGAGAGCCATGTTTAATATGCAAATAACAATAACTTGCAAAAATTCATAAATCCTGAATCGGAACCCGGGGAAAGTCACCGAGGTAAGACCTGTCCAGGTTCAGGAAATGCCATTGGGATAAATGAAACTATATGACTGACTGCTGGCGTGTAGCAACCCAATGAATCTAATGTGTGATGGCTTGTGGTGGGAATTGACTTTAGAGGAAAATGGTGAAACCTTTTGGAAGGAAATCTTCTTGAACTGTTGCCAGCTATCCCAAAGCCCAGAGTCATACAATTCTACAAATGCAAAGACTTCATATCACCATAGATAGACACAAAATGCTGGAGTGACTCAGCGGGACAGGCGGCATCTCTGGATAGGAAGTGATGTTTTGGGTCGAGACTGTTCTTCAGACTTAGTCAGGGGAGAGGAAGACACAGATATGGAAGGGTAAGGTGTCAAACCGAGGCATCAAGGGGACGAAGCTCAATGAAAATGTAGAATAGATCATTGTTAGCTAAGGGAAGGCGACAATGAAGCATACAAAGATAAAATTTAATCAGGAGTACAGTCAGACTGGTCGGAGAACTAGGATGGGGAAGGGATGATGAGAGAGAGAAAGCAAGGGTTACTTGAAGTTTGAGAAGTCAATATTCATACCGCTTGGTTGTAAGCTACCCAAGCGAAACATGAGGTGATGTAGCTCCTATTTCCGTTGGACCTCACTCTGGTGACAGTGGAGGAAGCCCAGGAAAGAAAGGGCAGTATGGGAATGGGAGGGAGAGTTAAAGTGTTTAGCAGTGTTGTAAGTTTAGCCGGACTGAGTAGAGGTGTTGTAGGTTTCGGTGGACTGAGCAGAGATGTCCAGCGAAACGATTGCGGAGCCTGCGCTTGGTCTTGCCGAAATATAGGAGTCCACACCTGGAACAGCGGATACAGTAGATGAGGTTGGAAAAGGTGCTCTGCCTCATCTGAAAGGACTGTGAGGACGGTCGAGGGAAGAGGTATAGGGACAAGTATCACCATCTACATTCTGACATCCAGGAATGGCACTGCTTGGAAGTTGCAATATTAGTGCCAAGATGATGTGCAGTGCAGTTAATTTCCACTGTTCAGAAATGACAACAATAAACTAGTCTGAAGAAGATTCTCGACTCGAAACGTCACCCATTCCTTCTCTCCAGAGATGCTGCCTGTCCCGCTGAGTTACTCCAGCTTTTTGTGTCTATCGTCGGTTTAAACCAGCATCTACAGTTTCTTCCTGCACAATAAACTAGCTGTAACGATAACCAGTTCTGTTTTTTTTTTAATAGAGTCAGCCAATTCTTTATCATTCTAATAAATAGAATGATGTTTTTGGCAAAAGTAGACAGGCAGCAGCTGCTTACAGGCAAGGTCTACATTCGAAACGTGGGAGTCGCTCAAAGGTGCAAACATACATTATGCCGAGAACTGACGCTTTCGCTTACTTGCAAATTTCGCAAAATAAATAGGTGTGTGTTTTTTCGTGCACATGACCGTGCAGATTTGCATACTGAATGAACTTTCCAGGAAAGCAGCGCTAGTCCCCGGCGTTTCCTCTAGCAGCTGCGGGCAGCGGTTGAATACGATGTGCTTCGGTTTCATAGACGTTTCCCTCTCCGCGAAACTAGAGCAACCTCGGTTGGAATCGCTGCATTTCCAGAGGACCCCGGGGAACTCCGCACGCGGTTCTGGGGCTTCGTTCCCACCAGTGTAGTTGAGAGCCATATCCAATAGCCAGCATTGGATACAAACGTGTGTATGCATGCATGCACTCAGGTGAAGAGACAATGGAAGGTATAGTCACACATCCAGCACAGAATCTAAATTAAACTATAAACAATTGTAGGTGCCAGCTAATAGGCAACGTCACAGGGTGGTGGGTGTATGGAACAAGTTGCCAGAGGAGGTAGTTAAGGCTGGGACTATCCCAACGTCTAAGAAACAGTTAGACAGGTACATGGATAGGTACACAAAAATGCTGGAGAAACTCAGCGGGTGCAGCAGCATCTATGGAGCGAAGGAAATAGGCAACGTTTCGGGCCGAAACCCGTCACAACGTGTTGAGAGTGACAAGTAGGAAGCTGTTATTGAGAGATAAAGTGAGAAACAAGGCCTGCGTTTATACGGTTTAGTTCAGTTTATTGTCACGTGTACCGAGGTACTGTGAAAAACTTTTGCTGCATGCTAACCAGTCTATACATACCATCGAGCCATTTTAGTGTATAGATACAAGCCAGGAAAGTCCAATCAAGGATAGTCCGAGGGTCAGCAATGAGGTAGATAGTAGTACAGGACTGCTCTCTGGTTGTGGTGGAGTGATTCAGTTGCCTGATAACAGCTAGGAAGAAACTGTCCCTGAATCTGGAGGTGTGCGTTTTCACACTTCTATACCTTTTGCCTGATGGGAGAGGGGAGACGAGGGAATTCATCTTTGAAGTATAAACAAAGAAGTTAAATTAGTACAATGTAATGGGATTGAGGTCACACAAAACTCTATTGATTTTTGCGAGCACATCAGTTACAACAGAAGAAACCTCATGTAGAGGCATTTGCTTTGCAGATTCTGCAATTGTGATAGCAAGTGCCAGTTACTGCCACCAACACAACTTGCCCTGATCTCTAACAGTCAACCACATGAAATGGCACAAGCCACTGATGGATTTAAGAGAAGAGTGGCCAGGGTGTGACTCATCCTTGATTATGCTGCTGGCCTTGCTGAGGCAGCGTGAGGTATAAATGGAGTAAATGGAAGGGAGGTTGGTTATTGTGAGTGTCTGGGCTGTATTCACAATTTGCTGCAATTTCTTGTGGTCTTGGTTGGAGCTGTTCCCAAGTAGCCTTAAAGTGTAAAAGCCCTGTCCCACTTTCCCGAGTTACTCACGAACTCTCCCAAGTTTTCCCCTTGATTCGAACTTGGGGAATGTCGGTAGCGAGCTCGTAGGAGGCCGTAGTAGTTTGTAGATGTTTCGTAGCGGCTCGTAATGCCAGCTGTAGGAACTCAGGGCATCAGGTAAGTCGGGACGTTTTTTCAACGTTGAAAAATGTCCACTAGTAAAAAAAAATAACCCAGATTATCTACGAATGGCTAACCGTAATTCTCCAAGTTTGAAAAGAGGATAACTCAGGAGAGTTCGTGGGTAACTCGGGAAAGTGGGACAGGGCCTTTAGCCTTGTTACCTTGTACATTTGCTTTCCGTGTCCAGCATAATGTTCCCCCCTGGAGTTTGCACTTTGTGGGTGGATAGTGATAAAAATGATGCCCTTAGCTTGGGAAATGTCTCTATCACTTTTATGTTTATTAGGTTGTGGCGTTCTCTGGCGATGTTATTGTTTACTGTGCATTCCTAACTCCACGAACTGAAGAAGCAGTTGGCGATCGAGAAAATTTAGAAATCTGACTTTTTATAAATATCAATCTGGTGCTTTCATGATTACGACTACTCAGACTAACTCCTTTTAAATTCCAGATTTTAATTAATGACGTATTTACTTTTCCATCTGGATGAATGGTCCAAGACTGTCGCTTGGGTTAGTAAAGTCACTAGATCCTTGCTAAATGTGTGAATATACCTTCCATTGTTACCTTTCCACTTATTGAATCAATCTGCAGGAACAGAAATCTGATCATTATACATCTTTGAGTCTCAAGAAGGGTTCCAACTCAAAACACCACCTCATCCTTGCCCTCCAGAAATGCTGCCTGGCCCACTAAGTTACTCAAGCTCTTTGTGTTTTATTCAAGATTCCAGCATCTGCAGTTCCTTGTTGCTCCTCTGCATATCGTGCTTCCTTTTTGGGTAGGTTTTACTTAGTTTCAACAGCAGCATTAAAACAAGTTCTTGATTATGAGCAGGATGACAGTAAGTTCCTAGTATTGTGGGAATAGTGAGGAGCAAAGTGATTAATCATGGAATTCATGATGTTTCGCAACTCTTAGGATACCTTATACTCATCACAAGTTGCTGGGACATTTACACCATGATAACACATCACTTTAAACTCACAATTTTACACTCCATCCACTCCTGCTCTCATCATCATTATCTGGTTTTGGAAAACTATTGTCAATTCTGACACAAGGAACTGCAAATGCTGGAATCTTGAGGAAAACGCAAAATGCTGGGGTGGCTAGGACGGCACGGTGGCATGGTGGCACAGCAGTAGAGTTGCTGCCTTACAGTGTCAGAGGCCCAGGTTAGATCCTGACTACGGGTGTTGTCTATACGGAGTTTATACATTTCCACCGTGACCATGTGGGTTTTCCCCGGGTTCTCCGGTTTCCTCCCACACTCCAAAGACGTAAATGTTTGTAGGTTAGATATGCAGGAAGGAACTGCAGATATTGGTTTAAACTGAAGATGGACACAAAAATGCTGCAGTAACTCAGCGGGTGATGTTTTGGGTATTTTCTGGAGAAGGGCCTCGACCCAAAGACCCATATTCCTTTTCTCCAGAGATGCTGTCTGACCCGCTGAGTTACTCCAGCTTTTTAATAGGTTAAATGGCTTCGATAAAAGTTGTAAATTGTCCTTAGTGTGTAGGATAATGCTAGTGTACAGGGAACGCTGGTCAACATGGACTCAGTAGAGGCTGAAGGGCCTGTTTCTAAAGCAGGCCAGGCAGTATCTGTGGAGCTAATGGACAGGTCATCTTTTTGCTCAGGACCCTCCAGAGTGATTGCATTGGAGGGAGAAAGCTAGAATAGAGAGGTAGGGGTATGAAAAAGCCTGGCAAATGATAGGTGGATACAGGTGAAAGGGATTTGATTGGTAAATGGGTGGTGTAAGTTTAGTTTAGTTTAGTAATACAGTGCGGAAACAGGCCCTTCATATCCCACCAAGTCTGTGCCGACCAGCGATCCCTGGATACTATCACCATCCTACACATACTAGGGCCAATTTTACAATTGTACCAAGCCAATTAACCTACAAACCTGAGGTTACACAAAAAAGCTGGAGAAACTCAGCGGGTGCAGCAGCATCTATGGAGCGAAGGAGATAGGCAACGTTTCGGGCCGAAACCCTTCTTCAGACTGATCGGGGGCGGGGGTGGGTGGGGACAAGAAAGGGAAAAGGAGGAGTAGCCAGAAGGCTGGGGGATGGGAGGAGACAGCAGGGGGGCTGAGGAAGGGGAGGAGACAGCAAGGACTAACAAAATTGGGTTTCCGGAGAGAAGAGGAGAACTTCTTCAAGGTGGGCATATCTTGAAGAGATAACGCAGTAGAGTATACACAGTGTTTAAGAGGGAACTGCAGATGCTGGAGAATCGAAGGTTACACAAAAAAGCTGGAGAAACTCAGCGGGTGCAGCAGCCTATGGAGCGAAGGAAATAGGCAACGTTTCGGGCCGAAACCCTTCTTCAGACTGATCGGGGGCGGGGGTGGGTGGGGACAAGAAAGGGAAAAGGAGGAGTAGCCAGAAGGCTGGGGGATGGGAGGAGACAGCAGGGGGGCTGAGGAAGGGGAGGAGACAGCAAGGACTAACAAAATTAACATCTGCAGTTCCCTAACCTACAAACCTGTACGTCTTTGGAGTGTGGGAGGAAACCGGAGAGCCTGGAGAATGTCCACGCTGTTCACGGGGTGAATGTACAAACTCTGTACAGGTCAGGATCGAACCTGTAAGTGATAAAGGCTGGAGATAAATAGTAGACATTCCAATCATCCTGTCCCAGGACTGCTCCACTGCCAGAGTGACGCCATGGGCCATACGTAACGTGGAGGAACATCACCTCATATTCCGCTTGCGTGGCTTACACAGTATCAACACTGAACTCTCTAATGGTAAGTAATACTCTTTTTCCTGTGCCTCGCTCCCATTTGGCTGCACACCCACTACCCTGCCCTTTACTCCCCTCCCCCTATAACCTTCCACCTCTATACCTCCCTTTGGCTTTACAGTTCACTCTTCTTATCTGACACCCTTTTGTCCCCTTTTCATCTCTAGTCTTTGTCACTTACTCCACCCATTTAGCAATTAAACCCCTCTCACCTGTATCCAGCTACCACTTGCCAAGCTTTGTCTTGCCCCCACCTCTCTTTTCAAGCTTTCTCACCCCTTCCACAATAAGTTAGAAGAATGGTCCTTGCCAGAAATGTTGCCTATCCATTCCCTCCACAGGTGCTGTGTGACCCAATATATTCCTCCAGCACTTTGTGATAGGTGAGACAAGCTGCCATATTTGCAATGTTTTGCAGTTAGCAAAACTAATGCAATTACATTGCATCTCAGAATTTCTTGAAGTACTTTGCAGTCAAAGTTAATATAGGAAAGGTTGGCAGAAAATGTGCGCAGCATAAGGCCCCATAGATCTGTTTTAGTAACATTGATTAAGAGATAAATATTGTCCAAGATTCGGAATTTATAGAACTCCAGGGCTTGAAGCATTAAACCATGATCTTGATTGCCCAATTGAACAGGTGGTGACATCTGAATTTATAAGAATAAGAGGTGATCTCATTGAAACATAAAATTTTAGGGGATCCTTGTCCTTCATATGGTGTCCTGGGATCATATCGATGTTCTTAAAGGGGCTGTCCCACTGCGGCGACCTAATCCACGAGTTAAGAAGAGTGCCTTCGACCTTCAAGCTCGAGGGCACGCGCCTGGAAAACCTCGAGCTGGATCGACCGTCCGCATTGAAACTGCGAGCTGGATCAGCCGACCGCACACACTCACACACACACACACACACACACACACACACACACACACACACACACACACACACTCACACACACACATTGCAAAGGTGGTAAGTCCTTTAGAGAGCGTGGGGGGGGGGGGGGGGGGGGGAAGAGAAGGGGAAGAGAGGGGAAAGAGGAGGAGAAGGTGGGGGTGGGGGGGGGGGGGGGGGGAGGCGGGGGAGACACGTTTAAGAAGTATAATAAAGTTTAGCGGGCATTTTACCTACCGGTCGGTTTTCCCTGGTCCTAAAAGCTCCAATGAGCCAATCAAAATGCCCGGTCAGCGAAGGAGATTCCCGACGGCTGCCCTTGACTGCCTGTAACTAAATAGCGACCCCACTCCACTGCACTACGGGTCAAAAAGAACCATGCCGACCAAATTTTACTCGCACAAAATTTTCAACATGCTGAAACTTTTCCTGCAACCTAGCTGAGGCTACGAGTATTTGGGAAATTCCCTCGAGCATGAAGGAGAGTTCCAGTGACCTCATAGGACCTCCTAGGACCTCGTGTCGACCATGCTGCGAGTTTGAGTCGAGGGCAAACTCTTCTAAACACACAGATTAGGTTGCCGCAGTGGGACAGGCCCTTTAGACCAACATAGGTAGAAACAAGAGTAGCCAATTCAGCCCTTCATGCCTTTCAACATGATCGTGTTTGATCTAACATTCCTCAAATCCACTCTCACGTCCACTTTCTTCTCCTAAAAGTTGATCAATAAATATTTTTTTAAATGCGGTGAGAAACCTGACATTCCATAACAAGGTGACCAGCGTGGTGACCAAAACTTGACACAATGTCACAAGCGCAGCCTCGCTGACATCTTGTACGTCTATAACATAATTTCCTAATTTCCTTACTCAATTACCTGACTGATGAAGGCCACCAACCAAATGCTTTCTTCTCCCCCTTATCTTTCTGTGACACCACTTTCAAGGAGCTATGTACTTGTACTCCTAGTTCCCTCTGCCCTACCATTAACAGTGAAGGTCCTACTCTGGTATGACTTCCCTAAATGCAAAAACTCACACTTATCTGAATTAAACTCCTAATGCCCCTGTCCCATTTAGGAAACCTGAACGGAAACCTCTGGAGAATTTGTGCCCCACCCAAGGTTTCTGTGCAGTTCCCGGAGGTTTTAGTCAGTCTCCCTACTTGCTTCCACTAACTGCAACCTCCGGCAACCACCTGCCACCTCCGGGACGCAAAGTCTTTAGAGGTTTCTGTTCAGGTTTCCTAAGTGGGACAGGGACATTAGCCATACCTCTGCACACATGCCCTGTTGATCAAGATCCCTCCGTAATACTTAATAACCATTCTCACTGTCTATAATATCACCTATTTTAGTGTCATCTGCAAACTTATTTATCATGCTTTATATATTTTCTTACAAATCGTTGATTTAAAGCACAAGGAGCGATGCGCCCCAACACCGACCCCTGAGGCACACCACTAGTCTCTCTGTTTCCTGGGCCCTGGGGAGTGTTGTAGTGCAGCGGGATCTAGCATTACAAGTACATTAAACCAATTCTAAGCCAATTGAGGTTGTGCTAGAAGGAATTGTATGGTCCAAGGCTGAGGCACTAGTGAGTTCAGGCGGCTTAATGGTGTTCAGAAGTTACTTTGTTACTGCGACAGTTACTACAAAGTTACTGCGATGGACAGCCTCATCTGTGGATTGGTGAGGAGAAAGTCACAATTCTCTCCCCTGTGTTAGTTCTCCCCACACTGTAGACAAATTAGCTATATTTATACAATCTTCTGTCATTTCTGAAGCACTACAGAATGTGCAGTAAAATATGTCCTATGAAATAAAGGTTTGGTTCTCATAGTGAGTCATATAATATTATGTAGGTCTGCATTACTAAGTAAAGGATGATGAAAATACGTAACCTTTTAATTAGTATCTGCAAAGGACAAAGCCAAGTTATATATTATGTGACGTGTCGAAAGATACAGAAGCAAAATCATCATAATCCTCTGTTTTTATTAGATTTCTCTGAATTTCAGGTTTCCGACATTTGTGAGGTTTTATCTTACTCTATTTGTTGCCCTGTGCATCCTTCACTGCTATGATCTTGAACAAACTATTTATTCAGAAATGAAGGAATTATACATTTAACGATTTATCTTCAGAAACTGAGAAAGGCTTTACGGTGATATTTCCTTTGAGAAAATAACATATAAATAACAGCAACTTGCAATTATATTTCAGTGTTGGTGTTGGGACAAGATGGTGAAAGCATAGAATATGTTTATGCCGATTTGAAAATGAAGGGATGTTTGAGATGGGGCAGCAATTGTCCATCACAGGTAGCTCACTGTGGATTATTTTTGATGAGGCAGGTGATTCAGGGGCTGTAAAAGGAAAAAAAGAACAGCAATTGACTTCCTGACTCTTATACTTAATGCCCCGACAAATTTAGTTGAGTTTAGTTTGGAGATACAGTGCAGGAACAGGCCATTTGGCCCCCAAATCTGTGCCAACCAGCGGTCCCTGCACACTTACACTAACCTGCACACACATGGGACAATTAACAATTTAACCAAGCCAATTAGACTCCAAACCTGCACGTCTTTGGAGTGTGGAGACCCGGCTAAAACCCACACAGGTCACGGGGAGAAACTACAAACTCCGTACAGACACAAACCCGTTGCCAGGATCAAGCCCGGGCCTCTGGTGCTGCAGGCCAGCAACTTTACTGCTGCGCCACCCAGCTGCCCACGAAGGCAAACATACCAAATGCCTTCTTTACCACTCAATCTACTTGTTTTGCCACTTTCAGATCCCTCTGTGCACCAATGCTGTTAAGGGTCTTGCCCTTGACTTTATACTTTCTCTTTAAATTCGAGCTCCCAAAGTGCAACACCTCATTCTGTGCTTTCAGCTACATGGCCCGTTTTCCAGTGTGCTTCAATTCACAGCCTCCCAACACCAATGCTGCAATATAATTGCAAGGTGATGTTATTTAAATGTCAAAGGAAATGTCTCAGCAAAGCCTTTCTCAGTTTCTAAAGATAAATCATTAAATGTATAATTCCTACATTTTAGAAGAAATTGGTTGAATTAAACTCCAGCTGCCATTTCACTGTCCACTTCTGCAGCTAATCTCGATCTGACTGTTATAGTTTGACCACCTTCCTCACTAACTGCGACTCCAGAAATGTTGATGCCTTCTGCAAACTTTCTAATTTACCATTCTACATTTACACTAGATCATTTATATATATTACAAACAACAGAGGTTCCCACACAGATCCCTGCAGAACTCCACTGTCACACTATTCCAGCCAGAATAACACACTTGCTCCGCAACCCTCAGTCTTCCATGAGAAAGTCAGTTATGAATCCAAACGGGCCAAGTCATCATGGATCTCATGCACCTTAATCTTCTGGATCAGCCCACCATGAGAGACTTTAGCAAATGCCTTTCTAAAATCCATGTAGACAACAGTCTCAACCTTAAGGGGTTGGACAGGCTAGATGCAGGAAGATTGTTCCTGATGGTGGGGAAGTCCAGAACAAGAAGTCATAGTTTAACGATAAGGGGGAAATCTTTTAGGACCGAGATGAGAAAAACATTTTTCACAGAGAGCGGTGAATCTCTGGAATTCTCTGCCACAGAAGGTAGTTGAGACCAGTTCATTGGCTATAATTAAGAGGGAGTTAGATGTGGCCCTTGTGGCTAAAGGGATCAGGGGGTATGGAGAGAAGGCAGGTACAGGATACTGAGTTGGATGATCAGCCATGATCATATTGAATGGCGGTGCAGGCTAGAAGGGCCGAATGGCCTACTCCGGCACCTATTTTCTATGTTTCTGTTTCTATGTTTGCCTTCATGGATCAACTTTGTTATCTCCTCAAAAACTTAAATAATTTGATGAGGTATGACCTCCTGCAGTCCAAGACATGCTGCTCTCCCTAATTATTCCATTCTCTTCCAAATGGGAGTAAATCCTACCCTTAAATTCTTCCCCAATAGTTGCGCCACCACTGCAGTGGGGTTCCCCAGCCTTTAACTTCCTGGATTTTCTCCTTCTCTTCTTAAGCAATGGAACAACATTCGCTTCTTCCCAGTCCTCAGGTATCATGCCTCTAGAGAAGATACAAAAAACGTAATCAATCAATGCCCCTACAAACTCCTCTCTAACATCTGTCAACAATTTTGGATAGATCCCATCATGTCTCCTGATTTATACTACTTACTGCTCGAGAAAGATCCCCTATCCCCTAACACCCCCCCCCCCCCCAGCCCAGCCCAGACCATCACACAAACCAACCTATCTATTGATTCCATGTATACCTCACGCTGCCTCCACAAGGCCAGCAGCATAATCAAGGACGAGTCACACCCTGGCCTCTCCCGCTTCTCCCCTCTCCCATCGGGCAAAAGCTATGGAAGTGTGAAAACACACACCTCCATATTTACCGATTGTTTCTTCCCAGCTGTTATCAGGCAACTGAATCATCCTGCCACAACCAGAGAGCAGTGCTGAACTACTGTCTACCTCTTTGATGACCCTCGGACTACCCTTGATCAAACTTTGCTGTCTCTACCTTGCACTAAACATTATTCCCTTACCATGTACTATACACTGTAAATGGATCGATTGTAATCATGTATTGTCTTTCTGTTGAGTGGACAGCACACAACAAAAACCTTTCATTGTACCTCGGTACACCTGACAATAAACTAAACTGAACAAAACTAATTTAAATCCTCAGCTGCGGGACAAAAGCATCTTCCCATTTACTCAATGCAGGACGCCCCTCAATTTAATAATTTTAATCAATTTAATTTGAGTAATGAGCCCTTTTTAAGTCCACCGTCGCCTCCTATGTATCAAAGAAAAAGAAACATATTACTCATTTTTTCCCCCATAGCAGGATATTTCCCTTGGTAAATCTCATCTGCATCCTCTCCAGTCCAAACACATCTTCCCTGTGATGTCTTGACCAGGATTTTTCAAGAAGTGGCGCAAAATGCATTGTCGGTAATCCTAGTCCAGCATCCCTCTAAATTATCGATTATATTCTTATTATTATATTATTATTATTATTATCTAATATAGGAAACCCTTCCGCGTGAACTTTTAACTACATGATCAAACAATTCTAGTATTTTCAAGGATCCACATCTAAATTTAGATAACCCAGGATGATTGTTTTAAATGTCCATCGGATGGCTCTATAGATTAGGCGGGGGCGATCGATCAGTCAAACATCGCGCGTTTTTTTTTAAACAATAGATGGTCCTGATATTCCCGTTGGGTAAAATTAAACAAGGCTGCTATTTCATAAGAAACCAGAGATGTTGCCATTATTGACCAATATTGAAAAATAATTACATACGATACCCGAATGCTCATATTTCAGATTATAGCGCTGACATTGTGATTTTATTAGAAATTTTGCACAATCGGAAAATTACCTGCGAGAAAGCGGAAATGTACTAAGTAAATGCCGCGGTCATTATGTCATTCAGCGAAATTTCTGAACTAACTGTGGAGGATATATAAACAATGTTCACCAGCGATTCATTCAGAATAGAAGATAGAGCGGGTAAAGTTTGTAGCGTAGAGGCATCCTGCTCACTTTTGTGTTGTCAGCCTTATCTCAATCTAGTTGAGGTTCAGGGACGTAAGGCGGTTTTGATTTGCAAGTGGGCCAGATCTGTCTGATACACTGCTCTCAGAATGCATCCGTTCACCACTATAGCTGTGTTGGTCCTTGGTTGCTTTGCAGTCCTGGGCAACTGTGCCCCGAGCTTGAATTCAAAGAGAACGAATGCGGTTTGTCGAGTTGAAGAACGATTACTGCGACAAATGAGGCACAAGGTCCACGTGTTGTCTAGAGATGTGAGTGAATGTTTCTGTCTTTCACTCTGTGTGGAAGTTTTTGCTGTTCCGTGCTTTTAGAATAACATTAATTCACACCAATCATTCCACAGGCTCAAAGGCAGGACGAGGACACGGACACCAGGCTGGTGGGAAAGGAGCTATTCCGAGGGCTAGAGGTATAACCTTGCATTGGTGCGACGCTCATTAATGTCACCGAGCACAAGTTAACAATTCACAGCATCATGTTGTTGTTTGGGGAATACCTGAGTGACCCCTGGTTTATTTTGCAGGAATCTGGCAGCTGCTACGTGCTCAGAGAAGGTGATTGACTTCTATCTTATAACAGTTCTGAACTCCGCCGAATTGCAGGCCAAGTACCGGCACCTGGACGAGGTGAAGGAGTTTCTCACCGTCCTGATGAAACGGCACATGTCTGATTGCGTAAGTGTTTCCTGTTGTGATCGAACTAAACCGGGAGAGCATAGAAGATCCGCACAAAATGCTGGAGTAACTCAGCGGGACAGGCAGCATCTCTGGAGAGAAGGAATGTGTGACGTTTCGGGTAGATACCCTTCAGACTATATTATGTATAGTGTGTAGTATATTCCAGCCGAAACGTCACCCGTTCTTTCGCTCTTGAGATGATGCCTGTCCCGCTGAGTTACTCCAGCATTTTTGTGTCTATCTTCGGTGTAAACCAGCATCTGCAGTTCCTTCCTACACATTGAACTGATTGTGTTCCTTTCAGGATACAGAGGAGAAAATGCAAGCCAACGAAAACATTGAGCGACTGAAGCAGAAAGTGGACCAGGTAATTTACAAATAAGTCATGCACATGTTCTATATCGGGTTAAAGGCGTAAACACACCTTGATAGCCAGGGATCACCTGTGCACACGCGAATATGATGCATCAAAACCCCAATGCCCTTAACATTCACAAGTTATTGTAGTAGGATTAGGCCATTCGGCCCATCGAGTCTACTCCGCCATTCAATCATGGCTGATCTCGGCCTTCGAATCCCATTTTCCTGCCGGCACCCCATACCCTTCATACCCGTTTTAGTCAAGAATTTGTCCATCTCTGCCTCAACAATATCCACTGACTTGGCCTCCACGACCCTCTGTGGCAATACATTCCACAGATCGACTACCTTCTGACTGATGAAGTTCCCCCTTCCTTTCTAAAAGCGCACCCTTTAAATCGGAAGCTCTGACCTCTGGTCCTCGACTCTCCCAAAATGGAAACATCCTCTCCGCATCCACTCTGTCCATGCCTTTAATTATTCTGTAAATTTGTGCTCAGATTGAATTAAAACCAAGAGTCAGGAAAAGAATTGACCTCAGCTGAGTTCAGCAGCACGACATTCAGTAACTACACTTCTGACTCGATGCTCCGCGCAGAACAGTTTCTTAGTTTTCTTGCAGTAAATGAATGTCACTGATGTTCTTGTTATTTCTGCTCATCTATTGCAGCTGGGCGAGGCGAGTAAGGCCAAGGTTGTGGGGGAACTTTTCATCCTCCTTCAGGAGATAGGGAGCCGCTGCTCAACCGCTGAAAGATAACCTGGCGACGAGGGGAAACCAGGAATCGATGGATGAGGAAAGGGCTCAAGACACAAGGACACTGTGATAGTTTCTCAAGAACACGTTTTGTTAACTTACCAAATGAAATATATTTATTTCTGATGTATTTATTGTGTATAACGTTATACACATTCATTGTAATTACTTACAGTAAGTTATGTAGCAATCTATATTGCATTGTTAATGAGCACTTGTAACATTCTATATTTAAACTTATTATTTAGAAATTTGAAGGTTGTCTTTTATAAAATAAACACATATTTGAAATTAAACAAACCACGTGTTATTCGTTCATTTTTTTTTGTGAATGACGTGCGGAACATTCTGAAGAAGGGTCTCGATCCGAAACGTCACCCATGCTTTCTCTCCAGAGATGCTGCCTGTCCCGCTGAGTTACTCCAGTTTTGTCCATCTATGGTGTGAACCAGTATCTGGATTTTTTTCCTACACAGTTTTCTGTACAACCCATTCTGTGATTGGCAAAGCAGCCGACGAAGTCTTCTAGTGTTTTAATGCAACCTCGGCACTGCTTGCTATGATAAACAGCCAACCGAGTGTCACTGGGAAACACTTAGGTGCCGCGTAACACACTAGACTCCCCTTTAAATCTGAATGGTGCGGTGGCTTAGATAACATAAATGGTTTTTAAAAAAAAGTTATCTATTTTGTATTTAATAGTTTTAACAGCTGGTAACTTGTGACCAAAACCCACCAATACAACACGGTTAAGTGGGAACAGGTTAACAAATAGTTGGGATTTTAACTTTCCGTTGAAGTTATCCGAGAAAATCAAACATGAAGGCGAATGATTTGATTCTTTTTTCTTATTTTGTTGTCGTCCAAACGTCTTAATTTTAGAGGGATCTGCCAAGAATTACTTTTCCGCGGGTAAAGTAGTAAACATCCGGTCGGTACAATGAACACATATTGTTTTACCATCACAGAAATAACACAGAAATAACTAAAACCGTATTCTGTCAAATAAAGTACTTAAAAGCCGAGTTACTGCCTTTTCACACGGAGAAACAGGACCGTCGCTTTGGCCTTTAAACGGCAGAATAGCGGAACATCTAATGTGGATGGAGAGTTCCTCACAAAAACCATTACCAGCAGAAACATTCCTCCATCTCATAAATAAACCCAACGTCCAGAAATGACAGGGTCACCGAAAGGATAAAGTCAAGCTCGCTTGGCGGAAGATGCTGAGGAGAAAGTTTGTTGCTATTATGTAATGGAGTCCGTTGCACAAAACATAGACAGAGAACAGAACAGCACAGGAACAGGCCTTTCGGCCCACAATGTCCATGCTGAACATGATGCCACATTATATTAATCTCCCGTTTGTACGTGATCCACACCCTTTTAGTTCCTGCATTTGAAACATTTAAAATTACATTATCCGATTAATGTAATGTCAACCTGACCAGGGTAAGATGTAAAATGTAAAATGTTTCGCCGTTCTCTATAAGAGAAAAACTATTCACCACTGGTGGTAGAATCTGGATTGGAGTTGATGGGAATGTGAAGAGATTAAAAAGGGGCTAGTATAAATGGGTGTTTGATGGCGCATGGAGCGGATGGGCTGAAGAGCCCATCTCATTCCCAGTCTACACATCCCCAACCATAACCCTACCTCAGCACCAATCTACTATTGACGTAGGTTTGGTTGTACTACGTACTTTGGTTTACACTATTATGTTCCTTTTACCTATTATTACTTTCAGATTATTGTATTATTTATTATTGTATATGTATTTTCTGTTAGTATTAAAGGTCCTGCTAATCTGCAGCAAGCAAGAATCTCATTGTTCCATTCCTGGTGCATACAACAGTTAAACACTCATGACGACTCTCCTGACTCATACTCCTGACGTAAACTGCAGCATTTTGCTGCTTAATGATGAAGAACCCACCCATCTGTATAAACTGGTTTTCCACCACATAGTTAAATGGTAATATTCAGTTTAAAATTATAGTCATCTACCAGGATAAAAATGAGAATGAAATTGTGTCATGTACCAAATTAACTATCCTATTCTGGGGATTAAGTGTTGAAATACAAGATTTGTAAAGACTACAGTGTAATGGACTTTGCAGAGCATGACTAGTTTTTTTGTTGGTTTATGGAAGCTAATGAAAACCATATTTTGCAGCAAATCTAAAATAAACAGAATCTTCTGCTTAAATCTTCCTCTATTTCAGAAGGATGAGCTGTGATGAATGAGTCTTTATAACCCTTGGTTATAAAGCAGAACCCAGTGATTGCTCGGTCAATCACAGTTATTGCCCTCCCCACCATCAATAAGTTCCACAGGAGGCACTGTGCCTCATCAAAGATCCATACCACTCTGGTTTTGCCCTCATCTTGCTGGTACCAGAAGAAAGAAGATACAGGAGCCTGAGAACCATAACCTCCAGGTTCAAGTACAGATTCTTCCCATTAATCATTGGAATCTTGAAGCACACTATACATCTCTAACCACACCCCTACCTCAGCATCAATGTACAATGTTTTGGTTGCACTACGTACTTTTATGGCCTTTTTACATAATAGTACAAATAATTTATTGTATTGTTTGGGTGGCACGGTTGCACAGTGGTAGAGTTGCTGCCTTGTTGCAGAGTTGCAAAGACCCAGGTTCGATCCTGACTATGGGTACTGTCTGTACGGAGTATGCATGTTCTCCTCGTGACCTGCGTGGGTTTTCTCCGAGATCTTCGGTTTCCTCCCACATTTAAAAGACGTACAGGTTTGTAGGTAAATTGGCTTGGTATAAATGTAAACTGTCCCTAGTGTGTATAGGATAGTGTTAATGTGAGGGGATCGCTGATCAGTGCAGACTCGGTGTGCCGTAGAGCCTGTTTCCGTGCTGTATCTCTAAACTAAAAAACTAAACTATTTATGATTGTATATTTATTTGCTGTTAGTATTAATGGGCCTGCTAGGCTGCAGCAAATAAGTATCTCATTTTTCAGTTCCCGGTACATATGACAATTAAACACTCATGACTCACCTGTCTTGACAGTAGCAGGAAGCTGCAGAATGAAATCACCTCAATGTTTATGATGCTAGAACTCATCATATGCTGGGTTTTTTCATGAATATGAAAATATTGACAAACACATGTAGTTTCCCATTCCCAAAATATGACCAAAACTCAGTATGTGACAGATGAATGTGTCAGAAACTTCTGGTCGGTCACGTTTATTCCAGGGTAGATTTTTATCAAGGAAGTAGATTGTGCCTCAAACGAGCTGAGTAACCTGGATCTGACACTTCCTGTGTGTCACACGTTTGAAAGGTAGAGACAAACGAAAGTAAAATTATCCTAGTTTTGTGACCACATTGGGGTGTGGTTATACTGCCAGTTCTGCTTTGTGAAACTTACAGCACAACTCAAACTGCCCTTGAATCAATCAGGAAATAGCTGGTATTACAAAGTCAGGCACTCGCTGCATTAAACTATCAGTGCATGAAAACTCTATTCAGGTGTAAAACCACATTTGAAAACACTCACGTTGATAATTGGATGAACTGAGAACATTTTGCATCATATTTAAATATAAGCAAAACAAATCTCACTGTTCTAGCCTAATATTTATGGATATCTGCATTAAAGTTTCAGTTATGGTGTAAATGCAACCTAAATCCTGAAAGGGGACTCAACATGGTATTTGAGCATATGGTGGGGAACATTATAATTCAGGCTTTTGACTTTGTATAATTCATTGCGTTGTAATCTAGAGGTTATGCTGGGATAACAGAAATGTTGCTATTATATTATAAATAATGCTTTCATACTGGAATGTCCCATCAGAATCACATCCATTCTGCAAAAATTTAAAGCATCCGGAAGTAACCTTGAGCATGATCCACCTGGATAAGGGCTTGGTTTTACAAAGAGTTATGTCTGATGGGGGTGTGTGTGTGGGCAGGGGGGGTGTGTGGGCGGGGGGGGGGGGGGGGTGTAGTGAGCTCAGAGAAAAGACGGGGGAAGAGCTTTGGGGGAGAGGGGGGCATCACGGGGGAGAGGGGTCCAGAGGGGTAGTGGCTGGAATTGGCGGTGCAATGGGGACTCACAGCAGGCGCTGGTCATTCTCCTCTGCTGGGATCAGAATCTCTGCTTTTCGTTTGGCGACATCGACGACATCTCCGACTCCGGGCTGGGGCTCCGACTCTCCGGGGCTGGGCTGCTTGGGGCTGGGCTGGGCTGCTTGGGGCTGGGCTGCTTGGGGCTGGGCTGCTTGGGGCTGGGCTGGGCTGCTTCGGGTCCCTCTGAAAATTGTGACTGATTGGAAACCTCCGCTGGCCATCCTCAACTCCAATAAAGACACAATGGCGCAGGAAGGGGTTGACTGTCCCGGGGACTGACAGGGGAAAAGACCAATCCACGCGGCGCTGACTGACAGGAGAATAGATCGATCTGCGCACATGCTGTTTCTACGATTTGTAAACCTCGCTAACTTTTACGAGATTCAACCGATCGGATCTAAACTTGGTGCACTCGCAGCACAGGAGAACGGTGAGTGAACTGGCGAAAAATCGTAGCCCTCTCGCAAACCGTTTTTGCGCAAATAGAAAGACCGCGCAAACCAGAGGATAACACGATCAGAATTTTAGTTATGTATAGATAGATGTAGATGACGTTTCAGGACCCTTCTTCAGACAGAGCAGGGGGTGGGGGAGGGTGGGTTGGTGAAGAATTGCAGGAGTGAAAAGAACAAGACCAGTCAGGGTTAGTCACAAATGACCGCAGGCTGGGCGGTGCCTGGTGGGCCCATTGTTGATTCAGGAAGGTGTGATCTCAAGAGAGAAACAATGTGGAGAAATGCGGAACTGGTAAAATGACCAGGGTGGAGGAAGGGGGCAAGGGGGGAGGGGAGGGGAGGGGAGGGGAGTGTAATTAGAAGTTACTTGAAATTGGAGAATTAAATGTTCATTCCGCTGCGCTTAAGCTACCAAAGTGAAATATATGGTGCTATTCCTCCAATGTGCATGTGGCCTAACTCTGGCAATGGAGTAGGCCCAGCGCAGAAAGATCAGTATGGGAAGGGGAAGGGGAGTTGATATGATTGACAACGGGGAGATCGTGTAGGCCGGGTGGGCCGAGCGTAAGCACACAGCGAAACTATCGCGGAGTCCACGTTGGTCTTGCTGATGTACAGGAGCCCACATCAGGACGCAATGGATGATGTTAGAGAAGATACATGTGTCCAACCTGAAAGGACTGTCAGGATCCCTGGATGTTATGTTTATTCCAAGATCATCCTTGAATTGCTTCTTTTGGTTGTTCTAGAGGTCAGAATAAGGTATTGGTTCTGGGAAAAACAAATGATCTGACCCACTAGTGGAACAGGCTGAATGTAGCACCTCATTGCAGAGACTTTGGTCTGATTTGGTCAACTTGCCAATGGATTTGGAATCTTTAGGAGGTGCGGTGTTTGAGGTGCTTCCTGTAATTAGTCCATGCCTCTGAAGGGGATCTAAGGATACGGATCATTGACCCCACCTTCTCCATGACCATGAAGGCCAATAAACTTATCTCTCCACTGCACTTTGTGGTCAAAGTTGATGTTCATTAAAGCCACGCCGGGTTTTCCGCAGACAAGGCCAAAGGCGGGCCGGATGTAGGCCCCGCTTCAGGAGCTGTCAACCCCGCAACTCGGACGGGGGAAGTCGCCATTGTAGAGCCCTGAAAAGCGGTCTCCCTTATCCCGGTGCAATTCCCCAGACCTCTTTGTCCGACTCTCCGGTCGGGCCGCAGCAGAATTAGCAGCAGCAGCAGCAGCGCTCCTGCACCGCTAGAGACTTGGCCTCCCAGTGCGTACACACACCAGAGTGTCTCATCGTGAGGCCACTCCAGTTTGACGGAAACTGAAAAGGTCGGGTTGGAACGTTCCCCCCCACCCCACCCCACCCCCCCCCACACACACCCCCAACAAAAAATAACAAAAGACAATAAAAACACAGACAGAAAATAATAAAACGCGGACAGACTGCAGAGGCCGCTGCTGACCAGAGTCGCGCCGCCCACCGGATGTTTATTGCAATTCACATTCTTTGTCCATTTTAGAGAATTAATAAATAATGCACTAGAGATTGGCCTCCCAGTGCGTACATACACAAGTGTCATCGTGAACTGCAGTTTGATGACTGAGGTTGGAACGGAGAATAGACAATAGTTTCAATATTTTCCCATTGATCTTGTAGATTGGCTCCACTCCAATGGGAAGCTCATTGGAGATGAAGTAATAAGAAAAATTGTGTCCCAGTGATCGAGGGATAATGACCTTTGGCGGAAATATGAAATGTCCCTCTTCCCCTTGAAGTGTCGTGCCTTTAGTATATGTGGGATAACTGTGCATTCAATACCAATGTTGTAATTTTGATGCTAGTTTCTAAATTCATAACTATAGGCACACTGATGTATTGCCTTTTAGTGTTGTAGAAAAGGCACCTGCAAAATGCACTAAATGTTAACTAATTCAGATATACGGCTGCTAATAGGTAAATATCATGATGGGCTTGAGTTTGAGTCACATACATGTCTCTCAGGTTTGCATTCCTGGTCATATCTTTGGTGGAGATAAGAACGGCTCCTTATTCCTCTTGAGGTGTAGGTGTCTGCAGCACTTGACACTTGTACTTTGACTTGCCAAAAGTGGAAATGTGAAAAGATCCCCTGATTTGAGCTGAGGCATTTCCTTCGCAGTTTAGACCTACAGTAATTAACTGCATAATGCCATCCATATGCATTCTCAACTGTAGTGATATGAAAGTGCAAACCTGATGTGCCAACGTTTCGTGGTTTTAGCTGTTAAAATCTAAGCAGGGAGCCCCAATTCTAGGAAAGTGTTAACTGCACGATGAGTAATTTTTTACTTTGCTATTTGCAAATCACAGAAGATTCACCACATCTCATTGCTTAGACGTGAGCTTCTATCTCCAAAGTTCATAGTTAAAAGAATAACTTTGTTCTAAATACTTCAGCAGTTAGGTATGGCTTGTACTTACAGCAAGGTGTGGTTGATCGGTGGGAAACAGGGTCAATTTCACATGTAACAGTAAACAACACAACAAAACTTGCAGGAGCCTATGAAATATTGTTCATATTTGTTTATCATCAATTTTTGGAGTAAGTGACAAAGCCTTGGGGAAAAAAGGAGACAAAGGGATGTCGGTGTTTAAGAAGGAACTGCAGATGCTGGAAAATCAAAGGTAGACAAAAGTGCTGGAGAAACTCAGCGGGTGCAGCAGCATTTATGGAGTGAAGGAAATAGGCAACGTTTTGGGCCTAAACCCTTCTTCAGACTCAAGAAGAAGTGTTTGAAGAAAGGTTTCGGCCCGAAACGTTGCCTATTTCCTTTGTTCCATAGATGCTGCTGCACCCGCTGAGTTTCTCCAGCACTTTTGTCTACGCAAAAGGATGTCAGATCAGGAGAACAGAGAGGATGAGTAAAATGTAAAATTGGAGGCTGAGATATGGGAAGGATTATGGATGTTGGTAATTGCACAATGAGTTCATTATGTTCAGCAGGTAAAGCACTACCATAAAGCCCACGCTAAAACCTGGAGATGCAAAGCAAAGGCTCTGTTGCTTAACGTGGGTGATAACCTTTCAGCACTTGAAGGTGTAGAAATCAATGACAACCTGCATAATGTGACATTCAAGTGTGGTTTCAGTATGCATACATTTACTAGGCTGATATCTTCAAAGCATATTCAGATATCAGCCTATGATTGCCTGATCACTGTTGGATGAAGAAAAATTCATCACTTTCTGAAAGTGACTTCCACCTGCACCAATGTTTGGGGTAAATAGGCATTGTTCAGCTTGTTATTTTGAGCATTACTGCTTTCTTACACTAACTCAACATTGCGTCTATTCACTGTGACTGATGATTACTGAACATTTGAAAATTATGTGGAACTGTATCTCTATCAGACCTCCTAGTTTCCAATCTGGTTCTTGCAATCTGATAATGGTTGCGTGCACAATCCTGACAGACTAGGTCCTCACTCTGTCAGCATGTCCAGAGCAGGTCCTCTGCTTTATGGTGTTGGCTAAATTCTCTTTGCAATTCGTCAAATTAGACTTGCATGTTCACATATTGTGTAAATTACTGCTAAATTTATGCTACATGACACTAAATTAAATACATGTTGGTGAAATGTTACTGAATTCTGCATTCGACATGGAGGCCCCTGTCTTTAGGCCGTGCCATAACGGAATGCAACATACTTGCAAAGACACTGCACTTATGAACATGTACAGTACTCATTTGGCTGCTGTGCTTCCAAAGAAAACCTGTGAAGATGATTTTACTTTAGTGAATCTTCAAGGTTCTTCCATTTCAGTCTTTGTGCGCTAAAATATTTTACCTTTGGAAAGAATAAAGAGAAAATAGTTAAGTGCAAGTTGCATTGAACTGATACCTATAACCCTCATACAGGGATGCAAGCGAAAGCCTCCACGTGGCGTATCCCGGGCAAAGCTGACAACTGAAACTGTACTACAGTGACTGACTGAAGAAGCCAATTCTGCAACCACCAACCGTCAACCGTCACTGACCGACCGGAGAGACGTGATATAGAAGATGGCCGGACACGAGGAAGAAGAAGAACCCTCATACAGGGGGTAGCCCATTAAGTCCCACAAGTTTGCCTCACTGTTCAATTAAATAACAGTTAATCTTTTCCTTCAGTCCCACTTTACTGAGCAGCCCCATAAAAAGTCATTATAGACACAATAAATGGTAAGGCCCTTGAGGCACAACACTCAGTGATTGAGTCTGGCCAATTCTCGTAAATCTTCTCTGCGCTCTTTCCAGCTTAATGTTTTATTTCCTCAAGCAGGGTGACCAAAACTGAACACAATTTACCAAGTTTGGTGTTACCAAAGACCCAAGCAGTCGTTCCAGGTGCGACAAAAGTTCACCTGTATCTCCTCCAACCTCATCTACTGCATCCGCTGTTCTAGATGTCAGCTGATCTACATCGGGGAGACTAAGCGGAGGTTGGGCGATCGTTTCGCCGAACACCTCCGCTCAGTCCGCAATAACCTACCTGAACTCCCGATGGCTCAGCACTTCAACTCCCCCTCCCATTCCCAATCCGACCTCTCTGTCCTGGGTCTCCTCCATTGCCAGAGTGAGCAACACCGGAAGTTGGAGGAACAGCACCTCATATTCCGCCTGGGTAGCTTGCGTCCTGATGGCATTAACGTTGAATTCTCCCAATTTTGCTAGCCCTTGCTGTCTCCTCCCCTTCCTTAACCCTCGAGCTGTCTCCTCCCATCCCCCTGCCCTCGAGCTCCTCCTCCTCCCTTTTTCCCCTTGCCCTCCCCCCTCCCCCCCCCCCCCCAATCAGTCTGAAGAAGGGTTTCAGCCCGAAATGTCGCCTATTTCCTTCGCTCCATAGATGCTGCTGCACCCGCTGAGTGTCTCCAGCATTTTTGTGTACCTTTGGTGTTACCAATGTCTGGTATAACTATAACATAATGTCCTAACTGCTTCACAACTCCTATACTGATGAAGACCACCATGCAAAAGCTTTCTTACCACCCCATCTACCTTCGATATCAATTTCAGGGAACTCTGTACAAGATCCTTCTGCTCTACAACACTCATAAAGGTAGTATCGTTCACTTTGAAGTGCTGGCACTGGTTTGATGCTCCAAAGAGTTATTGTGGAAGTGCAGAATGTATGTTTCAATAATAAATTAATTTTATTGAATAGTTAAAGAGAAACTATTTGATCTCGTTGGAAAGCCAGAAAAAAATGTTCTGTTTCCGTGGCTGTTTTGGTGTGGGCTATGAAGCCATTTTCAGAGATTGAAATGAGAGATAGACAAAAGGAAGTCTTTATTCACAAATATATTCAGAAGTGATAAATGCAACTGTGTGGTGGAAGCCAATTTTATACTCAGTATTTTGCAATCTTCCAGCAAGTAAGATGATCATTTTGCCACAGGGCAGTCTCAGCAGGTGGTGATGGCACAACTGGAGACTCACCAGCTGTGAAGGGAGGACAGGAATGGGCCAGCAACTTATGCGCTGAAAGTCTCTGTGCTCCACAGAGCATTCTGTCAGCTGAGACCTGGCTATCTATCAGAACATTTAGTCTGTGCTAGTAAAGAGGCATAGTATAGTCCAAGGCTGAAACACCACGTGGCAAGTGGCAAAGTGGTTGGATGGTGTTCAGAGATAGTCGAAAGATAGTTACTGCAATAGACAACCTCGTGTGCGGATTGGCGATCGAAAGTCACAAACTTCTCCACTGTTTTCTGTTGTTCTGAAGCACTATAAATGTGTCCTATTACATACTGTAATAGATTGTTTCTATAATAGTCAGTCATACTCTAAGTTGTATAATATTATGTAGGTCTGTATTGCAAAGAAGACGATGTTGGAAACACATAACATTTTAATTAGTCTCTGTAAAGAGAAAAGGCCAAGTTGTGATATATTGTGAAACCTGTTGAAAAATGTACAACCATATCATTGAACTATCATGAACTACATTTGTAATTTTTATCTTCGCTGCGCCATGTCATCTTGCGCTGTGTGAAATTGAACAAACAATTCCTACTAAATTGAAGGGATTATACATTTAATGATTTACTCTTGGAAACTGAGGAAAGCTTTGCAGTGAAATTTCCTTTGAGGAAGAATATTTTAATAACTGCACCTTGGGTGTAGAGAAACGATGAACTCTGGAGAACAGGTCCAGCTGGTAAAAACACAGAAAACATTTTGGGAGTTTTGTAAATGAATGAACGTTTCAGATGTGGCAACAGTTTCCAAGAACTGAGAGCTAATTGTGGATTTTGTTTTGTTGATGGGGCAGGTGATGCGGTGGCTGTAAAAGGAAAGAGGCTATATGGCTATAAAGTGGCCATACTGGCGTTCATAGGAATGGCAACCGAATGTTCAAAAGTGCCACACAGAGAAGTATTTGCTGAGCAGGAACAATGATCCTAAAAGAAACATCTCAGCTCTGCAATGGGCAGCAGAAAGAAACTGCAGTATTTCTTTCATTTCAAATTAACCATTGAGAAGAAAGTCCATGCCACAAGCTGTAAATCTTCTGATGATCATTGTCCCAGTAGCAGATTTCTGATCCTATTACTAAGAGACACATATGGCTACACAGCTCACATTAGATCACTTGTAGGGTTATAGAACATAGGACATAGAACAGTACTACACAGGAACAGGTGCTTTGGTCCAGAAATCTGTGCCGAACATGATGTCACGTTAAACTAATCTATTCTGCCTGTGCATGATCCATCTCCCTCCATGCCCTGTATATCTGTGTGACCATGTAAAATCCTCTTAAGCGTCACTATAATTTCAATCTCTGCTACCAACCATTAAAATTTGTTTTTAAATATTTTAACCAAAAGTAATTTTAATCAACTATATGTACAGCAACTTAAATACAAACAAACCCACCACCATAATACAAAATAAAGCAAATATTCTTAAATAATGAATATTAAATTTCTATTTCCCCATCCTTATTGAGGATGCACTCCACTGTCCGCGGTGCCCAATGGTCCCGGAAATCCCCCAGGGAGCTCGTGGACATCGTGTAGTCCCTCTCTAATACCACCCGGGCACAGAAGCAAACCCGGAAAAGGGGCAGGCATCTGGCTCGGGCAGAGCACATATCGCCTGGCGCCGTGACTCGCGGATGGCCAGCTTGGGCAGGCCAAGGAGCAACCCAACCAGGGCAGCTATGGCCCTACCCTCTCCCCTACACACAGGGTGTCCAAAGATATGGACATTGTATAATCCAGGCAGCATCCTGGTAGACCTCTCATGGACTTGTTCTGTAGTTTCCTCATTGGGGTGACCAAAACTGCACACAATAATCCAAATGCAGCCTTACCATAAAATTACAACATAAGTTCCTGATTCTTATATTTAATACATTGATAGATGAAGGCAAACATGACATTCACTTCTTTACCACTCTATCTACTTGTGTTGCCACTTTCAGGGAGCTATGGACCTGGACCCAACATGAACTCCATCTGCTATTTCTCCACCAATTTCTGAAGCTGATCTGAAAACTGTAGATATTGACAGCTCTCCTCACTGACCTCATCTCCACCAATTCTGGTGTCTTCTGCATATTTACTCAACAATCCACCTACATTTACACCCAAGTAACTGTATGTATATCCCAAGCAACAGAGGGCCCAGAACACATCCCCGCAGGTCACACTGTTCACAGTCCTCCAGGCAGAATAATACCTGTCCACCATAAATCTTCATATTCTATGAGTAAGAGTTCTGAATCAAAATGACCAAGTTACCATAGATCATATGCATCTTAATCTTCTTGTTCAGCCTATCAAAGGGAATTTATCAAATGCGTTACTACCATCCAGTAGAGAACAGCCACTGCCCCACACTCGTGGATCACCTCCTCAAAAACCCAATCAAGTTCATGAGGCATAACCTCCCATGACCAAAGATATGCTGACTGTTCCTATTTAGCCCATTTCCTTCCAAATGTGAGTATATCATATACATAAAAGAATCCTTTAAAGCATTTCCCTACCACTGACGTGGGGTACATTTATTTTTGCCTACATTTATGACCCCTCCGGTTCTCCAAGGTCCCTTTACCGTTTATTTCCAGAACATGTCGCTCCTGTTCAGCTGCCCTTAAAAGACACCCACATGTCAGATGCCCACTGGCCCAATAATAACTGCTTCCAATTTGCTCTCCCTAATGCTCCCACGCAAACACGTAGAAACAAGGAACTGCAGATGCTAGTTTATCTGGGAAAGACACAACATGCTGGAGTAACTCAACGGGTCAGGCGGCATCCCTGGAAAACATGGATGAATCTCTGGAATTCTCTGCCGCAGAAGGTAGTTGAGGCCAGTTTGTTGGCTATATTTAAGAGGGAGTTAGATGTGGGCCCTTGTGGCTAAAGGGATCAGGGGGTATGGAGAGAAGGCAGGTACAGGATACTGAGTTGGATGATCAGCCATGATCATATTGAATGGCGGTGCAGGCTCGAAGGGCCGCATGGCCTACTCCTGCACCTAATTTCTATGTTTCTATGGATATGTGAAGTTTCGGGTCATGACCCTTTTTAGTTTTAGAGATACAGCGCGGGAACAGGCCCTTCGGCCCACCCAGTCCGCACTGACCAGCGATCCTCGCACACGAACGCTATCCACACGAGGGACAATTTACTTTACAATTTTACAAAGCTAACTAGCTTACAAACTGTTCAAGAAGGAACTGTAGATGCTGGAAAATCGAAGGTACACAAAAATGCTGGAGAAACTCAGCGGGTGCAGCAGCATCTATAGAGCGAAGGAAATAGGTAACGTTTCGGGCCGAAACCCTTCTTCAGACTTACAAACTGTATGTCTTTGGAGTGTGGGAGGAAAACGGATACCCATACAAGTCACGGGGAGAACGTTCAAACTCTGCACAGACAACACCCGGAGTCAGGATCGAACCCAGGTCTCTGGGCACCAAGTCTACCGCTGCCTTGCCCCAATTTGGTACCTCCCTATGCGATGTATTTTTTTTTAATGTTGTTTAATATGGATTTTTACAGAGCACTAATTTTACATATCCGTTATACCGCTACAAGTAAGAGTTCGTTACATCGTTCATTTTCAGGACATGTGACAATAAAAACTGTCGACTCTCTTGACTAGGATTTACAAGCCGTGGCATAAGTCTATAGTGTAGGAAAGAACTGCAGATGCTGGTTTAAATCGAAGATAGACACACAACGCTGGAGTAACTCAGCGGGACAGGCAGCATCTCTGCAGAGAAGGAGGGTGCCGTTTCGGTAGAGACCCTTCTTTAGACTGGAAGTCCACATTCCTGCTCCTGCATTGTGGGAAAGCTATTGTGGGAAAGCGCTCCACGCGGACTCTGAAACCAATCCTGTAAGGATCCATGGACACAATATCTTCTACATTTAAATGGTCGAGGATGATTATGTTTTTAATTTCCACCTGGGGGCTCCAGAGACTGACCGAGACGATCGACCAGTCCACTCGCGATAATAAATGAACATGATCATCCTTTATGTAAAATCAAACTTTCATAAAACACTAGATGTATTTCATAGAACACTAGATTAAAAAAAAGCTCGTCTGAAGGGCCCCGACCCGAAACGTCACCTCTCCATGTTCTCCAGAGATAACCATATAACAATTACAGCACGGAAACAGGCCAACTCGGCCCTTCTAGTCCGTGCCGAACACTTATTCTCCCCTAGTCCCATCTACCTGCACTCAGACACAGGCAGGCAGGGAGAGGGAGAGGGAGTGAGGAGAGGGAGATGGAGAGGGAGGGGAGGGGGGAGAGAGGGGTGGGGTACCGGAGGAGAGATGGATGGGGGAGAGAGGTCTGGGGGAGGGATGGGAGAGGGAGGGGAGGAGGGAGACGGGGTAGGGGGAGGAGGAGGAGGAAGAGTGTGGAGGGAGGGGGGGGGGGGGGGGGGGGAGAGGGGAGAGAGAGGGGGAGGAGGGTAGGGGAGGGGGGGAGAGGTGGAAGAGGGACAGAGGGGTAGGGGGTAAGGGGCGGAGGGAGAGAGGGAAGGGAGTGGGGTAGAGAGGGAAGGGGGGGGGGGGGAGAGAGGGGGGGGGGGGGGGGAGGAGAGGAGGAGGGATGAGGGAGAGGGGTTGAGGAGAGGGAGAGGATGAAGAGGAGAGGGTGGGGGAGGGGAGGAGAGAGGTGTGGGGGGGGGGGGGGGGGGGGAGATGGAGTACCACCATGAGGTACCACCTCCAGTTTAAATTCCATTTGGAATATTTTGGAGGACCAAGAAACCAAGAACCAAGACCATTTCTTTCCCATCCATATACCTATCCAATTTATTTTTAAATGATAAAATCGAACCTGCCTCCACCACTTCCACTGGAAGCTCATTCCACACCGCTACCACTCTCTGAGTAAAGAAGTCCCCCCTCATGTTACCCCTAAACTTCTGTCCCTTAATTCTCAAGTCGTGTCCTCTTGTTTGAATCTTCCCTACTCTCAATGGGAAAAGCTTATCCACGTCAACTCTGTCTATCCCTCTCATCATTTTAAAGACCTCTATCAAGTCCCCCCTTAACCTTCTGCGCTCCAAAGAATAAAGAATAAATATGCTGAATAACCCGCTGGCATCACATACTCCAGCGCTTGTTGTCTTATTGTAAACTGGTATCTGGTGTTCCTTGTCTCTATGGAAGTTAGTATCGTTGAACAATAAAATAATTGCAGGCGATAACTGAATCTTCATATTTCATATTATAGCGCTGACCACGTTATAGCGCTGACTTTACTAGAAAGGCATGAATTTGCACATTCGGCAGAAAACCCGGCAAATTACCTGCAAGACAGCGGAACTTTAGCCAGCAAATGTCATACGTCATCAGGTAATTCAGGGAGATTTCTGAACTAACTATGGAGGATATATAAACAATGTTCACCAGCGATTCATTCAGAATAGAAGATAGAGCGGGTAAAGTTTGTAGCGTAGAGGCATCCTGTTCACTTTTGTGTTGTCAGCCTTATCTCAATCTAGTTGAGGTTCAGGGACGTAAGGCGGTTTTGATTTGCAAGTGGGCCAGATCTGTCTGATACACTGCTCTCAGAATGCATCCGTTCACCACTATAGCTGTGTTGGTCCTTGGTTGCTTTGCAGTCCTGGGCAACTGTGCCCCGAGCTTGAATTCAAAGAGAACGAATGCGGTTTGTCGAGTTGAAGAACGATTACTGCGACAGATGAGACACAAGGTCCACGTGTTGTCTAGAGATGTGAGTGGATGTTTCTGTCTTTCACTCTGTGTGGAAGTTTTTGCTGTTCCGTGCTTTTAGAATAACATTAATTCACACCAATCATTCCACAGGCTCAAAGGCAGGACGAGGACACGGACACCAGGCTGGTGGGAAAGGAGCTATTCCGAGGGCTAGAGGTATAACCTTGCATTGGTGCGACGCTCATTAATGTCACCGAGCACAAGTTAACAATTCACAGCATCATGTTGTTGTTTGGGGAATACCTGAGTGACCCCTGGTTTATTTTGCAGGAATCTGGCAGCTGCTACGTGCTCAGAGAAGTGATTGACTTCTATCTTATAACAGTTCTGAACTCCGCCGAATTGCAGACCAAGTACCCGCACCTGGACGAGGTGAAGGAGTTTCTCACCGTCCTGATGAAACGGCACATGTCTGATTGCGTAAGTGTTTCCTGTTGTGATCGAACTAAATCGGGAGAGCATACAAGATCCGCACAAAATGCTGGAGTAACTCAGCGGGACAGGCAGCATCTCTGGAGAGAAGGAATGGGTGATGTTTGGGTGAAACGTCACCCCTTCTTTCTCTCCGTGATGCTGCCTGTCCCGCTGAGTTACTCCAGCATGTTGTGTCTCTTCGGTGTAAACCAGCATCTGCAGTTCCTTCCTACACATTGAAATTATTTTATTGTTTTCAGGAAACAGAAGAGAAAACGAAAGCCAACGAAAAGATTGACGGACTGAAGCAGAAAGTGGACCAGGTAATTTACATGAAATAATAATACATATGTTGTATCTCAGATTAAAGGCGAAAAACAGTCATATCGATACTCTGATAGTCAGAGGTCACCTGTGCACACGGGAATATGATGCATCAAAGCCCCGATGCTCTTCCCATTGCGATAAGACCAAGAGTCAGGAAAAAATTGACCTCAGCTGAGTTCAGCAGCACGACATTCAGTAACTACCCTTCTGACTCGATGCTCCGCGCAGAACAGTTTCTTAGTTTTCTTGCACTAAATGAATGTCACTGATGTTCTTGTTATTTCTGCTCATCTATTGCAGCTGGGCGAGGCGAGTAAGGCCAAGGTTGTGGGGGAACTTTTCATCCTCCTTCAGGAGATAGGGAGCCGCTGCTCAACTGTGGAAAGATAACCTGGTGACGAGGGGAAACCAGGAATCGATGGATGAGGAAAGGGCTCAAGACACAAGGACACTGTGATACTTTCTCAAGAACACATTTTGTTAACTTAACAAATGAAATATTTATTTCTGATGTATTTATTGTGTATAACGTTATACACATCATTGTAATTACTTACAGTAAGCTATGTAGCAATCTATATTGTATTGCTAATGGAAACTTGTAACATTCTATATTTAATCTTGTTATGTAGAAAGGTGAAGATTATGTTTTATAAAATAAAAACGTATTTGAAATTAAACAAACCACACGGTATCCGTTCATTTTTCGTGAGTTGCGTGGCGGAAGAGTTTTCAGTACAAACCATTCTGTAATTGTCAAAGCAGCCCACGAAGTCTTCTGGAGTTTTTTTTGCAAGCTCAGCACTCCTTGCTGTGGTATACAGCCGATTACATCGCGGTATCACTGGGGAACACTGAAGTGCCGCGTAACACACAAGACTCTCTTTTATATCTAAGTAGACACAAAATGCTTGAGTAACTCAGCGGGTCTGGCAGCATCTGTGGAAAGAATGAATGGGTGACGTTTCGGGTCGAGACCCTTCTTCAGGCTGATATCTCACTGGCAAGATAAACTAAATGTTAATAAAATTCTCAGTTTCGTTTTTAATATTTTAAATAGTGGCAGGTAATGTGGATTTAAGAGAGAGTAAGAAAAAGCTCTAGGGGCTAGTGGAGTCAAGGGATATGGGGAGAAGGCAGGCACGGGTTATCGATAGGGGATGATCAGCCATCATCAGGCCTCCTTCTGCACCTATTTTCTTTGTCTATGTCTATGTAACGTGGACCATACCCACTAATCAACAGAAGTGGGACAGCTGAGCAAACTGTTGGGACTTGAACTCTGTTAAAGTTACCCGAGAAAGGCATGCATTAAGGCATATGACCTGATCTAATTGGATTTTTTTTTTCTAACCCTGTGTGTTATCTACGCGTCTTAATTTTAGAAGGGTCTGGCAAAAAATACCTCCCCGCAAATAGAAGTTGCAAACATCTGGATGAAACAATGAACAAATACGGGTTGGTCACAACAATAGCTAAAATTCTATGTGTCATATGAACTACAGCACTTAAAAGCCAAGTTGCTATTCTTGCACAGAGAAAGAGGATCATCGCTTTGGGATGAATAGGGCGGCATATTTAAACATCTGATGGGATTAGAGAGTTCCTCTCAAAAATCATGAGCAGGAGAAATATTTCTCAATTGCTAGGAACGTATTCGGATTTGGCCTTTTCAGGTCCCTCAACGCCCAGAGGTTCACCAATAGGATGAAACCAGGCTCGCAGTCAGTCCATGGGGAAGACGGACATCAGAAGCTGATGAGAACGTTTATTGCGAGTATACGGTATACTAGGGTGCAATTTATAGAACAGAGAGCAGTATAGCACACTGTGCAGTATAGTGTAACAATATAGCGGCCTCTTCGGCCCACAATGTCCATGCTGTATTTGATGCTAAATTATATTCATCTCCTCTGCCTGTGTGATCCATCTTCATTCCACATGCACTTGAAACATTTAAAATTAGGTTATCCTATTGCGTTATTTCAACATGATGTGTAAAATGTTTCGCTCTTTTCTGCCTGAAGGAAAATGTGCGCCACTAATGGTCGCTCTGGGCGGGAGTTGATGGGAAAGTTTAAAT
This sequence comes from Leucoraja erinaceus, assembly GCF_028641065.1. Classification (NCBI taxonomy): domain Eukaryota; kingdom Metazoa; phylum Chordata; class Chondrichthyes; order Rajiformes; family Rajidae; genus Leucoraja; species Leucoraja erinaceus. Next base: position 35,147,498 of record NC_073395.1, on the reverse strand, counting down.
GGATGGGTTCATCTTTGATCAATGGATGACGGTAATAAAAGCGATGGATTGTTTTAATTTCGGATTTTTCCAGTGGATAACATTTCTTAAAAACAAACCCAATTTTGATCTAGGCACAAGTTTACAAGCATGGAAACATCAGGCTCCTTATAGGCTGTGAGCCGAGCATCAAAAATGTGTCTAGAAATAGGATTTTGTGACCCAAGTCACCAAACTACATGAAATTTTCACATATTGTGTAAATTTTTTTATATAAATCACCCCTGAAACTCGATATGAAGAAGACTTGCACATTTTTATTAAATTGGAGAAAAAACGGAAAAATGTTGGGTATTTTTTAGTCCAATCAAAGCACATTTAACATTGAGTTGTCTGCCAGTTGGCCAATCACGCGCTTTGTTTCAGGCTAGCACACATAATGGCTAAGGAGGCTTCACAGATGCCTGTTTTACTGGAGATTCCGATGTGTTGTTCTGTGGAATAAATGTCGCGGAAACTTGCAGCAGGTTAATTGTATTTAGTGGAAAAAGCATTAAAAAGGCCGAAGAAAGTGCTGCGAAGTGGATTAAAGTGCAAGAAAGCCTTCAAAGTCCCTGCTGATGTGCTGGAACACAAAGAAGGCCCCCAGGGAATTAGCTACTGATTGGCTACAATCTCGCATATTTACATGCAAATGTTAATTAATATGCACTGTCCCTATAAACAAAACATTATTATTATTATTATGAATCAACTCTAACTGAAAGGTAATAACGTCTGAATTTATGAAAAATCTATCTGTATGGACTTTAATTAATTTAATTGCACCCTTTTATAATGTGAATAAATTCATTCATTCACTCACTTACTTATCATTCATTCATTCATGAAATTGAGGGCCTATGACGACAGTCCACAGAACAACACATTAAACATTGTCACTAATGCCAGCATTTTGTTGTAGAGTAATAAGTCTCTGGCAACAGCTAATCTCGGAGCTACCATGTACAATGAGATTAAAAACTCGTACCAGGGACAAATGTGCAGAAAACGATCAAAAGGGGTGGGGGGGCCTAGGTATTCTGCGGCGCTATATACATATCTATAAAGGTAAATGGTGAAGATGAATAGGTAGTATTCGCAGATGGTCTCAATTAATAAGCTGCCGATTCGCGATCGCGGATTCCCAACGGATAGAATATCTCCGCGGGGCGGGTGGGGGTGGGTAGATATCATCAGCGAGGGGGGAGGTGAAGAGACTGCATGGAGAGTAGTTATGTGCATTGTGAGTCATTTGTCTGTAGCGGTCGTTTTCAGACCCCGATAACAGGATGGGGAGGGAGAAAAACGGAGGGATATCGATCGCTTCTGCTGTACCGCGAGTACCTAGGCCCCGCATGGTGCAGCGGAGCATTTTATCGGTAGAAAGGTCCAGCAGGTTAAGTTTTCGCAGTGCAGCTGCTGAGCCCGAGATTAGATTGTTAAAGAAACAGGAATTTACCCTCTCCACTACTAACTGGCATTAGTAGGGGGACAATGCCTTTAATTGACTGTGTTATAGTTTAGGCCCTCAACTTAAGGACTTCCTTTCAGGCTGCCTTGTCTCCCTTTGAAATAATGAGTATGAATGAATTTGACGATGGGCCGGAATGATGACAGTATGATTGATTGAGTAAGTGAGGTGGGGGAATCAATGAGTGAAATTTATTCACATTAGTGGGGAAACGAGGTGCAATTTATCAATTAATTGAAAGTCCCATACAGATAGATCTTTCATACAATTCAGACGTCTTGTATGTATTTTGGCCTTTCAGTTAGTGGTGATTCCATGGGGGCCTTCTCGAAGCACTTGTGTTCCAGGGCCACATCAGCAGGGACTTTGAAGGCTTTCTTGCACTGCCTGGTCCAGGGAGAGTTGTCTGGTGCAGATGGCTTTAATCCACTTCGCAGCACTTTCTTCAGCCCTTGGGGTTTCTAATGCTTTTCCCACTAAATACAATTAGCTTTCCACGATGCTGCTGTTGTTTATTCCACAGAACATTTAGCTTTTCACAGCGGGCACTCATCTCTGACTTTGTAAAACAGGCATCTGTGAAGCCCCCTACCTCCCGTGTATTATTGCTGTGCTAGCCTTGAAACAAAGCGCGTGATTGGCCAACCTGAAGGCAGACAACTCAATGTGCGGACCTGGCTGGACATCCAGGGTTTCTGGTTTGGGAACGTGCTTTGATTGGACTAAAAAACGTGGTTTGATTGGACTAAAAAATACCCAACATTTTTCCGGTTTTTCTCTAATTTAATAAAAATGTGCAAGTCTTCTTCATATCGTGTTTCAGGGGTGATTTATATAAAAATTTTTACACAATATGTGAAAATTTCATGTAGTTTGGTGACTTGGGTCACGAAACTGCAGAATAAAGCTCCTCGGCCCCACAGCCTATTAATGAAGAATAATCTGTTTTGTTTTAAACCTGTTTCAAACCTATAGGGAGGTTTCACGGCAGTCGGGTCACGACCCATGACCCGTACTGTTGCTACGCTACGCCAACTGGAGTACACGCGATGAACTGCAGGTAAGCACTGACCATTGTGTCCAGCGTAGCGGGCCCGTTAAAACCCGCCTAAATGGTCCATTTTTGCGCTGTAAATAATTATGGAAATCGGGATGCGTGAGAGACATTTAGCCTACTTCAGAATTCCAAAAGTGAGGAGAAATGACTGTAGATAGAAGCGAGACAACAACAGCCAAAGTTCTTGGTGAACATTGGCCGTTTGCTCACTGCATTTCATCAACTAAGGCATTATTTGTGCTTTTTCTTGATTCCTTTGGCATCTAAAAAGTTTCAGAAGTGATAAATCTATCTGTAAAATTTTAAAATCGCCCATGGTTCTCGTGGGATTTTACAATCAAAAAGAAAACGCCTCTGAAGCAAAATTTACAGCCAAATTTATCAAGAATCAAGAAAAACCACAAACAATGCCTTACTGTTGATGAAATGCAGTGACCAAACACGATAATTCCCAAGGGGCAGCACGCACACCCCCATCCACATTAACGGGACGGAGGTGGAACGTGTTTCTAGCTTCAGGTTCCTGGGTGTTAACATCTCCGATGACCTCTCTTGGACCCACAATACCTCAACTCTGATCAAGAAGGCTCACCAGCGTCTCTTCTTCCTGAGGAGACTGAAGAAGGTCCATCTGTCTCTTCAGATCCTGGTGAACTTCTACCGCTGCACCATCGAGAGCATCCTTACCAACTGCATCACAGTATGGTATGTCAACTGTTCTGTCTCCAACCGGAAGGCCTTGCAGAGGGTGGTGAAAATTGCCCAACGCATCACCGGTTACTCGCTCCCCTCCATTGAGTCTGTCCAAAGCAAGCGTTGTCTGCGGAGGGCGCTCAGCATCGCCAAGGACTGCTCTCATCCCAACCATGGACTGTTTACCCTCCTACCATCCGGGAGGCGCTACAGGTCTTTCCGTTGCTGGACGAGCTTCTTCCCGGCGGCTGTCACTCTACTCAACAACGTACCTCGGTGACTGCCAATCCCCCCCCCCCCGGACACTCCTCCCACAGGAAAAACACTATGTCTGTATATATGCTAATGTAAATATTTATTCAAATCATATGCTATGTCGCTCTTCCAGGGAGATGCTAAATGCATTTAGTTGTCTCTGTACTATACACTGACAATGACAATTAAAGTTGAATCTGAATCTGAATCTGAATATTTTCAATTCCGATATCTGCACAGCCAATGTTTACCAAGCACTTTAGCTGCTGTTGTCCCTTCAGCTCTCACTTCTCTTTACCTTCATTTCGCTTCACTTTTGGAATTCTGGAGTTGGGTCAATGTCTCTCACACTTACCCCGACTTCCACAATTTTTTACAGCGCAAAAATTCTACATTTTTGCGGTTTAATGCGCGTTTCTTGCATTAATAACATATATCGGAAGTTACGGATGTCCTCCAGATGGATTGAGCGGCTCCGTGCGTCAAGCCCTATGACCCAGTGACCTTACATGCACACCCCCTATAGGTCCTCTCCCATTCCCATTGATTTAATTTCCTCAGCGCTTCTTAAAGCCACGTGGCCAAATGCAACTTTTTTGTCCATTGGAGTTATTCTCATCTCTTTCAACTCTTGCCCCCTGTTTGGCTGTAATGAACTTTGAAATGTGGTGATCTTGTCAAACCCCACTTTGCTCATTCGTGAGTATTTGATAGCACTGTTAATGACTCCTTCCAGTAACTGAGAATTCATTGATGGGTGATAGTAACTGGCTGATTTGGATTTGTCATGCCCTTTGTGTATGGAGTTGAACAATGCTCCATTTCTTTGGGTAGGCACCAGGTTTGTAAGTATTGTTCACAGTACAGATCTGTCTCAGCTAGAGGTGTAGTTAATTCTACAACATGGCTAGTCAGAATATTTGAATTCATGTGGCAGCCCAGTAATTTCATAATGCCTGTTGTCATTTTCATTATTCCAAGCTTATTCTAATTAATGATAGCTTAATATTATTTAGTAATATCGTGCGATCTGCACAGGTACAATGTGGAGACTGAGCAATATAGGATAAAAATTACTACAAGTACTTAGATTATAAGGCAAAGAGATAGTTCTGTTCCAAGGGGCAGTTTTGTAGAGAACGTGAATGTAGATAGTGAGTTCCCTCAGAGTAAAGGTGAACTCTCAGAGCATTATCAACAACAATATGGCACCAAACGATCTGAAGGCCTCAACCTCGATCACTGGGAGAAGAAAGCGTGGTTAGCAAGTCAAATAGACTGAGGGAATTTGGTACATTGGCAGTTGAATGGTGGAGAAATTAAATCTGCAATACTCAAGAGGCCAGCATTTTCAGAGTGCAGAGAGCAGAGAGCAGGGTGCCTGGGGCAGATTACAGGGAGGGGTTGAAGCCGCACAGCGATCTGAAAACTAGAGTGTGATTTTAAAATAAATATTTTGCTTCATGCTTCAACTTCATGCGCTTATTCATTTACGTAAACCATGAGTTAAACCACCTCTGGTGCACAAACATCTTATGTTGACATGTTTAAAGAAGACGCACTCAATTTTAGGGCTAAATTTGATTTACATAAAACAGCTCATAAAGCAACTCGTTTAGTAATGTCAGAAGTAAAACGGGAACAGATCATGTCCAGATTAAAATAATTTTATGAAGCTGTTTTACCGTGCTCACAACATTGCTTCCTTTCAAACTGTATGGGGTTCAATATGATTATGATTGTTCAGCCTGGAATTGACACTGTTTGGAAATCTATATTTAATTGGTTAGAAACTCAATATTCAAATAACGAGTGTTGGGTGAACAATGGTAAACAATAAGCCTGGCCTTATCTGAGACTCTTACCTTCCTGCAATATATCCATTTTCAATGATTTATAATGCCTTTATTTAATATATACATGGAATAACTAACTCAGCTGTATTTGTATTTGCTTGTGGCATTGACAATAACACTGGATGCACCAGATCATAACATGATCCATGCTAGTATTAATTCGCTGACTTGCGTACATATTCTTGACTTAAATTACTACATGTTCTCTTTAGATTTCAGAAAAATATCAATGTTGCTGGCAGAAAAGCATTATGCAGTTGCCTGCAATACGGAGAATGGGTTTGTGCTACCCATGCAATTACCCTCATCACATTCACTATTCCACTGCTAAACTAAATTTGACACCTAAATAGCCTACCACTGCATATATGGTAACAATGAATGGCAGTTAACTATATTGGCTTTCACTGTATCCCTTCCCCTTCCTTTACAACCTTGTACTCAAGATCAATATATTTCTCTCTCAGACTAGCTATAGCATGCATTAAGCCCTCAATCAAAGCAAGAGTAGAATTTCCACTTTGCAGTCCAGTTATTATATGCCCATGGAATGATATTGGTTGAGCAGTTCAATTCTAAAAACTTGCTTTCATATGGAGCTGGTGTGAGGCAAATTGAATGAATTTAATGGTTTATACTTTATACATTTCAGAGCAAAGTCTGAACATAACTCTGGACACGTACTCTGAAGAAGGGTCTCGACCCGATATGTCACCTATTCCTTCTCTCCAGAGAAGCTGTCTGATCCGCTGAGTTATTCCAGCTTTTTGTGTCCATCTTAAAAAAAAAGTTTGGGTGGAGACAGATTGGGAATCATATATATAGCAGGAAAGAAGTAGAAAGATGACATTCACTGACACGACACCACTGGTTGATCTCTGTGGACAGTTGCAATTGCAATTTTGTTAACCAAAGAAATGAAGAATGTGTATGGATTTATAGGAGGGATCTCCAATTATTTGAATGCAAATAACTTGCAAAAAGAAGCACCTGGGCTGTTTCTAGAGATGGGCGGTTCACCCTCAACAGTAATTGTTGCTTTGAACTCCAATGTTGTATTTCAGATAATAGGCTTTCGATCACTGATTTGAACTGAGGGATCTTTCCTCAGCAATTTGGACCTTTGTAATTGCATGTCATACATATGAAGAAAGACTGGATAGACTTGGTTTATACTCTCTAGAATTTAGGAGATTGAGAGGGGATCTTATAGAAACTTACAAAATTCTTAAGGGGTTGGACAGGCTAGATGCAGGAAGATTGCTCCCGATGTTGGGGAAGTCCAGGACAAGGGGTCACAACTTAAGGATAAGGGGGAAATCCTTTAAAACTGAGATGAGAAGAACTTTTTTCACACAGAGAGTGGTGAATCTCTGGAACTCTCTGCCACAGAGGGTAGTCGAGGCCAGTTCATTGGCTATATTTAAGAGGGAGTTAGATGTG